>NC_081539.1:17556144-17884894 GCF_030273125.1 Centropristis striata
ACGTTAAGTGATGCTGACTTCAAAATAAAAGCGGAGTTAACGTGACAACAGCTGGCGTGGTCTTTATACACATGCTATATGTAGAGAAAAAGTGTTAGAACAAAGTAATTATTCCTTAAATATACTATTTTTTCACTCTGGCATTTATAGGCGTTTTGATCAGGATCGCGTGTATTTAAATCTTAATTTTATTTTAGCTCTGACCGGAAATCAGAGCTTATTATTACCAACAACTTGACATTGTTCTAGCTTAAAGGTGCTACTGACAGCTGACACCTTCTGCCTTCATTGCCCGACTTCACAGGTAGCTTTACAACATAATAATGAAAAGGAGAGGCCAGGCTATTTCATAATTGAACTGGGTGATAAATAAATGATGCAATAAAGGACAAATATGTCTTAAAGCACTCCCTGTACTCAACGGGCACGGCTACGTCTCTTGTGTACCAGGAAGGGACACAAACATCTCTCCTTTATGGGGTTAAAACACATGAGATTAACAGTTTAGATGACTATAGTTTACACTGGATGAAGGTATAAGGTGCAGCTGTTGGGTGGCTTGATATTGAAGGAGGATCAAGCCGCAAACAACTTTGTTTTCTGTCCAGTAATCGGCCTGTTCTCACATCGCTACTAGTTTCGCAGCATCGGTTCAGTGTTGCAAACACCCACCCCTCCTGCTGCACCATTTCCGTGTTTTATACGGAATCATTTCCACGGAGCCCGTGCCACGTCAATTAAAAACGCAGGTTTTACTGTATTATAACGCTAGACAATAAGACAATAACATCAGGCAGCTTTTGATGAATGGAAAAGACACTGTGTCGCCAATCGCTGCGACATTGTTGCAGGATAACCGGTTAATAAGTGAAAGGGTGCATGACGTGTCTAAATCAATGAGTCCAAGACAGGCGAAATGTGGAGCTAAAACAACACAACTTACCAAGTGCCACCTCGCAGGCTTTGCGCAATTGTGAATGGTGAGCCTTTTTCACCTCCTTGTCGGCCAGGATCTTTTCCAAAGCTCGTGTAAGGAACATGTTTTTCGTCTTTTTGCCCTCAAACATGTCGCACCGGAATTTGGGGCGAGGTGTGCCTGGTCCCAAGGGGGGCTGCAGCCGCCTCGAATGGAGATGTAGTCCTTTTACAAATGTCAGCCGCAGAGCCCCTAACAGACAAACATAAATAAACACAGAAGGTGGGGTAAATCCCTCAGATTTCCATTAACGACCTGCCTCCTGCGCCATGTTGGAGAGAGGAAACGACGTCACGTACGTTTGAGAACGGCCGCAGTGAGGCAGCAGGGAGAGAGAGAGCGGAGGGAGATGTCATGAGTGGAGTCTTACAGCCGGGCTTTAGTGTGCATAAGCCCTTTTGGCCCTGTTAAAGTCACATGTAAAATAACTGGCATTAATATATGCATGGCATGAATTGAGCTTCGACGTGTGCAGGATTTCTCCTTTTTGATGAATAAAACATTTCTCTTTTGCGCTTGCATACTTACAATATATGCATATTATACAGTATATCGTGAACTTGTGAAATCTAAGTGAGCACTGTATTAATGGTCGACTGATATAAGAGCGGGCAGCTGAAGGCTGATATATAATGCTAATAACATGACGTTTTGATCTTTTTTTCATATGATAAAATACAATAACAAATAAGATACAAAATTACGGAATTTTAATAATAATTTATTACTAAACACTTGTTGTCTTGCATCATCTCTGTTTGCTTCCATACATCTGCAGGTCACTTATTTAAAAGTAAAAAGAATAAAATAAAATAAAATAAAAATGCCCATAGGTCATCGAAAAACAAAACTTTTTATTGAAAAATAAAAATTTTATTGAGTTTTAGTGGAATCTATCTATCTATCTATCTATCTATCTATCTATCTATCTATCTATCTATCTATCTATCTATCTATCTATCTATATCGCATTCTGTTCCTCACCCATATTTATTAAAGTTTTTTTTTCAGCTTGAGAGCCTGGAATTGGATTTTTATTTATGTCATCCAAACCCATTGATGAAGTCATATTTTTCCTCTTCAATAAACATAAACCATAAAACAAACTTCAGCCCCAATTTAAAAATACTCAAATATTTCTCTCACTTCTCACCTACACAAACTATACTGATATGCAGCATAAATATCACTTCACCTTTCTGTTCAAGATCACTTTGCTAAATGCTTCACCTCTATGCCTGTGTGTGCCTACATGTTTTAATAGTATTGGTGCACTGCCTTTTACAGCCTTGTGCAACATTCAGTAAAGTCCGACAGCAAATGCATCCAGAAAAATCTGGCAATGTGACAACACAGTTTTGGCAGTTGTGGGCGGCAGAGTTCACTTTCACTTTGGGATGTCTTGCGTGTCAGTTCCACGATTTCTGAATCCATAAATAAGAGCAAGAGCTGCAGAATCAGAGACTGAATATGAAGAGTGGAAAAGAAAAAGAGGGGGATGTTTGAAAGAGAGAGCCTGATTAAAAGTGTTGAGCTTTAAGCTATCACTCACTGAGGGCAGTGAGTTTATAATAATGAAAAATACATGAGTAGAATAATGTTTATTATTAACTATCATTACCGACATGTGTATGAAACATGTTTAAAACATTGATATCAGCCACAGCTGTGACATTTGGCTGTATCTGAGATGTAATTAGATGTAAATATGAGATTAATGTGACAACATGGACATTTGCTGTGTTATATAATAACATTTATTCAAGTCAGATATCATACATTTATCAAAATCTCATATTAAGCACATGAGCTGTCAAAAGTAAACATTTCTGACTCTGTCATTGATCCATACCTGAGTAATGACACAGTAAACGGCTTAAGTGACAGGTCATTTAATCCAAATTACAGTCAGAATAAAATGAAAAAAATATAAAGCTAACAAAAAACATTTTAATTTAAACCAAACTTAAGATTGTCAGGTGATAGTTTATTATATACACCAACAATGTTGCAGTAATAAAGGCATTAATACATTAACATTAACTGGCACTTGGTAGGACTAATTTCAAAATAAAACGCAACCAGAATAAAAAAAGAGATAGAGTCATTAAAAACAGTTTAAGTAAAACATATTTTGGAAGACATAGCTGTTTCTTAAAAATAAAAAAGTGCTATTGTATCATGACAAGTGCTCACATGACCACCATTCAGCTTATATTATAAAGAAGTCTGCACTATTAGTGTTTTTGAAGAATAAAGAATTTGGGGAAGGAGGAGAGGGATACATGCTCAAGGTCATGACACTGGATCTGTATGGGACACGTAATAGCCCACTGATCCAGAATCTCTGACGTCATGTGTGGGATGTTACTGAATGTAAACAGGCTGGTCACTTATAGAATTCATGGTTATCGGCACAAAAATCCCCTGCCGCCATCAGTTCATATCTCATCAGATAAGAAAAATAAGGTGGACAACCTCAAACATAAGAAAATCAAATTAAAATTCATGTTCTGCTGCACCATCTCAGCTCCTCGTCTGATAATATCTGGGAGGAATATGAGATCTGGGAGGAATATGATGTGTTGAGATGAGTAACTGTGAAGGTGGAGCTCCCAGGACCTACAGTGCGCTCATATATATGGAAATCTGTCCCTGTCTGTTTCGCACTTCTTAAGCAGACCTGATGCAATAGCCTTCACAGCCCTCATTGTCTCGGTGCAGGTCGGGCTGATCAGGGACTCGGGCAGGAGGAAGCCGAAGTATCCTGTATCCCTCAGCTCGAATGCAAACGCATACGGGATCCCGTTCCTGTAGGCCCAGTCTATAGAGCTGCCAGAGCTAACATCTGTAAAAAAAATTTTAAAAATTTAAAAAGAAGAAAAAAAGTTAAACAGAATAAGAAAAGGATAGCATTTAGAAATGTAGGTATACTACCTTACCATACTTTCACTTAAAGGGACAGTTCACCCCAAATTGTGTTATATATTTGAGTAAATTGCTGGGTATGAGTTGCTGCTTTCTGATAATATCGGCTGTAAAGATGTCTGTCTTCCATTCGATATAATGGGACTACACGTTTGCACATAAAGTTGGAATTAAATATTTTTAATGCTTTCCGTAAAAGGGATTGTGACCATTTGATTTATTTTTATTATTATTATTATTATTATTATTATATTTATTTATTATTACTAAGTGCATATCTTCTCAAAACTTTATTAATCAATCTCGTCCAAACATATCACAATGAAAATTAAACCACAATTAACAGAGGATTGTGTCTGAAAACTAAATTATTCCAACTTTATTAGCGACCATAAAAGTACATTTGACTTCAACAGCAATATCTCTTTCTAGAAATCATGACCCAGTGACCCAAGAAATTTCACACACCTTGTTGTGAGCAGCTTCATGTAGGAACTATTTTCTTTTGACCACACTACACCACTCCAACCATATCACAGCACGGAAGTAGTAGTCTGATAATGTTACTTCAGTTGCGGTAGCTCACGTTACAGCTCATCCGAGGATGATGCCATTAATGTTTACATCTTCCACAAGCCTCTCGTCCATGAGTAGATGCACGCTCCTTTCTGCACGGGGATACATTTGGCTTGGTGTCGTTTGATAGAAAGAAAATAGTTCCGACATGAATTTGCTCACAACAAGATCTGTTGATTATCTTAAGTACCAGGGTCACAATTTATAGAAATGTGTTTTTGTTGCTTTGAGCACCACAAGCAGAGTGCCATGTAGTTCCATTACATTCAATAGAGGCAGATATCTCTACGGCCAACAGCGGCAACTCCCACCAAAACAATCTAGATTGATAAATAGCACTACAGCTAGAGGAAAAATATGTATTTCTGATTCTGGGGTCACCTTCCCTTTAAGTAACATTTTTATTGCGAGACTTTTACTTGTAAGTGTTGTCTTGCTACCTTTACCTAACTAAATGATTTGAGTATTTCTCCAACCACTGCTGACAACAAATTGATTCGATTTTAGGTGAGTCTGAAAGCATTTCATTCTGATTTGTGTTACATAGCTCCTCTCAAGGGGTACGTTCAACACGCTGAGTGCAAGACTAAATTGATGGTGTATTTATAGAAAACTGGCACTTCTCCCTTCTTCATAACATGAATGAGGATTTATTTTCCTTGTTGGCAAATAAAAGAAACATAAATGAGGCTGGTAGGAGACCACAAAACTGAAACTAAAATGAAAAGTTTTTGTTTTAATAATATGCCACTACTGAAAAAAGGAGACAGCCCGAATGTCCATCAAATTTTTTGACATTGAATGACAAGAATTAAACAGACTAAACATTCGATAAGATTAATCTCTATTGTTTTTAACATAAAGCAAGAATACGATTTATATTGAAATGAAACTGAAAGGTTGAACTAAAATAAATAAGAACTTTTTACAACTCCAAAACTATTATATCCTTGATGCAACATGAAAAATAATCCATTCTGTTTTGTTTTCTATACACAGGAGTACTCACACAGGGTGGTGGAGGCCGGTCCATATCTGTACCTCACTCCATAGGCAGAGTACAGGGCTGTCACTGCATTATGAGCTGCTGACTCCTGCACAGTGAAAGCAAAAGGTCAGCTCATTAGTGATCAGTCTGCAGAGTAGGTTTTAAGATCAAGCCAGTGAATTAACTCCAACATATGAGCATGCAGTAGATCACTGGAAGACATATTATCTTAAATAAAGACTTGTCGATTATTGGTTCATTGTCTTACCACACAGTTGAAGTTGGGGATAGTGGCATACTTGTAGGAATAGGGGTAAAGCAGCATTTGGGCGTAGGCGTGGATGGAGATGTATGCTTTGACTCGTTTCTTATGCTTGCGTAAGAACTTGGCAACGGCCTTGACTTCAGGTTCAGACTCAGGGAAGGGGCCGCAGTAGGTGTCATCGCAGGGATGAGAGGAGGCACCTTCCTCTGCAAAAAACAACAACATTTTCTAAGTCAAACCAGAATGTGCATTAAGGGACAGATTTGGATGCCAAAATCAAGATATTTGTACTCCAGTAGTCAATTACATACGGGATAATGTACAGCGAGTGGGTCATTATTGCAAAATGAACCCTGATAGGGTGATGCAGGACCCAAATCATCCTGAAGTGTTTTTTGTTTTTTTTGCTATAATGACCTGCTTGCTCTACATTTGTTTCGCTAATTACATATTTACTTACTAAAGAAATCAATAACTTGATACAAAATACTGATTTAACAATGATTGTATTGTACAACAGCTTAAAAAAGTAGTCTATTAGATAGAATAAGACAAGAAAATGCTGTAATTGACTTCATCAATGGGTTTGATTGATATTAGAATAGCAATAAAGTCATGTGATAACTAAGGTCTTTTTACTGTATTTATTTTAAATAGCCACCTTTTATATGTATAAAGCACTCAAATCCTGCTTGTCTGCATAAACATTTCACTGACAGCAGGTTCCCTTAAAGAGAAGCTTTTAAACTATATTTGTAATTAACTATACAAATAGCCCGCTTATCAGTTAATATTCCTTTGAGAGGACAAAACTCAGTTGCTCATTTTCTCTCTGTTTCTCATCTCACATCTCTGTATGTCTGTCTGTACCACAAACATCTCTGCTATATTCTCTGAGCCCTCCCGGAGTGATGATGATTCAGCAGAACCCCCCCCCCCCCCCCCCCCCCCCCCCCCCCTCCACCAGCCTCCCACCAGAGACTAAGTGACATCAAACACAGATTGTTGTCACCACACAAATATTTTACCCACAGCTTACACTGATTAATAGTCAGAAAAGACTACATCAGCAGCAGACTATAAGAAGGGCCTTGCCAAGTGGCAATGTGTCTCTTTGTGCTGTTCGATGAGAGATTTAGTTAATTTTCCTTCAGATTTTAACTGAACTTCAGTGTCATTGAACTCACCACACCATTTCACTTTCCAGTTTCTGTTAGCGTCCACTCCTCTGCAGTGGAACTTGTGATTTTTGGACCGTGTTTTCCTCCAGAACCGATCCTACCGAAGAGACAACACTGTCACTGTGAACGTCCACTGACTGTCAGAGACATCGAATAAATGGAGCTCCCTGCCATCTCCAAAATAATCCATCTGTCAATCATTCTGGTTGGTCCATTACCAACAGAAATGTAGAGAGTAGTTGAGAGGCATTTTTTTATATATGTAGAAGTATACATACATACTTCTACAGAGATAAGAGCTACAATACTACTAAAACAAATGTAACTCTCTGCTATTTAGCTATTCCATTACTGTATGAATTCTGATACACTTGAACAAAAAATACTACCTTAAAAATATTAAAAGTGTGTGTCAGCAGGAGTGATGTGTTGTTGTTCTTAGAAAATGTAAAAGGTAAATTGTCATTACATTTAATTCATTTTTTTCTTAACAGAAATATACATTTTCACCATTTTCATGTATTTCTATGTCTTATTGGATTGTTTTGTGATTGGTATATTTTCTGCCCATTTTACATGCTTCTTGATATCTCTTTTTTGTTGTGATTTTAGTTTTTTTCCCTCCGATTTTTATTATTGTATGTTTTTCTCCTTTAGTTGAGGAGAGGTCTGTTGTATAAACCTCTAGCTTCTTGATCTGTCCTGTCACATCTTTTTATTTTTCATTATCTTGATTTCATGCAGCCTCATGTCTGTTCACATAAAATAAAAAATAAAAAACAAAGAAAACTATTTTTCTGAATACTGCACCTGAATAAAATAATGGTGTTTTATTCTGCAGGCAAAGTATTACTTCAGACAAAAGTCTAAAAAACAAAACAAAACAAATACTCAAACATTCAGACTCATGCTGTCTGAAAAGTAATCAACAGCAACATTCAGTCTGTGTTGTGTATACAGAAAGGCCTCCAATACCGTAGTCCAGCTGAAGTGATATCCATCCACATTGAAGACAGGCATGATGTAGAAGTTGAGCTGATTGAGCAGTCGTCTCATCACAGAGTCATACTGGTATGAGTTGATGGCCTTGAATTATAATATAAAACAATATAATATAAAAGCACAGATCTAGATTGTGGTCTAATCATACAATTTAATGTAATAACTATGCTGTGCTTTTATTGATTTGAAGCATGAATTCTATCTAGGTCCTTTAAGTGCACAAGTACAGTAGGTTAATACTCAGACTATAGATAAGGATTGGCGTGAGATCTGGGCACTGGGTTAATACCTGCTCTAATCAGACTCAGGCCAAGGTTAATTTGCTTAAGCCTGAAACAAAGATGGCACCCTGACCTCCAGTGGCCAAGCTTAGTTACTACATGACAGTGGATTCACATTTTAGGACACATACTTGAGTCAAGTGGAGCATCTTCGACTGTTTTCCTGAGTCAGATGTTTCCCTTTGTTCCCTTTTTCTTTCATTTTTATGTCAGTCTGTTTCTGATTTCCTGCTGCTATTTGTCCTTTCCCTAATTCACTTACTTCCTACTCCTTCTTTACTCTTCTTTGAAGAAATCCCTACTGAACTTGTAAGTCTGTGGAATGGCCTGAGGTGAATTAGTCATGCCTTTTAGTTTAAAAATTTGTATTGGAGGCTGTTTCAAAAAACATTTGCAAACAGAATGACTGTAGAGCACAACAAAACATTGTTTTGCAAATAGTATGGTCCACTGATCGAGGGAAGACAAGTTAAGCCTAAGAAAGTTCAAGTGCTAAATTAAAGTGGCACATTAAGTTATTTTATCCTCCAAATCAGCATCATGTGGCTACCAGAGTTTGAAACACTTTAAACATTTAAACTACCTGTCAGGTGAGGTATATCATGCAAGAGTAAATATTATGCTATTTTTTTAGGTTTATACTTGTACTTTGGGTTTCTACTAGTACATGGTTCCATGCTTTAATGTTCAAAAAACACATTAATTTTCTCATCCTGTCTGTCTGAATATACCTGTATTGAACCTCCGTCTCTTTAAGAGCCCCTAAGGCCAAAATCTAGTCTGCTCTGATTGGTCAGTGCATCCGGGTCTTCCTTATCTGTTTCTTGATACATCAGTTGTACTTTCAGACTAGTCTCTGCACCGTCATGTATGCCGGTATGCCAGAAAAAACAGTCACAAGTGAAATTGAAAGCCTTTTTCGGGATTCCTAAAGGTCCTGACAGACAGCAAAATGGACTGCTGCAGTAAAACAAGCTGGAAAACAACAGAAGAAAACTGAGCAAAGGAACCTCACAAACAACAGCTCTGGCTATCAGGAACAGAACACAACACTTGCTCACATTAATATCTAACACAACCCCCTTACCACCACAAATTGCTAAATGGACGGACATTTTATCTTTGGGAACGGTTCAGCTGTATTAAAAAACTTCATAGCACTCTTGTGATAACTGTTGTTTATCATAAAGGTGTAATTTCATGTATAAAGTGGTGCCTTACAAAATTAGTTCAGACAGTAATAATGTAGGTAACTCTATTGAAGATACAGGCTAACTGTTAGCTAACGCTGTAAGCACACTTTACATTAACGATATAGACTGTTCTCACTAGGGAAGGATTTAGGAAAGTTGACCAGATAATTGTAGATTTATGGATACTGCAGTACTGTAACTATAACTCCAGGTACATTGTAAGGGTCAGTAATGTTTACATTACATTTACATGTTTAATTCTAAAAGTTTTGCAATACAGCATTCAATGTCCTTTGACTTAGAGTGCGCAGTGAATTCTAATGACTTGAGATGACCGCTGGCACCATTCATTTTACTCACACTCCTCCTGCCAAAATGGTGACATTAACAAGACGTCATGTGAAGTCCAGAGCTCTAAAGAGCTCAACCCTACGGAAGTCCTTACAGCTCATTAAAGGCATTTTCTCAATACAGGCTTTGTGCACTTCTCCGTAAATTGATTATTTCAATACTTTCCCAGTATTCATATAGCACTTCGACCTGCTTTATAATCAGAAAAACGTATTGAAATCTCTTCTTTTATAATATGGGACCTTTTTTAAAAGGCTGTGACTCAGTCCTCTACATTGATATTCATTGACTTTCCCTTTAATTATCCTTAAGCTCTGGCACTGTGTTGCAAATCCCACTCATCTGGCATCTAAGTAGAAATAAAAGAAGCCATTAAAGGTTCTTGCAGTTAATGTCTGGCTCTGGTCTGGTACCGTCCTCACTTCAGAGGGTAGTAACTAAGACTTTAAGTGTTTGACAGAACTTGTGAGAATGTCTGGGTTATGTTCAACATCTGAACAATAAAGCTTATTCTTCAGTATTTGCATAATCGTGCATGACGAGAGAACAGATGTTTACGTTTTGTTGAAGGCCCCAGAGATCACAGACTGCGTGCTACAGGCTATCATTTAGATACGAGACACTGTTGAAACATGCACTGATGCAAACAATACATGAAGTTCAAACAGTGTTTTTAAATTTAAATTTGTAGAGTAGAATAAAAGACTACCTCCTTGACAAACCACTGGCAGAAGGCAGGTCCTATCCACTCTCTGGCATGGACGCCACAGTCGATCCAAACAGCTTTCTTCTGATGACGACTTCTCTTTCCTATCTGACGGGAGACAAGCACTGTCAGTTTTAGAGAAGTGTGCATGAGCACATACCCATGTGTCTTTGTACGTCAGTTTTTTATTCGTGTGTGTCATGCTTTCTCTGCTACCTGAAGCACATAAAGCGGCCTCCCCTCGTACGACTTCCCAATGGAGAACATGTCAACCAGGTCGGAGTTGGTTCTGTTCATCTCAAACATCCAGCTCTGGATCTTAACCACAGAAAATAATGTAGAAGAGTGAATGTCACTCAAGGATTTGTTGACAAAGTTTTCAACAAGGAAATGCGAATAAATAAGGGTTTATATATTACTTTTGTCAGTATTAAGACCACATTTATATAACATGGATCTATCTATAACATGAATCTATTTTTTAACAGTGGATATTCTTGATCTTTAAATTGAATTCAACTGAAAATTTTAAATTAAAAAATACATGTAAAAACGGGACAAATACATAAAATAATACACTTCTAAATATACATTTAAATAAATAAAAATAAATTAGATCAAATTAAATAAAGTCTATTTTATAGCGCACTGCCAAAACCTACTCAGAACTAAAAACAATATTCAATACATACAAATATTAAATAAATAAAAACATTGTTGTAACAGTACTTCCACTACCAACTGAAAACTTCTAAAAGTATATTAAACATTTTGGTAAAAACTATATTCAACATATTGAAGTCAGTCTGCTGTAAAGGAAAGGCCTATGGGGTGTCTATTGGGTATGTGCATTTGTGTGGGTTGCATCTTTGCGCGCACATGCCGATGCATGCATGTGTAAGTATGTGTTTTACAGCAAAGGAGAGGATCAAAGCTCAGAGTACTAAAGATTTGTTAAGGCTCTCAGGATGTGTGTGTGGAATTCATGCTACCTCATAGGGCCTGACAGATTTGTGAACCAGGAGCCTGATCGACCTGGGAAAATAAACACTCAACAGCTGTGAAGTGTCTGAAGTAGAGTGCGTGTCTCTGTGTGTGAGAGCGCAAAAGGTTGTGGGAGAGAGACCTGTGGAATGGGGTAATTGGGAGGTTTGAGAGCACCTTAGAGAGGATGTTTGTTTGCTCTGTGTGTGCATTAGATTAAAGAGCAGAGGAGAGTGAGCGATAGTCAGGCGGGTAGACGATGGGCTTCACATCTACCTCTTCCAGAGAGTGGTAAGTCTCGTAGTCATACTGAGACTCTGACCTCCGCTTGCGAGAGGAGCGATATCCCGTCTGCTTTTCAATTTCCTTCTGCAGATTGGAGATAAACACCCTGTGGATGGAAGAGAGGCAGACAGACGCATGATAGACACGATAGCCAAGTTACTCCTGTGACATCCTCACCAATAATATTAAGACATTGGAGCAAAGTCATTGGCAAGTAGTCATTGTATTTTCAATATTTCTGCTTTTATAGTCATTATTAAAGACTTTTACTAATGGTATCTTTTTAAGTGAGTGAGTGAGCCAATAATACGCCGATAAGAAAGAGCTTGATGTCATAAAAAGCCATCGGGCCTCAAGTTAGTGTATATAATCAGTCACAGAAAAAAATATTAGACCACCCTTGTTTTCTCTAATTTCTTCTTCATTTTAATGCAAGAGTTCCTTCATAGTGTACCTTAAAGTAAATATGTTTTTTCATAATATGCAAATATTTGACATGAATACATTTATAAACTAGAGACTTTGATTATTGTTGTTTAAGAACCTTTTTTTATTGATAAACCAACACATACAGTCATGGAAAAAATATTAGACCACCTTTGTTTTCTTCATTTTCTTGTTCATTTTAATGCCTAGTACAACTAAAGGTACATTTGTTTGGACAAACATAACGATAACAACAAAAATAGCTCATAAGAGTTTAATTTAAGAGCTGATATCTAGCCATTTCCATGGATTTCTTGATAATGATTTTGGTTATCAAAAAAAAACATTGAAAATGGCTAGATATCAGCTCTTATGAGCTGTTTTGGTTGTTATTATATTTGTCCAAACAAATGTACCTTTAGTTGTACTAGGCATTAAAATGAACAAGAAAATGAAGAAAACAAAGGTGGTCCAATATTTTTCCCATGACTGTATGTTTTGGTTTATCAATAAAAAAGGGTTCTTAAGGGTTTGTGTTCTCTAATCTGCCTGGTGTTTTGCCTATCTATATTAGCATTTTTTTTCTTTTTTCGTAGCTTTGTGCCCAAAGGTTGACACCCAGAAATGACCTGAACTGTAAAATGTAAAAAATAAAGGAGAAAATATAGTCTTTGCAGTTACAGACACTGCCACAGACTTCTAGTGGGTCATAAGAGATGATTGAGTGTTATATGGCGTTTTTTTTTTAGGAAAATCTGAATACCCATCACAACTTTAAATGTCTTTTTTAGTTTAATCAAAACTCCAAAACCTGAAGATGGTCTGTTTACAATCATTTTTATGCCAAAGAAAAGCAGCAAAACTTCATATCTTGGCATTTGTTCACTACTACTGCTTTAAAAATAACCTAAACGATGACTTTATCATCAAAATAGTGGCTGATTATTTTCCTGCTGCTCGTCTAATTGACAAATCAACTTATATATGTAACTAAATATTCAAAGCTTGAGCTTTTGTTTCTGAGCTGTTAATTGCATCTCACAGCTTTCAGCCACGTAGGTCATGTTTGAAACTTTGATGATTTGGTCAAGTGTGTTTCACAACCTGGCAACCTAAATGTTAAGGCTTTATGTTTAAGGCTTTTTATGTTTTACAGTAAGGTATTCTAGCAGGTATTCTAATTCAATCATTTGTTAGGCCTTGGTTTGACTGTAGTACCAATGCATTCAGTATGTGTGTTGTGGGCTGGTATAAAGTGGTCCTGAATGTATGTGTAATGTATTGTTGACTCATTCCTAACACCGATTATGAAACGGCTCTCACTCTTGCCTCTTCTTTTCCAACATCCGAAACCATTTTACATCAGCACTAACTCTCTTTGATAGCACAGATGATAATAGTTATAACTTTTCTGTCTATCAGTGAATGAAATGTGTTCCTGATCAGCATCATTATCTGTTTATAGACTGCTCTCCCATCTGATCAAACCATTTGCCTCTTCACCTCCCACTCCAAGCTAAAACAGACGACGTGATCTGTTTTCGTAGCAGCTATGTGGGCAGCCAGACTCTCCTAAAATGCACTTCTTCATGAGGTCCTTATATGTGCATTTCCAGCCATAACTACTTCAATAACACTGAAAAAGTTGGCTTATTTCCCTGTTAGTAAATCTTTGATGCATCACTCCCTCAAAACCCAACCACCTACCAAAGACTGTCCCCCGCAGAGTAAACCATTTTCTCAGTCAATCAACACAGAGTTAAAAAAAAAAACCTCATCCTCAGATCTGCAATTCCTCCCTTAGGACAGAGATGACAATGGTAATCTTTCTAGCTGTGGCTGCTTTGATAAAACTCCATCATTTCAATGTTAATTTTGATGAGGGATGGGGTGGGGAGATGAAAAGGCTGCTTTTTGGAGCAGACTGGGATTGGGGGTTCTGATGTGATGTGTGTGTGTTTTAGTCCCAGCTTTGAGGAAGCTCTTTTGCATGCAAAGTATGGCCGACTCTGCATGTGCAAATCATATATTCTGGCTGGTGAAAGCTGGGTAATTGCAACGCCCTTTGGATAACAGATGTGTCTCCGGGTGTAGACACTCTGCTAACAAGATTATCAAATGTGTGTGAGAGACCGCAAGCGAGCAAGTATATACTGTAGTATATCTCTGGATTTATAGCTGATGGTCTTTCCAGTCTTACCGATAGTCAATATGTTTCTGCTTTAAGCGTGCGTGTAAACCTCGCGTGTCGTTGCGTTTCACATGGACGTCCACAGTGGCATTTTGACAGATCAGAGTAGCACTGTTGGGCTGCCAGAAGTCCACCTAAAGAAACAGGACAAAATATTAGATTAGGGGATAGAGAGGCAACACACAACCAAAGTAGGAGTAGGAGTACAAAGATAAAATAATCTGTTATTTGAAGCTACAATATCAGTAAATATATTGTCATGCAGGGGAGCCCAGGTGTGGTTGTAACACTTTGTTTCAGTACCAATAACTCATTAAAGTTTTTGCTAGAGGTCTCAAATTTTTGACACAAAATGGCCTTATTTGTCCACTATTAAAAGCAATCTCTCCAACTTCTCCAATCACATCACAGAATTCATTTATTGATGTCAAATACAAGGCGTTCCATTATTACACCCTACCCCACTACCATGGTAAGTTGTTCCAATAAGTTAAAATTACACAATTGCCACAATAAATTTAAAATTCTGAAACAAACACTGATAACCAGTTTCTACCAATTTGCCCACCTGTACCTGTCAGATGCTGGTAAACCCCTGAGGTTTGGGTACTTTGTGTGCACGACAATCAATCAATCAATCAATCAATCAATCAATCAATCAATCAAGTTATTACACTGATACGAAATCACTTAAGAAATGACTCATGGACAACAATAATCCACCAGGAATGTCTGTTTTTGGTGAATCCAGCATCCATCATATATTAAACCATACAGTAGCCCTGCTCATTGATTTCCAATGTTGTCCACAATGGCCAAATACACCAAGGGATATTGAAGGAAGAACTACGGCTGTCTAAATAGTATATCATATATTATTATATCACCCAACCCCAATCAGAGTGTCTTGATTGATTTGTTGTTGGAATTTTTGTTGTACCTTTTTAAAAAAACTTTTCCCAACTTTAACCATACCAGCGCTGATAGTTCAATTCAGGGTTCTGCCAAAACCGAGCAGCAAGCCGATACCACTGCGCTCTTTCCCACCAGTTTAAAATGTATACCACACTGCAAGGACAGCATCATTTTTATGTGAGGTAACAAGGGATTACTGTAGCACCTAAATTGAGTCTGTGGCCAACTGTGACTGAACAAATGTAACTGATTGTGGAAACACTGAATTTTATTGACCTGAAACTATATTTAATGTGGATCTGATCCACTGAACAAGGTGATATTGGTGCAGATACCAAAACCTAAACTAAACTAAAGGCTTCAGACCAGAAGAAAGACCTTATCTTCTCTGCTTGGTGTTTAAAATAGCACCAAACATTTGGTGATGATGACCAAATTGTTTTGTTAAGACCTCAACAGTTTAACATTCCTCTACCTCCAAGCGATGGACTAAATCAGGGGAATGCTGATGACTACTACAGCGCTAATGGGGCAAAACACACTCTGATGTGTCCCATTAACAACCTGCAGTGAATCACTCCTGCTCTGCTTCCCACTCTCCCGTTTGACCTCATATCAGCAACAAAAATCCTGTCTTTCAGCGCCTGTTATCATCAGGTCGTGATAGTGGGGTCTGTTAGCTTTAGTTGAAACAGCTAGCCAACCATATAAACACAGACATCATGTGGTAACTGATAAAATAACAGAGAGCTGACCTACAAGTGATGCACACAGTAGTCCCTGCAATGAAGTCCTGTGTATTCAGTGTTTCTACAGACGTGTGTGAACGTCCTCAGCTGGCTTTGATTTGTCCATGGGGGCAGAGACATGCAGGCTGGCACACATGCTTGTTAATGTGTCAATTGGTTTAATGGTTTACAGGATGCATACCAGATTAATTTAACTTTGTTTAGAGCCAGAGGAGTAGAAAATCCTCAGCTGGAATGTTTGGTGCCCTGGAGTATAAACCGCTCTCTGCTGCTGCTCTTTTATAGCGTTTCCAAATGGTTAAGTACCCCAAATGTTTCAGCTCCGCCGTGAGCCAAACAGATCCAAAACACACGTCTAAAGGGCACTTTAATATCCCTGATCAGATAACGCAACTCCTCGCAAACAATCCTCTCAATTTAAATTTTATAGCTGTATTTATGAGCCCGAAGATGCATTCTTTGTCTGCTTTTAAAATCTCCTCATTTTCAATGTGATTCTTCTTTTTTTTTATGTGTCTGTGTGTACAGGGCGGCAATAAATTGAATTTGTGTTGTTTTGGTTGATGTAGTAACACTGGCATGGGCAGCACAAGAAAGAAAAAGTTATAGTTCAATAAAAAAAGAGCTGGTTTCCTTCAGGCACATGCGGTGAAGCCGTTGTCGTAGTGAAGTCGAAGTAAACAACTTGACAAAGTAAAACAAAGTTTGTTAGTGAATATACATTATAACCAAAACACCCACTGTGTTGGATACTCTAATGTACATTTTGGGAAATACATTTATTATCTTTCTTGCTGAAGCTACAGCCAGCAGCTGGTTAGCTTAGCTTAGCATAAAGACTGGAAACAGAGGGAAACCGCTAGCATGGGTCACAGAATCTGCCTACCAGCACCTCTGAACCTCACTAATAACAGTTTATATATTGTTTTTTGTGTGTTTATGTGCCGGATTATTTCTTGGCTGAGTGCAGTGACTTCCTGAGGTCCGGCCGTCAACATGTGGTTAGCAGGCAGTGGAGACTACAGGTTCCCCTCGTTTCCAGCCCTCAAGGTACCGGCTCCAACTTCTTATTTATTGTATTTCTCTAACTCTTAGATGAGAGAGAAAGTACTAAACACCAGTCTGTTTCCCCCCCAACAGCACGACAGACAGACTGTGATGATGATGTCATGTATAGACAATGGCTGAAAGTGCTCCATAGACGTGACATAATGAAATAATTCGTAGGAGGCAATGACAGCAGCCACAGTGATTGATGATATTAGTCCATCTGTTTAACAGATTTAATCCCTGGAACATCTCAAACAAATCTTCAATGACCCAGGAAAGAGGCAGTCATTCGTTCTGTGTCATCGCTCCCCTCAGACAACACGGGGCCGCTGGAGATTTCTATTTATTTCACGTTCGTCTCCAAATCTGTCGATCCATCAGTTGATCGACAGAGTCAGCAGCTATTTTGACAACCAATTAATCCACTTGCCAAGTGAAACAGCCAAACATAATGAATAATTCCAACTTCTTTATTGGGATAATTTGCTTCTTTTCTTTGTTTAATGCAACAATAAACTGAACATCTGGGTTTTGTAGTGTTTGACAGACAAAATAAGAGATTTAAATCCATCGCCTTGGGTTTTAGGAAATTATAGATCAAATTCAATTATAGGTCAAATGATGAATGACAATACTCTGCAGATTAATCAATAATAATCATATTTAGTAACGGATAATGCCCAATGAGGTTTCTATTATCGGGAATTATTGGATGACTCGGACCCTGCAGCAATATTGGCATATATGTCCCATTTCAGGTATACTCATAAACATGTTCTCCAGGAGCTGAAGTGGTAATTATTAACTTTTTGTGAAAACATGTCGAAATATCTTATCTTGATGATGCATAGCTTTGGTGAAGGTATTTGCTCTACTGGGTGCATTCAGGAGCTGATGTGTTTCTTCTCCCGGCTGCCCAGAGTTCAACTATCAGTCAAACAATGCGTCCAGGACTGAGGTTTATTTTAAACCTGTAATATCAATGCAGGTAGTTTCTGTAAATCAGACTCAGTCATGGTGCCTTTCACAGCTCTTTCTATCTAGCAATTAGCTTACCACCAAGTGTTAAATAAGCAGGTTAAATGCAATGTCAATCCGCCACAGTGAAAAGGAAAAACAAAAATCTTGGATAATTACTGGAATAAATGTGTTATTCTGTTGATGATGGATCTGATTCTTGATTCTCTTTCATTCCGTACCGTCCAGCAGTCGTTTATAATTTGACCCCATGCTGAGCCTGAGGCTGAAAGGTTTGACTCTGGGACTGGAGGCATAGCCGTGTGGCTAAGCTACTGAAAACACAAGTCCACAGCTGTCCAAACAGTAGCTGCCACTGCCTCGGTTGGCCTTGGAGCACCGTGTCCGCTGCCCTTACATACATAAAACTCCGGCCAGGTCCTGACCAGCAGCCTGGCTCTCTCCGAGTATCCTTCGCCACAAATCATAAACGTTTAGTGAATCCGTTTTTTTGTCCTTTTCTGTCCAGTCCCTGCTCAGCGCTGGATTGGTTCTAAACAGAAGCCTGACCTGAACCCGAACAGATGCCTTTCATAACTGTTGGTGTGGCACCTGGCCGCACAAATCCAACCCAAGTGGACCAAACTAAACCGTCTCGTCTACCACGGGCTGTAGACGGATCAGAATCTCTGCCAAACATTTCCAAACCTTTCATATTTTATTCATTCAGTTAGCTGTATCATTATGCTGTTTGCAAGTTTTATTTAAATGCAGCAGTTATTTTGAGGAAGTTGTTCCGAACATGAAGTACATGAAAACTAACTCCGCTGTCACAGAACTTAGCCTCTATTTTCCCTATAATTAGTACCACATTACACAGTCCTTTCCAGGAAACTTCCTCAAAAATTATTAGGAAACAGACCCATAAAATAGTGTGAGTGAGGTGGTAATAAAAGATAAAACAGACTCATAAGCAGGCTTTGTGTTGAGATTATAGCATTACTGTTTTATTTCGACAAATGAGCTAAAGATCTAGATCTTCTCCACGCTGCCATAAATCAAATTCTTATGGAGGAATACTGAATTCTCCACCCAGTTGCCAGATTAAGGTTGGCATTGTACGTTTCTGCAAATCCAAGATAGCGTTAAATCTCTACATTACATACAAAATATTTTAATTATGAACACAAAATCACCGTTTCCTAAAATCCACCTTCCCTCCCTACACAACTTTAAACATCATATTGCTTCATCACTGGACAGGAGGAAATGATGTTGCAAATTAACATATTGTTGGTTTTTAAATCTATATAATTCCTACAGTCCCCGGCAAAAACACTGCAGATCAACATCTGTGTGGTTTGCAGAAATATACAATGCCAGCATTATCTGCTGGTGGCCGGGCTGGAATTCTTTATGTATTCAGTACATTTTAAACTTAATAGTCTAAAAATATTCAAATCAGCCTAATAAATGAATTAAGTGTGGAAAAACAGAAATTGGTGGTCCTCCTATATTATGAGAAATAAATGTAGAGAACATGACCTCAGTGCCCTTCACTGCTTGATGTTTTATTATATTACATATTCCAATATTTAATGCTTTATGGTTTAGCAATGAACAGTAGTGGAAGAATTTGTCAGATCTTTTTTTTGTACTTTCAGTAAAAGATTAAGTATACTAAGTCACATCGAATAACTTATACACTAATAAGTAGTGGAGTAAAAAGTACAATATTTGCCTCTGAAATGCAGTAGTAGAAGTATAAAGTATAATTGAAATATTAATGTGCAGTACAAGACCCTTTATTATCTCATATAAGTTCAATACTGAAGTAAATATACTTAGTTAATCTAGACCACTGGTATTAAAGTTAAGGGAATCCCTGATATAATAACTGAATCATTTCCCAAAAAATTTGTGAACAAATTTCAGTCAATATTTTTCCAAAATCAGACACCATAAGACTACTTTCCAAACATCTGTAGATCAATTGATTTATTGATTTACAATATATGGCATACAGCTGCACTGTCTTAGAAACCACTATGCAATCAGAGGATATGTTTGGTCTTTGATCTATTAGTAATTGCTTATTACTGGGAAATGATCACCAGCATCATGATAATATTCACAAATATGCTTTGGTCTTTCGTAATTCCTCTAAATGCATCTGCATACTGGCAAAACTGATTTTTGGTTAAATCAATCCTTCAATCGTTTATTCAAAGAAGTTCTTCAAGGATGTTTATAATTGCATCATGCTTTTTATGCTTTACAAACAATCTTTGCTGTGTTTTTGCAAACTAAAACAATGTGCAAAGGAAGGTCACCCCTGCTCCCGAGGCTGACGGGTAATTACTCCCAAATGAGTTTGGGAAAAGAGGCGAGGCCTTCGTGTCCTCCAGGGTTTCCCTCTAATTTCAGTATCTTTGAAACACATGTTCATATAGTTTGTAACTGAAAGAGAGCCAAACATTCAGGCATCATCATTACGAAGAAATCTTTTTGTATTTTCTTCTCTCTGGGTTTCTCCTATCAGCAGTATCTGGCTCTTTCACACAGGGAATATGTCCTGACAGTGACGGATGACCACACTCGGCTGCTCGTTGTCTCCCCAGCCCTCTGTCACATCGGCCCCCTTTTACCGCCAGCATCACGTCTCTGCTCTGTCTGTGACTGCTGTGCAAGTGTCATAGAAAAGACCACTGGGGTACTACAGGCTGCTGTGACCAGAATAATAACCGATATGACATTTTAACATGGGCTTTCAGGAAACACATGTAATAAACAGTCAAAACAAACTAGATTTTTAAATGGAATTATTTAAAACAGTTTCAGAATGATGAACATTTATGTGTGTGTGTGTATGTGTGTGCGTGTGTGCGTGTGTGCGTGTGTGTGTGTAATATAACAAAAAATATCAACATGGTCTCACAGGAATCCGTGAAATAGCAATGGATTTGCTTAACTCAAAATCCGTAGAATAGCCACGGAATCACTCAAATTTCCCGTGAAACTGACACGGATTTCGCTACAATGCAAGTTAATGACCCGTGGCTATTCCAACATACAAAGTGATTATGTACATTCCCTGAGTGAATATTTAGAAAATAAAACATATATTTCTCGCTAAAAATGTGATCAAAATCTATTTTTATGCAGAAACTAAGTCAAAATATTGATTTTTTTTCCCTAAAAATGAGAGAACTGTCCGCCATGTTTTTTGTTCTGACCGCCGGGACCTTGAAAGTCACGTGACTTGGAACAAACCAATAGGAAAAAATATCCATGGAATAGCCACGGGATATGACTGTCATTAACTTGCATTGTAGTGAAATCCGTG
Organism: Centropristis striata; assembly: GCF_030273125.1. Taxonomy (NCBI): domain Eukaryota; kingdom Metazoa; phylum Chordata; class Actinopteri; order Perciformes; family Serranidae; genus Centropristis; species Centropristis striata. The sequence goes on from NC_081539.1 coordinate 17,577,495, forward strand.
TCAGTTTCACGGAAATTTGAGTTATTCCGTGGCTATTCCACGGATTTTGAGTTAAGCGAATCTGTGGCTATTTCACGAATTCCTGTGAGACCAGATTCAAAAATATACACCAACCTTCATGTGTCCCAGAATTTTCTTGAGCACTTGGACCTCCTCATCATTACTCGGGGTTATCCTGAAGACTTGATCACTGCAAAAAACAACAAGTGTCAGGTTCAAAGTGCCTCAAAGGGGGATTTTACAGCACTAAAATTCTCTGTGGATCTATTTTCACTAAGTGCACATCATTTCAAAAACATCTGGGCCGTGCTGTCACAGGTAATGCAACCTGCTTTTGTGCTGATTGAAGGTGACACTTATAATAGCAGATGCTTGATGGTGAAATGGGTGGTTCCCCCTTTAGAGTCCTTTAGATGACAGGGTCAAACCCCAGTCAAACAATCTGTGTGAGGCATCATTAAAAGATTATATTTCATCGTTTCCAGCTCTGCAGGTAGCACCTGGAACTATTCTTTTGGTGGTTACAGTAGCAGCAGCAGCTGGTTTACATTTTACTGTAAATACATCAATCATATCTGCTATAGATAGATGTGGAAAACACCTGTACATTTGAACTAATTTAATGTGTGGAATGTAAAGTTGTAGAACACAGAGAATAAATCATTCAATATAATACTGTAATGTGAAGGTCGAGGCACAGCACAAGGTGTTTGGTTGGTTTAAACCATTGCCACCCACTCTACATCAATGCTGAGACAAGTTAATTAAAGTTCAATCAATGGGAAAAAATATGGCAAAACTATAGAGGGGCATGCTTTTAAACTAATAGGTTTCTGCAATAATTGATTTTAGATTACCAATGTGATAATGTGCTGCACTGTGTTAGTTATGAAACTGGCAAAAACTAACAATCTCTTTCTTTAAAGGTATTTTAATTTATTTTAATTCATTTACTTACTTGTTTTTTTAATTCATTTTATTATTATTTTTGGGTGATTCCTCCCTATGTGGATGCACATGATTTATAATTTTCATTATTGCATGTGAAGAGTTCTTGTTTTGTTTTTATAATTTCCTGGCAAAGCAGTGTATCACTCAAAAGAATGAATAAACATTTTATTATTTATTCACACTCACACACACACACACACACACACACACACACACACACACACACACACACACACACAGATAGTTGGTCAACCATTTGTGTATTTTGTTAGAATTAATGGACAAATGAGGCTTAAAATAAAGCTTTAGAGTACTGTTTTTAAACATCTGTGGTCAGATTAAAAAAAGATGCTTCTCTTGTTTATTTGAAGTACTTAATTCCATTTTCTTAATTGAGAATTTAGCAGAATTTAATTTCATCAACAGAAAAAAGTTAATGAATTTGTTATCGAGTTCTTCAGTGTAACAAAAAAACACTAAACAGTAATATTATTCTTCACATGCTTGTTTTGGCAGATAACTGGAGCTTGAGAGCTTTTCTAACTCAATCTGCAAACCACATCTTTTAAATTAAAACAAAGATCCTCTTTATCCTTGCTGTGAATCTGACACAGTGTTGCTTTCACTCACAGACCACAGTTCCTGAGGTTGACCTTAAAGCTGCCAATAATTCATTACAGTCTCTTAATTACAGACTGTCTGTGTGTGCCCACTCACCTGTCTGTCTGCCAGCTTGTATATGTGTCCACTTTCATGTCTTTCATGTTTTTTTTTAAACCTCTTGGTGTCTTCCTCTCTCATGTTTTCGCTTATTTCAAAGAGCTTTTTTTTTACAATGTGTCACACAGGAAGTTGGGCCCCCTAAACAAAGGTGGCAGCCGGCCACTCTGAGGTTTTGTGGGAACAAAAGGGGTCCGGGTGTCCTGTGCGAGTGACCACCCCATTTCAGTGACCACCACAACACAGCGCCTGTTTCCATGACAACGCCGGTGATAGAAGATGGACTTCAAAGCAAGCAGGCGGTAGTTTTTGGAGGTAAGAATACTATTTGGATGTGATAAAAATGGGGAATCAAAACAGTCTGAGACAGTTTAAATTATTCCCTTTGCCTGAAACATCAGAGAAATACATGTTTCCACATCTTCATGATGTAAGTTAGTAGGACTTTTTTGTTTTTACAAGTGCACACAGCACCGTACACACACATACACACACACAGTGGCACCCCAGAGCTCTACTGTAGTCCAAAGTGAACCACTTGTTCATCTTGTAGTGATTCTCAAAGATGACAGACTGTTTTTGTTACAGTGTTGGCCTGGCAGAAGACTTCTGCTTTGAATCTAGCAGCTGCAGGGCTCTCTGAGCTAAAGCTGTCTTTAAGTTGTCAGTATGTCGATTCCCACAGCGGTGCTCTCTCTGGGATGGAAGCAATTTGTTTTAACCCAAGCAGTTGACTCTCTGCAGTCTTTTAATACTGTAATATAGTGTATATATATATATATATATGCACTTTGAGTTGCATTTATATGTATGAAAAGCGCTATATAAATAAAGTTTGATTGATTGACTGATATATAGTATCTCCACATTCAATCATTTTCTGTTAATGGAGGAATTTGACAATAAAAGTTTTCTGTTCAATCTGAGATCAACAACCAACACCAATCACATCCCTGATTTCTAAATAGTACAAGTACAACTACATGTTGGGACTTTTTGTGGGGTAAGGTACACAATTTTTAGACTATATCCTAAAATATATGTTGTTTGAGACAGATGAGGAGGAGGGGGTTCCCAGCAGCAGTGGCCTCCCTCCGCTTCTGCTAAATTGCATCAAAAGCTCTTTTGAAAAACAGACCATTAAATACTTACATGCTCCAGCCATGCCTTCTACATGTTTACCCAAATTACTATATGTGTCCGGCTCCAGGTGGTCCCACCATCTATTAGTCTTCTTTTAGGGTCTTGGTGGCGGCGTGTGTGCCCCACATTCAGCCTCATAAACATGCAGACAGACTCCAGGACAAAAATGACTGTTATGACAAATTTGTCCTCTCTTGTGATTATAGAAACACACGGCTACATGGAGAGGGTTGGGAGCTGCTGCCATCTAACAGCTATAATTTTTTAAATGAATACTTTGAGCAGTTTGACAGGCCACTGTTGCTGCAAGCATCCCCAGTGCCATGTGTGTCTATCAGGAGCTATCTGAATGCCTCTGCAGCATGAAGATAGTCTTATCAGAATGGAATCAGACAACAAGATCAGTGCGGAATAAACTTAAAACATTCTATTATGTCTCAAACAGGAGATATGTCCCAAAACGATGGAGAAGATTGTGAGCATAAAGGCTTTCTTTGTTCATTCTCTTTGCTGTCTGTGAGATAAAGCCTTGGTGTGTAGTCTGCAGAAAACTTCTGATGCACGCTTTTTCCTGCAGAATGAGAGTGTGCAGGCTCCCCTGTGTCCCACAAATGAATGGGGGTCTTTACTCACCCTGCGTAGCGGTTGTTGTAGAGGTAGGCACCGACGGGACATAGCACGTTACCGCAGATTATCACACAAGCCAGTAAAACGGAGGCGCGAAATGCGCTCCTGTGGTCCAGTCCCATCCTTGACCAGCAGATCAAAGACGGAAGACACCGATCAGGCTACTTTGCAGGATGCACACCAACTTATCAAAGACGAAATGTGACTGCAGCTCCAAGGACTCAGTCCAGCGCACCAGCAGCGAAGTCACTTGTTTTGTGTCGCGGCGCCCTCTCCAGCACTCGTCCCTCTGACACAGAAGGTGCAAAAGGTGCGAAAGTCGGTCATCTGGCACAGGAGAAGCATTTACCACCTCTTTGAAGCTCTGGAGGGAATTGCAGGGTAGCAGCTCTTTTTAAAATGAGGAGGACCTGAGTCACGTGGCCCGGTGTCGGCGAAGTTGGTAACTGGATCCCTGATCAGTGGTGCGCACTGTGAGCTCAGTGTGTGATAATGTATGTATGTATGTAACACTTGTACGCGTTCACCAAATGTGATTCTATAAAATGGAAAACGACGTGTCTATTAACATTTTAAGTAATGCATAAAGTTTTGTGTGGGGACATGAAGTGTATCAAGTAACTCATCTTTATCACTGCAGAACAACAGACTTATTCTTCCACTGTGCTCAGCTCAGGTCCTTTGAAGAAGACACGCAGCTCTTCTTTTTGTTGTTTTCATAAAACTGTCAAATGTGCTGTGCTGTCCACTGCTCTATGTCCATATGCACGTGCAGTTCAGATTTTCACAAAATAGCTGTCATCTGCACAATTTTGGGTAACGCTTTATAATAAGGTCCTTAATAACCATTAATTAACAGGTAATAAGGCATTGTTCTCGCTTTAGATCCGGTAGTTGCAAAAAGCATAGTTAACTTATAGTTAGCTTATAATAGATGAGCAATAAAGTATATTTTAATATCATTAAGCAAACAAAATAAGATTAATAAAGGCATGGCAAAGACATAATTGGTGGGTCATGGGTGTTTGTAATGCCATTATTAACACTTATATAAGCTTATAAGCACACAATAATGTTAATAAGCATTTTGTAAGACTTACAAGGGCCTTATTACTTGTTAATTAATGGTTATTACAAGGACCTTAATATAAAGCGTTACAATTTTGTTTTTCTGATGTATTTATCTCATGTACTGACACTAAGAATAGCATCTTATTATAGTGCCACCATGCTGTCCAACTTTAAGTGAAAACCAAACTTGATCAGGATAAAAATGAATGCACTTTTTAACGTGTAATGGAAGAATCCAAAAAACAAGAAGGGTTGGAGAACAATAAGTGGTGGAGAAATTTTTATAGGATCATAGATGGATTATTGAACAAGCTTAAAGGCCACTGACCCAGGGGCCCAAAGTGTCAGGGGACCCACCAAGCCTTCAACCTAAAAAATGTCACAAAAAATCTAGGAAGAGACTCAAAATGACTCAAAAGAAAAATAAAACGACAACAAAGCGACACAAAAAGAATACAAATAGACTAAAATAACTACAAAGATGTGCAAAAGAGCTGGAAAGATGCATAAAGACAAAAAGTAGCTACAAAGAGACACAAAACAACAACAGAAAGAATCTAAACAACTGTAAAGTCTGTGTGTCTCGCTCCTTTGTGGGAGAGGTCGTGACGTCTGTGCCCCGGGGGGGCCCTTTGTCTCATAATCTGTCCATGATTAAGATCTTTTACTTAAGTAAAAGTACTACCACCACACTGTGAAAAGACTCTAGAAGTCTACAAGTAGAAGTCTTGCATTACAATGTCACTTAAGAAAAAGTACAGGAGTAATAATAAGGAAAATGTACTTAATATAAAGTATTAGAGATTTGAAAAGAGTCCCCTAATTGCATTCTACTAAAATATGTTATATCATATGTGTTTTGTTTTGTTAGTTATGCATAGAAGCAGGATTTTACTGTTGTAGTTGGTCAAGGTGGAGCTTGTTTGTCAGCAGCAACAGTATGAACTCCAAAATTCTTGTAAATAAATTTAATAAATTTAAATAATTACAAAAAGGCAAAAAATCTTGAAAAAGTTTGAATCATGACATGTTTTTTTGCCAGTCAATTCATCATTTAATCCCTTTAGCTCTACTTGTACATATTGTTAGGTACAGTTATAGTTTTATTTATAAGAAAACATATTTTATAATATTTGTGCAAAAATAGTAACTGGAAGTGTAGTGGAGTAAAGAGTACAATATATCACTCTGTACTCTGTAAGTATGAAGTAGCATGGAAATGTAATGCCTTGAAATCTTCACTACAGTAAAGTACTTGAGTAAATGTATTTAGTTACATTTGAGGGGGAGTATTGTTCATTCAGACATTAAGAGCTCATTGAGCTGCTGAATCCTCAGCTTCCTGTTCATTTATACCTCCACACCTCAAAGCCGGAGTGATAACCAGCTAGCAGCTCTGTCAGTGCCTTGGCCCGGCTCCACCAGGAATCCCTCTATGGAGCTTTAGGTGGCTCTCCCTGTTATTCTGGGCTTTTCGTGCCTCCGTTTGATCCTCTACTTATCACCCAACACAGTGATTAAATGTCTAAGTCAACTGCCAGCCTTTTCCTTTTGTGATTGCATGGCAGCAGCACATTTTTCACATGCTTCTGTCCAGTGTCAACAGTGTGCCACCTGTTTTACACCCAATTACTGTACAACAGCCCCAAAACACTCCCTGCTCCCTCCCCTCCAAACACACACACACACATCATAGTAGATAGGACGGCCATGTTAATGCACAAGACATTAGGCTCTTAATTATACAGTTGAGATAATGATATTTGCAGGTGCTCAAATCACCATAGCAATAAATGGCTTAATGACTTGAGAATGGAGTTTAAGTAGCAGCAATCGTCGTCTCTTGCATTTAGTTTCAAACTCGAGCTGAAAGATTTGTTAATGACACAAACAACGCTTTGGGATAAAACTCTCTTTGTGTGCTTGCTGTGATTTAAGACACCACGGTAGATTAACTATATAAATCCACTGTGAGTCATATTTTACTTTTTGACATAACAGAGTCACAATTTTAAGGATTTGCAGCCACTTGGCATTTTCCATTTACTAGCCTTTCAAAAGTCAGAGGTTTCAGAAGTCCACTACAGAAAATGACGCATTATTTCTGCTTGGCATCAGCTTTAAAGTGTGGTTCAATTTGGTGTTGACTTGACAGTACTCTATATGCAGCACGGCACAGTCCAAATCCCAAATAAGCCTATTTGGATTCCTTTAACTGGAGTTTAATAAAAGCTTAAGAAGGAATAAGACCGTTATGGGATCTACAACTTGACCCTAAACACAATTATCATTACTATGTGGAATAACTTACTTTTCTTTTATTGAGGGGACTTATTTGCAAACAAAAGGGATACATTTTTATGCATAGCCCATATAACGAAATAAGAAATGACATATTTGAGTATTTGGTGTAATAACAATGCTTTATGGATATCTCTGTGTTTTGTCACATCATAAAAGGTGCAAACCAACAAGAAGGGTCACGTCTTCCTTCTCCACATATTAAGTTTTAATAAAATCAGAAAAGAAAACTGAGAAAAATACAGAAAAACAAGAATAAAGGGAAATATATAGATAAAATATTTGAAAAAAGAATAATTTTGGAAATGAAAAAAATAGAGGAAAACAATAGGGAAGAAATAAAGACAAAAAAAGTGAAATTATTTTTTTAATTCAAATTTTGAATTGTTTAATATTTCTTTTAAAAGAGAAAAGGAGACTAAATAGAGAAAGAATAATGAAAAAAGAGTTAAATGGGACAAAATAAGTAAATGAGATAAATAGGATAAGCAAGGTCAGGTTAAAACAATTTTAAAGGAAAAACATTGGTTAATTTTGCAATTTCTATTAATATTCAATATTATTTTTACACAGCAGCAGTTGGGTCTGTGGCATCCCAAACAACGAGGAAAGCCAATGTCAACAAACTCAAGGGTTTTTTTGTACTCCACCGCAGTGAAGAGCACTTTATAAGAACATCAAAGATGACTCAGAGGGTGAATACACCTCTGGCTTAAACTCCATAAAAATCCACATCTTTATTGGAAAATGTCGTCAAAACATAAATTGAATGTACCGAGGTTTAAAGAGGGCTTTTCTGACAGAGCTATTTTTCAAAAATAACATAAACCCAGAAAGTGTTTCTGAGCACCGCGACAGCTGCACACAGAAGCATATTCATAAAATGCTTGCTTTGCGTTCCATGTATATCATGTTCGGGGATTTGTGGGCAGAGTGAGAAGTCTTGCATGTAGAGGCTGTTACGTTGGCTGGTCGTTTAAGCATGGCGCGTTGGGCACGGAGACGTAGGCTGAGGGCAGAGCCGGGACTCAGTGCGATGGTGTCAGTGTTGTTTTTAACACACAGGAACGCAGACCTGGGTGTGTGGCACTGCTTTGGGCCGCGGGCTGCGGGAAGGTGAAGAACCAAGCATCTATCTTCGAGCTAAGTCTAACGATACACAATCTTAGAATGGCACCAAGGCCCAATAAATCACCATGTTCCTCTGTGAGTCTCAAACTGTGCTGAGGGGTGTGAATGAGTTCTTTGATAAGCATGCGGTCTGAGAGCGGGCCTTGCTCTGGTAGTGGTGGTGAAGAGGGGGGCTCTGGTCAGACTGTGGGGCTAACTGCAGCTCTTTGTGATGCCTTTAGGGCCTCTGCAGGATCTGAGAGATCCCAGCTGACCCGGAGCACGGCTGTGAGTGCACATCTATGACCTCCCGACCCTCGGGGGAGAAGGGAAGAAAAGGAGTAGAGGGGGAAAGAGATGGTGCACAGTTTGTCTGCAAGACAGCATAAAGTGGACCATTTGGCAGCAAGAAAAATGTCTCACAATGAATGGAGAGTTAATGGCAAGATGATCTCAATGACAAGAACTGAAGTTTGCAATCATCCATCATAGTGAGACAAAAGATGAAACATGAGTTACACTAAGCTTTGCTCTGACATCTGCAGACCACAGACTTCCATCTGTTAGATTACAAAGCACAAAGACTTGCTTACAGTAAGATAAATCTGTGAAGTTTGGACTGAGAGGCAAAATGAAGAACAGGGCCTTGGCAGCAGAGCACAGTGGTTAGAGATACAGTGTCAAGGAATTACCAGGCTCTTATCATATGTCAGTGATATCCTTTCTGGCCTTTTAGCCCTTTAAATTAGTATTTTTTTCCCATGAAAAACTATTCACAAAAAAGTAGTACAATCTGAAAATAAATGGTGTAAGTATGTGAAATAAAATGTTTTTCCTGCTGGCCTGTACAATCTTGCAACCCCTTCAAATTTAGCAAAAACAAAAACTAATTTAAATAGGTCCAATGTCCCCTTATAAATATTGAGGAAGGGAGGGTGAACATTTACAGACTTCTGGAAAATGTAATTAATTGTTGCTGAAATACCCTCCCAAAAAGATTTAATCAAGACCAAACACGAGGTACAAAGGAGGCAGTGTGTAACTTAGATTCAGTGCACACAGGGGAGACCTGTGGATTGAATTTGCTCAGTTAAATTTAATAAAATAAGGTGTAATAAAACTCTATAAAGAAGTATGATTTTTTTTTGTAACTGTGTTTCACAGAGCCAAATACAAATATATACAGGCTTAACTGAATTTACTCCCAATCATCACCACTTAGATTAATTGCCAAGTCTCTCTTCCAAAGTGATTAAGTCCCTTCAGTGGATTCTGTGGAGAGAGAATATATATAAAAAAAATAGGAAACATATGAAACTGTGGATTTGAAGAAGACCAGAAAAGTTAGAGGAAAATATATTTTCACTTGCAGCAAATTATTGATTAATTTAATCTCTGACTTATACTATTGATTAAACATAGTGCCGTCTATCACTGGTACAAACCAATAATTTCCACAGGATCTCAACATCATGTCAGGAATCATCCAATGCTAAATATTACTGACTTTTGATTGACAGCTGCAGGGTTGTAAGTGATAACCCTGTGATAGTGATATCACTGCTTTTATTCGCATCAGGTACTAAAGGAAGCAGAAACTTGGCAGAAAAAGAAGAAAAACAGGTGAGTAAAGAATAATATATACATTAGGAACACGCCAGGACTTTATTAAAGTGCTTATCTAGACTGCCTGTTGCGCACCACTGCAATATGAACTAGTGCAAATTAACCACAATGCAGAGATTGTTACTTATTACAACCTGAAGCGGCGTATGAATGGCCTTTTTGTAACATACATAGGCACACTCAAGGCTGTATGCTGCCATTAAATAACACAGAATGACTTTTCTTGGCAGATATCTTGTTTTCCTTTTCTTAACTGGTGTATGTAGCTGTTGTAAAGGCATTAAGAATCTGCCAGGAGGAGGTTTTATCTGATTGATAAGCATTAAGATACACGTTTTTCTACACTGCAGCCTGCTCTGCCAGGCTGCAATAAATGTCAAACCATATACTAGCTGCATCGCAAAAAATCTGGACCCTGTATGGGTTCTCTATGGCAGTAGATCTCAACCTTTTTGAGTCGTGACCCCCAATTTAATATGCATTTTGTCCGTGACCCCCGCTCACTGAACACAATCTCACAGGCACAGTTCAGATCACCCAAAAAAGAAACAAAATGACCAAAAAAAAAGACACAAAATGACTAAAACAAGACACAAAATGACCAAAAAAAGGAAACAAAATGACCAAAAAAGACTCAAATTGACCACAAAATGATAAAAAAAAAAGACACAAAATGACCAGAAAAGACACAAAATGACAAAAAAAAGACACAAAATGACCAAAAAAAGACACAAAATGACTAAAAGAACCCACAAAATGACCACAAAAAGACATTAAATGACCAAAAAGACTAAAACACTTTAACACAGTGGAGACAGAGCTGACTTCCAAAATGATTTGGCGACCCCCAGAAATCATCTCGCAACCCCAATTGGGGTTGGGACCCCAAGGTTGAGAATAGCTGCTCTATGGGGCCCTTCTCACATCCACAGCTACTCATTCTGGTGTCTTTGTGGACCCTCCTCACATGACGGGCCTAGAACCGTCCAGTCGGCAGGGTAAATGTTATTGTACGTTTCTGTAAACCACAAAGGATTCGAATCTTGATGTATCTGAAGCGCTGCAACACGTCTCTATCGTGAAGGGATTAAAGCTTTGAGTAGAGGGGGGACAAGCAGATGCATGGTTTTAAACACATGGTTAACGCTGTGAATTCAAGTGAAACTACTTGGTTATGTTCAGGCAACAAAACTACATGGTTATGTTCAGGCAACAAAACTACATGGTTATGGTCAGGAAAAAATATTTGCGGTCGGGTTGGAAAAAACTACTTCTGACCAGTCTTGTAGCGCTACTATCTGTTTATTATTTGTTTATTGTGTTTTGTGTGTAACCTTGTCTTTGAAAATTCAAATAAAAACTAGGACTGCAAGCAGTACTGAACGGGCCCTCGCAGTACACGCATGTCGGGGCATGCTACCGTCGGGGTGTGTGCGTTACAGGGGCCAGTCTATACCACCCCTATGAATTTCATTGCCTTAAGTGTTATAGTGTGGCCACGGTACCAAATATGAAATTAGACTGCCACCATAGTGCCACTTAGGGGCCGATCAATAAAACCTAAGGGTTAAGGGTTATCCTCAGGAGGACATTGACAATAATTGTACCAAGTTTTGTATAATAATGCACAAACTATCCCTTAAATCCTCATACAGTGTCTGAAGGAGGACTCTTAACTGATATAGTTAAGTTAGAAGAGGCAGGTAGCAATGGTGGAAAGTAACTATGTACATTTACTCAAGTATTGGACTTAAAGTATAATTTTGAGGTACTTTTATGTACATTTTATGTAACTTTATACTTCTACTCCACTACATTTTGAGGCAAATATTGTACTTTTTACTCCTTTACATTTAGCTGACAGCTTTAGTTACTTTTCAGGTCAAGATTTAAAATGAAAAACATGATACATTTAAAATTATTACCCATTTTTATAAATTAAACCACTTAAAAGTTTATTAGGTAGTTAAAAAAAGGCAAAAAAGTATCTAAAAGTAGAAATTCTCAAAGCAAAACGAGACTATAAAAATAAACTGGAGACGAAGATGGCAACAAACAACCTGGGATCAGCCTGGGACAGTATGAAAACCATAGCAGGCCTCCAGAATCTTAAGAACAGCTGCCCAGTCACCCTGGATGGTTTCAGCTCAGACATCGAGCTGGCCAGTGCTCTTAACCAATTTTACAATCGTTTTAACACCTTTGATATTAGTAATGAGATCTACAATTTGAGTAACCAGCTCATAGACGTTCACCACTTTAACATAAGACAAAAAGAAGTGCATAAAGCCTTCCTCTCCATAAGAGTTAACAAAAGTCATGGTCCAGACAACATCTGTGGGCGCATACTCAAAACCTGTGCAAAGCAATTAAGTCATTACGTTTCAATAGAATTGGCTGACAATGTAACGCATTGTTTGTATAACGTATAATAGTGTATAGCAATTATAATAACAATGGCTCTATGGTTACTTTTGCTGGTGTGAAATTGTGAGCGGTGAAAAATTGGTGCACAATGCACATAAAGAATGTCTAATTTCATTCAAGGCCAAAAACGTAGTATATCGGCCACCGTATCTGTTCACGATTAATTTTCCCCCTCTAGGATCAGTATCGGCATTGGTCTCCAAAATCCCCTATCAGTCGGGCTCTACTACTGGATGTAACAAAGTGACATATTTGTATAATTTACAGGTGAACTTAAACTTAAGAAAAATAACTTCGAACTGATACTAGGTTTCACATAAGACCCAAACAGGACCAGAACATCTTTCCTCCTGGTTGAATGTCTCGTGTCTTGACCCATTTCAGTAGCCTGTGACGTGTTATTCCATATCACAAGCCTGGTACTAAAGCTAAATGGTGCCGAAAATGTTTCATATGTACGTATCTGTGGCTTGCAGAGACATTTAATCCCAACAATACTCTTACCAGTAATAAAGTCGCCTCAGCTCCCCCCTACACACTTTATCACATAAATCTGAACAAAGACAGCAACTTGTTTTACTGACATCACTGACTGCAGATATGTGCTGGAGGAATGTTGGTTTTGGCTGCCATAAACTGATTCCCTGAAAGGCACTTGTGTGGAAATAAGGACTAACATGCCCATATCAGTGTGAATTAACAGTGTTATCACCACTAATGTTTGAAGTTAAGTACAAATAATCAGAAAAGGCAGCTCTAATCAGTCTGACACTCCTTCTTTTCCAATGGGAAGAACAGAGCACTTCCTGGCAGCGCTCTGAAGGAAACCACAAATAATAGAAGTTAATTCCACAGACCAAAGTCATGGGCAGTAAAAGCTGAAGGTCTGGAAATGTACCTGCACTGGAACGGCTAATATAAAATAATAATTAAGTCGGTGTACCGCAAATGTCGTCAAGGTTCCTCAACTTTTTTTTTTCAGACCGGGACCCAGATTTAATACATTAAGTGTCAGGCTGGGACCCAGGCCCATTCAGGCTTTAGAGGGCTTTGTCGATAAATTGACTCATTATGAGGCTACAGCTCCTTTTGATGGAAAACTTCCTTTGATTCATAGCAGGATCATCAGAATTGTAGTCAAAAACAACAGCACACTCTGGTGGCAGCAAAGACACAGTACAACACATAAGGAAAAAAAATAAATATAAAAATATTAATACTTTTCTCTGTGTAATGGTGCAATTTTCAACTGTTGAGTCGATCCATATTGTAAATATTGTTCCTAATTTTATATTTCTTCTTGTTTAAATTGTTAATATTTTTATATTTCTTGTTAATATTGCTTCTTTCTACACTGTTGCTCTTATAGTTGGAATAAAATATATATATTTTTTTACCTATTTCCATAAAATGATTGCAACAATGTGATTAATCCTTGACAGATAAAGTTTATATCTTCTCAAAAATCTTTAAATCAATCTCCTCCAAAGTGATTATTGGTGCATTTAAGTAGGAATAAACAGAGGCTTGTGTCTGAAAGCAAAATGAATCCAACTTTACGGGCAACAGTGTATTTATTATTTTATTGATGCTTCTTTCTATTGTTTCTTCACACTTGCTGCTGTAACATTAGAAATTTCTCCGTTGATGGACTAATAAAGGAATATCTTATTTTATCTTATCTTACAAACTCATAGCATGCAATACTGTATTTACCCACCAGAGTATACTATATGTCAAGATTTACTCAAGTCAGAGAGCCTTGTCCTCATCTCATCTCCAAGAAACTGACACTTACTGGTAATTGAGATATAAAGTAGCTCCATAAAGTAAAGACTCCCTCTGGTGCAGATAAATTAGGGAGTATTCATCTCTGTTGGTGAATGTGCTTTTATAGACGGACCACACTTCAGAATATGCTGAGAGACATAAAAAAAAGAATAATGTCACGGAACAAAGTGTATGAAATTTGCTGCAGAATGTAGTTAACTGAATATGTACCTGTTGAAACGTTAATCCTTAAATCATTATTATGGGCTGCAAATGGCTTCCCGAAAATCCCCTCAAAAGACTTTTCAGGCTGGTGAAATTAAAGCTGGTTCTAGTGTTGATTGTGCTGCTATTTACCCAGGCGCTAAATCACTCTGACTGTGTCTAATTCAATATATAAACACTTAACCAGCTTCTCAAGTGGCTGTTACTGCACTGCAGCATTAACACGGCGCAAGAAGACACTGTGAACATAGCTTCCACCTCCCAGGAATGAAAAATCTGTCCTAATTAAACACACTCTGACTAATCAATGTTTGCAAGTTTGTGCGTCTTTGTGTGTGTCTTGTTTTTATAGAGCATTTCTCACATAAGAAATCCAAGTTCTGTCCCAGAGGACTGCAACTGGACAGGATTCATACATTACCAGCTTGTAAAGACGAGCTGTGGTGCAAGAGAATCTGCTTGCTTAATTAAAAGAGAGAGAAATAAAAAAGGCAGAGACACTTTGCTGCGAACAGGTTGCATTCGTAACAAGGAAATTGCAGCAAGAAATGTGCGTAGGTCACATTGTATTTTTCAGTTTGGCTGTTGGAAAGGCCAAACTATCCATTACACTTAATTAGCTCAAGCATGTGTTGTTATGTTATGTTAGGGGTAGGTTTAATGGTCCCAAAGCAACATAGCTTAATTTCGATTGGTACTGGAAGAATATGCTTATGAATCACACCAAGGAGAGAAAAACCTTGCTTAGATATTTGGGGCCCTGATATCTAATTTTTGAGTTGAGGACCTGAGCAGCCCACAATGTCGTTTCTCTTGTTATCTGTGTTTTTGAACCTGTGAGCAACCTCAACCAGCAAAGAAACTAAAGTGAAGCAACAGTCTGGCGAGAGAGAGAGAGAGAGTGACCTCAGGACCACACAACCTCTCCTAGACTTTACAGTTGTTTTCTTTGTTGTTGTCTCCTTGTAGTCATTACACGTCTCTCAACTGGGTTTGTGTCTCTTTGTTTTGGTGTTTTTTTTTATTATTTTTTTTGTCTGTGGTTGTTTTGTAGTCATTTTTGCTTTGCTTTTTAGTTGTTTTCTTTCTCTTTAAGCTCATTTTGTGTCATTTTGTGGCTGTTTTGGCTCCTTTCATAATCGTTGTGAGTCTCTTTGTGGTCTCTGGTCCCTTGTTGAGTGTCTTCCTGGTGTCTCTTTGAGTGGCATTTTGTAGGAGAATACCAGGGGGCCCCCTGATATTTTCGGCCCCTGGGTCTGTGCCTGGTAAGCCCGTTTAGTAATCCATCAAGTCTGATACAAGGCAGGCCCCTCTGTGACTCCCCTTCTCCTTTTAGTTCACTTATTATACATATGTATTTATCTATAGAAGTGATGGCTTTGCAAAGTAGGCTATGCAATCAAGTTCCCTACACAAAGATATTGGTGATAAACTCATTTGCAACTTAATGATCTAAGCCGGGGTTTTATGACTGTATTTCATTACTTCATTAACTGACTGCTGTGCTTTATTATGAGGAAAAAGAAAGCAATTAAAGTAATGCAACATAATTCTCTTGTAACTTTTGCAGTGACACTGGTTTCAGTGTGGTCTTGGCAGAATCAGGGGTCCTTGACAAGGAGTTCTCAAACAAGTGAGGAGCACTTTATTTCCCCCATTATTACACTCCATAAATTTCAGTGGAGTGAGATTGAGTGATATGATGTAAAACTGCAGGCTGTGATGCCCTGCCGTATTAAAAAAAAAAATCTACCATCCCTCTTATCTTTACGGTAAAACAAATAAACTATATTTTTCCGTAGTTATACTCTCTCAGGTATATAATCTAATGTGTCAGGAGTTTGTGAACATTTTCATGTCTTGTCCAGGATTCAAATGGAGATAACGACAATAATCTCAGAAGTGCAGAAATTGTTCCTTCAAATTAAAAGGATTAGAAAAAATGAGTATTACAGGGCATCGATTCAGCCAGTGTACCTTTATTTTTATGCATGTTGTTTTCAACAGTATTCACTCGCACATTTAATCTATTAAATATAGCCTGTTTTGTCGTGAAAACAATTTGGTTAAATGTGTAAGTAGGAGTTTCCTCCATGTAAACCTGTTGCTGTAGTTTTATTGTGAAAACAGCAGCCGGAAGTCGTGGTGTGCGCGATGGTTAGTTTGACACTGGTCCTCCTCTGCATTAAAGAGTGTTGGGAGGCTGGATTAGGATGAAGATTTTAGGAGTCACATGGACTCAACTTTCTAACTGGTGTCCACTTGTTGCACACTCTTCAGTCACGCTCTGTGGGAAGTTGTCTCGCGTTCTTCTTTAGTTTCCATCTTAGCTTTTTTCATTTAAAAAAAAACTTAACTTTCACGTGTTTTTATCCGGCTTTGTTTTTTTTCTACTTTCCGTGGACTCCCAGTGCAGACACCGGTTGCCCTTTTCAACCATGCTGCAAACTTTACACAACTGAAACCTGTTTTGTGATGTCAAACTTTTGCCGAAGGAAATAAGTTTTTGTTTTGCATGAATCTACACACAATGACTGAGGAGAGCAGAAGTGAGCACAGAGCTGAAAGCGGGAAGGACTTGGAGAAACAGCTCCGGTTACGAGTGTGCGTCCTAAATGAACTTTTAAAGACTGAACGGGATTATGTTGGGACGCTAGAGTTTCTCTCGGTGAGTTGTGAGAATCATTTTAACCCAGACATTGCAAACATAAGTGCACATTTAACTCCAGATAATGAAAGCCCAAAGCAAACAAACAAACAAAAACAGCCAGCCTGTTTAGTATGCATGGTGCATCACATCAGGCTGCAGAGCAAGAGCTCGTCCACTAAGTGTTACATGGTTATAACCTGTGCAAACTCCCCTGCATGGACACTGTTTCTTAACGTGAACAGGATGCCTGACAGAAGAATCAACTTTTACCTGTTATGCTCTCTGAAAACATCCCTTTGATGGAGTTATTAACTTTTCAGATTGCAAGTGTGAAATTGAGAAAGCAGGCACAAAGAGGCATGGCACAGCTTTAGTTCTTGCACAGCCAGTGTGATGTTTAATCCTCCACTCAGTCTGCTCACAGGCTGTTAGAGCCTCACACTGGTTTGTCCAATCAGAAGCTATTTTAGGACATTTATAGGAATAAACTGATTCAGATTAGAAAGAACATAAATCACATCAAAATACAATGTTTTTGACATTTTTCCTTTTTTTTAAATGAACATATTCTCATGATTTTCACTATTTAAACAGTGTTTATTATGATATACACCTTGAAGTTACAGTTAATTGTTGTGCCCGCCTTACAATCATTCCATATTATAAAGAAGCGGAAGTAGAGCTGCAACTATTAGGTTACTCGACCACACTCGATCTATTTGTCAATAAAAAGAAAAAAAACAAAACAGTTATAGTAGTTTTTCATGCAAAAATGTCAGAAAATGCTGTTTTCAGTGTCACAAATGTGGAGATTTCCTGCTTTTCTTCATTCTATAACTTATTAAACTGGATATCTTTGGGTTTGAACTCACAAAACGACACATTTAAAGACACCATCTTGGACTTTTAAAAACAGGGATGGACATTTTTCGCTATTTTCTGACATTTTATAGACCAAACCATAAATAGAGAAAATAACTGGCAGATTTATCGCAAACCAAAATAATCTTTTAGTTGCAGCAGTAATTTTAAGGAGAGAAAAAGCAGAAATTCTTGAGGGAAGCTTCTATAATGACATCTGTAATTCAGCTCACTGTGTCTCTGTCAAACTCACTCTTGTAACTTGTGCTCTGCAGCATTACTCTCTCATAGAAAATACAGTGCGAGTGCATATTGCTGCCTCCTTTGCCAACTTCTGATCAAATCCAGAAGTGTGGGGAGTTCTGCCAAGGACGGCACAGGTGAACTCAAATAAAAACCACCTGAGCCGGCGCTCAGCTGGCAACACATCTCCGGCTGCACGCTGAGCTTAACGCTCGGCTGCTGCAACACAGGAATGACGAGCTGTCAGATTAATGGCGTTACATAAAATAACACCTCACCTCAAAGACAGGAGGGAGGGGAAACACTGGAATTGTCCCCTGTTTAAACCAGAAAGCTGGTGAAAAGCTGTCACTGTGTTGTTAGTAATCAGGTCTTATTTGGCAAGGAAAGCCGCGGCTGTTGAGGATGTAAAAGCAGTGATACAATGTGATCCGGACTGTGGTTTTGGACGGCTTCCATTCTATTCTCTCGGCAGATCCGACTTCTTAGAGCGATGGGAACTTTGCAGGGAAGTCAGGTTGAAGGGGCGCCGTGTTGTGTGTCATTAAGAGTGCTATTTCCC
The DNA here is from genome assembly GCF_030273125.1 of Centropristis striata. Taxonomy (NCBI): domain Eukaryota; kingdom Metazoa; phylum Chordata; class Actinopteri; order Perciformes; family Serranidae; genus Centropristis; species Centropristis striata. Next base: position 17,595,782 of record NC_081539.1, read on the forward strand.
AGACCACATGTATGAATGTGTACAGCCTGACCTCCCTCCCACTTCCCAGATGTTTCCAATGGAGGACAGAGGGACCAGGGAGGGGATGGAGCTCTTTCTGTCCTTTCTTAGAAGTGGCATCGCTGGAGAAACGGAGGAGGCGATTACATGAGTGTCCTCTGTCCTGGTGGTGGGGGTTTGGGGAATGCAACCACCCCTCCTTTATCTCCCCTGTGGTGCTGGAACTGGGATTCATTTCAGAAGCGTCTGATCCTTACAAGGCAACTCTGTTCTGGCCCCGGGAATGTCGGGATGGATGCGTCAGATTGAGATCTGACAGTGAGAGATTGCGATTGCTGATTTGGCTCCATGTTGGAGCTGGACGATGATAATAGAGAAGCTGGAAAGTGTGAGAAGAAGACAAAGCGTCGGTATTATCTACTGTCTTATCATCTGGGAGGTCATAGAGGAAGATCCTCAGGATGATCAAAGACAGCCCTACTGGGGAGAGGGGTCATAACCAAGACTTTCATCTGATCACACACAAAAACATGCTTGCCTCCCCCACTTCCTCTGCTGCCACACTAGAACCAGTTAAGAATCACACAAGACTCTGTGTGTCTAGAGGTCAGGATGGTGGACACCCCGCCCCCTCCCTCTGTGCGACTCCCTGGTGGGATAATCCAGGGGACTCCGAGTACTAGCAGGGAGAGGGTAGAATGGGATATTGCTGCAGGGGAGAAGGGAAAAGGGTAGAGCTGATCACACAGTAGATACTGCCAGGAGGGTGAAGGGTAGGGGGGAGTCTCCGCAAGTGGCTGGGCTTGGTGCCTTCTCTTGTAAACCATATTTCCTGGAGGAGGAATTCCTCCGAGGTTAGGAAATGCTGGGGAACAATGAGGCTCCGGTCAGTAGCCAAAGTTGAACCGTAGAGCAGAGATTGTTGCTGCTGATCCGTGGGACCCAAACACAATACACCTCACACATTAAGGTAGTGCAAAACAACACGGATGATTAGATGATTGCTCCCAGGACAGTCTGAGCCTATTGTGTGGCCGTACCTAACCCCTCGTGGGAAAATATGCAGATTGCATCTTGAAGGTGTCATTATTGGAAAGGCTAAATATGACTTTCTTTGAATTAAAGCAGCACTTTTTAAACGGCATAAACATCCACAGTAGTCGGACAGTGAGGGGAAGGCTCTGGGGAAACTGTTTGAAATATCTCAGGCCTATCTTACATAATGAACAATTATAGCTGGAGATAGTGGGCGGCGGTGGACGCTGGTGTTTATCTTGGACTGCGACGAGCCAATAAAATGACAGTTCTTCTTAGAAATGTCTGAATGAGGGGAACAAATCAAGACATAATGTAAACAGTCAGTTTAATGAGGTCTTCGCCTTTCTACAGTTTTTTTTTTGTCACAGTGTCAAACTAAATCATTTACATAGCCGCTGCCATTGTTCGCTGTTGATAGAGAGACATTGAAAGCCATTTGCTTGCATGATAAGCACTTAAGAGGGAAAATGTAAGATGGGACAATGGAGGAAATCTTTCATGTCCTGGATTCTGGAGGGAGATCTGAGCCACAAGTTAACTTAATATATTCCAAAGAGTTTTGCAGTGCATTAAGTGGTCCCTCAGCTGCCGGCTTCCTCTCCCCCCAAACAAGCCTGTTGAGCTATGAAGCAACCACAGAGTGTAATGTTTAAAACATTTTTAATCCTTTGCATACATTGAAATGAAATAAATGTGGTTTGAGACATTGTAATGCTCATCACACTACTGATAGTCAAGAAATATTACATGTGTATTTTCACATCTTTTAAATACAGCTGCATATGATTATCCTTGTTATATATATCAAGGGCTGTATGTGGAAAGGTGATTCGTCAACAAACGTCAGGGTCCCTACGGTGCTACAAATACTTTAAACACTTGGATTTTAATGCAGTGTTTTTCAGTGGTGGAAAAAGTATTCAGATCCCGGACTTTAGTAAAAGTAAGTCTCTACTTTCGCAGAGTGGTAGTAGCAGGACAAAAGTATCAGCATCAAAATGTAGCTAAAGTATCAAAATGGACCCACTAGGATCAACCTGGTATCACAGGAATCCGTGAAATAGCCACGGATTTGCTTAACTCAAAATCCGTGGAATAGCCACGGAATAACTCAAATTTCCGTGAAACTGACACGGATTTCGCTACAATGCAAGTTAATGAGTCATATCCCGTGGCTATTCCAACATACAAAGTGATTATATACATTCACTGAGTGAATATTTAGAAAATAAAACATATATTTCTCGCTAGAAATGTGATCAAAATCCATTTTTATGCAGAAACTAAGTCAAAATATTGATTTTTTCACTGAAAGTGAGAGAACTGTCCGCCATGTTTTTTGTTCTGACCGCCGGGACCTTGAAAGTCACGTGACTTGGAACAAACCAATAGGAAAAAATATCCATGGAATAGCCACGGGATATGACTGTCATAAACTTGCATTGTAGCGAAATCCGTGTCAGTTTCACGGAAATTTGAGTTATTCCGTGGCTATTCCACGGATTTTGAGTTAAGCGAATCCGTGGCTATTTCACGGATTCCTGTGAGACCAGGTTCCTAAGATTGTTATATATTCCAAATATATTATTAGATTATTTGTATTGCTGCATTTATGTAAGCAGCATTTTGATTTTGTAAAGATGCTGCTCATTTTAACTACAAAAAAAGGTCTAATCCCTTAAAATTGATCATGTTTTTTTTTATGTTAAACCTCAACCTGAAAAGTAACTAAAGCTGGCAGCTAAATGTAGTGGAGTAAAAAGTACAATATTTGCCCCAGAATGTATTGAAGAAGAAGTATTAAGTTACTTAAGTGGATATACGCAAGTAAAGTACATGTGTCTGAAAATTGTGGAGTACTTGTGTAAACTTACTTAGTTACATTCCACCACTGGTGATTTTAAGGTTTAAAAAGTGTATGGATTTTTTAAAAAAGTGTTTAAAAGTGATGGAAATTCAGTTTATATAAGATGCCAAGTCTTCTCACAAACAGGTGACACATTTGAAACATGTAACTTTGTTGTATTCTCCAAAATGTCCTTTTCATGTATCACCCTTCTGTAGAATTATTGCACAAAACATGATTTTAGTTGTTTTCAGCACTATAACATCTAATGTGATGAAAAAGTGAAACAATCAGTATACTGCATGTACTGTATATAAAATATGTAATTTGCTACAAAAAGCTTGAAAATGCACCTTATAAATGCTTGAAAAGTGCTTGAATTTGAACCATGAAACATGTCGGTGGTCACTTTAAGTCAGTCGTGTCTTTTTAGTGAAAATGACTGCAGGAAGTCGGGGAAACAAGCCTAATGGAGAAAGCAGCCGCTAAGAGGGATCGTTTGCTGGCTCTTAGAAACCCAGGTGTTCAAGTGAACCCTGTGTGTATTTGTATATAGAGGTTCCATATTTCTCCCTTGCAGAATTTGGATTTGTTTACATCTTGGCTTGTATGTCAGATTGGCCTCATAGCTGCCAAAAAGTCTTCTCTCGTGCTTGTAGCACATGAGCCGTGGGCAGTCCAGGGTCAGAGGGGGCACCAGGAGAAAGTTCATCTGCTCCGGACAGACAGCCGATGACCCCAAAGCTCATGACCTCTTGTTCCTATCCTCTTCCTGTCTGTTAATCTGCAGGCTTCATGCCATCATTCAGCTCCCTCCTGTGTTCTAATGGAAACAGGAACAGAAGATGCTGACGGTCAGTGCGTCCTGATGTGATGAAAACACACAAACAAAAATGTGTAAACAGAAAGCTTTCAGTGTGTTTGTGTCCAGGAACTGGACTATATATGGAGGCATGTTGTATTTATGTTGGAAAACCAAGCAAAAATAAGCTATTGCAGTTGTCGTTTTTAATAAATACTAAATTAACTGAGATGAATTGAACTACAAATATTTACTGTGTGTTTTTTTACTCACTCTGCAACTCTGTTTATGTTAGTGTAATGAGACTGACACCACGTGATAAAGCCCCTTGTACATTTCCAATAGGCTATTTAAGTCGCTTTTTTGAAGGACGGATCAGATAAGATTCAATGTGTGTTCTCACATGATGCTGGCGTGTTTTGATTGGGTGATTTTGTGGCTGTGGGCGAGTGCTTAGAACCCGACAGTGGCCGTTTACTGTTGCTTACATTAGTTAGTCTGCATAATGGGCTGCATTTGGTGATAAGAGATTCCACAGAGAGAAGCGTCTTCACACAGGCTGCGGTTTCTGCCCTGATTGCTCTCTTCTCCTTTCCTTAATTACTTCCTTTATTCATTTATGATGGGCCCATCCTACCGTTATTGACCACACCTGCCTTTTATGTAAGGTTGCAAAGTGGTGGAAAAATTCCGGTAAATTTCCAGAAACTTTCCATGGGAAGTTAAGCTGGGGAATTTTGGAAATATTCAAAATCAAAAAAACATTACATTTCAACAAATGTATTTGTAGGTAGAACGTTTGTAAGTTTTAATTATTTTATTGAACAATCAATTCTTTCATTCAACAACAAAAACATGAATGTTGAGTTCAATATTATGTAAAATTACCCCCCCCCCTCCATCTTTTTTGAAAGATCCCCTCTCCCTTCAAAAAAGTCCCATTCAACAACAAAGCACAGTGTGTAGGGGGCGTGGTCTCAATAGGGGGCGTGGCCTCAGCAGCCCTGCAGTAAGCAGTGTGCTGTGTGCATGTGATTGAGGAATAGCATATAGATATTCAAGTGTACTTGCATGAAATCTGGTTGTTTTAATCAAGATTACACTAAACTATATTTAAGTTCCCTCTTAAGGGCCAACCTTCAATTTTGTAAATTCACTGTTTATTCCCATAAATTCCCATGGAAAGTTAACAACTTTGCAAACTCACATAATTTTGCAGCCCTACTCTTATGTCATCTACCCTCACATATACCTCAAATCCCCTTTTATAGCGCTCTTTTTTCTTTCTTGTTTTCCACCACTGTGTACCAGAGGGAGCAGTGACTGCAGATGGTTCATCCATTATTTTGGATGCAGTGTTGACAGGAAGTGTATTTTTCCTCTTTTCTTTCTACATGAAGCTCGAACATGATCCCTCCTAGGCTACTTCTGTCTATTTTATTGAATGTCTTGTAGAGGTTGGGGGTATTTTGGTTTTAATTAAGCTTTATTCTATGTGCATAGAGGCAGCTACTATGTATGTAAGTTTTTGAGATGCAGGTGAAATAAATGGAAGCAGGAGGTGAATTGTTTTCCTCTTGACTCTTTTTAATTGGATTTGGTCAGTCTCTGTTCTCTGAGAATACAGACATTTTTTCTCTTGCGCCTGCCCCAGTGTGAAGCCCCTGAACTGATGATGTGGCTCACTTGCATTTCAATTTCACACCACAGCCGCTATAAAAATGTAAATTAATTCCATCTCTCTTTGGCCATACTTCATGTTTATTTTGTGCCTTTTTAGTTTTCTTATTGACAGTATCAGTAGATGTATTGTGTGCATAAACCTGTTTAGCACCTCATCTTAAAGATAAATCTGTCTTTAACCAGCCTGAAGATGAATGATAGAGAGGATAAGCTCAGCGACAACAACAGAGATCTCTCCTGCTGAGATTTTTGCATCAACCTTGAGTCCCGTATCAATAAAAACATTGAGTGGATTATCCTTCATCTTCTCATTGAGCAATTCTGCTTTGGGAGCTGCTGTATTTTGCATGCCTATCAATATTTTATCCATTCATCTTTACCAAAAAAACAAAAAGCTATAGCAATTTCCTGGATGTAACAAATGTGATTACCATGGGGAAATATTCAGTAGCATCCATGCCTACATTATGCCAAGTTGTGGAATAATAGAAATATTGAATGGTGTAATGTTCAGTGAGTGGCGTCATAGTGAAAGTTAATGTATTTTGATTTAAAGGATTGTTGCTAATTTTAATTACCAGTGTGTAGAGCTTGGTGTTAAACCTCAATCATTGATGGTGACCAAATTGTGCACCGAAAGCAGAACTCCGACTTTAAAGGAATACTATGCAGGAAGTGTTACTTATACAACATCCAGACTTGGCCCCTCCTCCTCACGCCAACAACCCCAGATTCACTGTCGTTTTCGAACAAGCTTGGTTATTTGGCGTAAAGAGACAGGTGCTAAAATGCAGCGTTTGAGGGTGAATTCAGGCATATTCAGACGAGGGATGGGAATAATTAATTTATTATCAATTCATGGTCATTAAGAATTTGGTTGGTCATATGGAATTTGTCGATCTGATGTTGGCATCGAATAAAGAGACAAAACACATAGTATTTTTTGTGCATCCCCACAATAGGTAATATAATAGACTATGCCTTGTTTGTGTTTTAGCCCTAGGCTTTTGCAGCGTGAAAATAAAAATGTAAATGAGAAACACTCATTAGTGATCTGTTTTTGTTATATAGGCAACTGTTTATATACATATATAAATAAATATACTTTATTTTGCCCATGTATGTATGTTGTTATACATACAGGAGTATGTAAAAAACATTACAATGAATCAATTGATTGATCGTTAATGTTGCTTGAATTGGCAGGTTTCTTCCAAACGGCCATCCCTAATTCAGACAGATAAGATGAGATTAAAAAAAATTTTTTTTTACATGAAACCATGTAATTTTGTGCTAGTAGCAACCCCAAATCCAAGTATCATTTGTACCATTAAACTGCTGACTGTCTTTTATTCTTTCTTTCTGTCAGTTTGAAAAACGTTGAAGTCCCTCAAGAGGGTCCTTGCACTGCAGAGCGTTCTCTTACTTTTGTCTCAAAGGCCATTTTTCAAGCAGGATTTCCTTCCTTCCTTCCTGGCCCTCCCCGTCTTTACATTGTGCTGCATGTTTCCTGCTTCAGCATGCACACACTCGCACACTTCCCCCACTGTCTCCACTCGGCCAGGGAAAGGAGAGTTTTGCCACAGATGCCCACTTGGCAACAAGGAGCTTCATTGCATAGGCGATAGGGCTGGAAAGGACCCCTTGCATTGAGACCATGGAGTGGATTTAGCTCAGGAGGCCGAGGTGGTGCTGTCCCTCTGCCCGGAGGAGAAGGCGGCCTTTGATTTGGCCAGTGCCAGCTGCCCGGTCACATGGTGCTTACGTGCAACAAGTAGAAGAGTGGCGGGACTACGGTAGACACTTGTCAGGACGTTCATGGAGTGTGAAGGGGTCATCATCACAAGGGGGCCTGTGTTTTAGCTGGCAGGCTCTGCCGCAGGGAACACGCACACACAGGCATGCACACACACTTGCTCTGATCAGTATGCCTGCAGTGTCTGTTGAGTGCTCTGAAACCTGCCTCAGTATTGCCATGATTCTTCGTGACAATATATTTATACATGAATTAAATGCTGCTCTGTTGCTCATCAGCCAGATTAAGCTTATTGTTTGTAAAAGAATTTACCAACAATGTGGTTTGGTTTCATTACGTTCCACAAACCCTAAAGCAACTGCTTCTACATTTTTTAAAATCGGATTTAAACAACTATGATGAAGTGCCCCCGGTATATGTTTAGACATTTTTGCATGTTTGAGTCTCTCTGTGGTTTAAACTCACACTTTCCATGTCATTCATGTCTCTGTCCATCCAGCATTTCTGGGCTCTGAATCCATAAACACCCAGAGCTGTCCAGCCAGACATGATGGGAAATTCCACTTCACTCTAAATTATTTAATTAAGCACTTGAATGGGATTTGCTATAGAAGCTCTGAGGCTCAGACAAGTGTCTCTCTGTCTTGCCTTGTCCACAGACATCCTTTTCATGTCTGTCTGTCTTCTTTCATTCTTTCCCTTTCCGTTTTATTTCCAGTCCTGTGAAACTATTTGTCCCTAGACAGGGATTAAGCCACTACGTTCCACTTTTAAGTCTTAAACTGGCCTTTCACATTCTTCCGAGTCTAAAGTCACGGTATGTGTGCAGTCAATTTGATTTAACACGTAAAGGGATGACTTGATAACTGAAAAATGGCCATGCATATGAAGTCTGGCTCTCTACGTCAGACCCTAATACAGTGTTGTGTGCTTTGGAATATAATATCTTTGGAAGGAAAGCTGCCATCATATCATGATCAAATTTGAGGAGAAAGTCTGATATTTACGGTGTCAAAGGGTTCAAGTTAAACCTGCATTCATTTATTTTTGGCCACTTTGGTGCAGCAGTTTGTAGCAGTGTTTCCATTCACTTATTGTTATGTACATTTTGAAGTATCAAATTAGCAAAAGTTAATAAAAGAAATATGATAAAACCTCTTCAATGAGAAATATTTTTCAAGCTAGCTTGAGGTGGTTTTGTTGAGAAAGAGCACTAAATGGGATATGGAAACTCCTCTTCCGAATAAATTCTGAACATTTAACTCACAGGACTGATCAGCTGCCTCTGCTATCTGTATTTTTCCGGATAATATATTTATTTGTCTCTGGACAGCATGAAACATGGCCCATAGTACCTGACATGGGAAAACAATCAAAACCTGCCCAATTGAACCAAAGACCCCTCTCCATTTTTCTTTTGAAGATGGGTTAGATGGCCAAGGAAACCTCTACTTCTTCTATTCTATTACTTGACATATTACAGCATTTCTGTAGCCAATTGCACCAACTTCTGAAGAACTATGCTGTAGCTTAAGTCAAAAGTTTGCTTGAAAATGCACTCTACAATTGAAAGGGAACACGGCCACTGAAAACACTTAAAAGCAAAAAAAAGTAAAAGTACTGACTGTAAAATAGTACATGTAAGCAAAAAAAGCTACTCAATCACAGTAAAATAGGCTAATGTAATTAGTGGTTTCCATTCTGGCTTATTTGAAAGAATAAGTGGACTAAGTGAGACTGAGGTCTACTCTGATGCAGCCATGTTGGCATGGTGCCTCCTGCTCTGTCCATTCACAGACATAAAGAAGGCATGATGAGCAGAACCCTGGCAGGAGGGGGTGTTTGTACGGGCGGGCATGCCCTCAACAGTTGTGCTGAGTGGGGGAGAAACTGGCAAGGCAGTTGTTCAATTCTCCATTGACAATGTCTGCAGATCTTAGTGTGAGAAAGGCTGACGCTGCAGGTTTCCTTTTCTCTGGACAGTCCTGCTGAGGGGGGTCACCGGCGGACTATTTTGAAGCTTGAAATGGTATTCAAATGAACAATTTGGGACAGTCATGCTTGGAAGTGCGCTACAGATTGGGGGACTGGTGATTCTGCTTAGTCATGTTGCAGATCAATAGAGGGTGCTGGTGTGTGGCTCTGATGGGAATTGCTGTCAGTGGGCAATGGCTTGCTTGGCTGCACAGAGTGATCGGGGAAGCACGGCAGGTTACGCCTCTAAACTCGAACTCTCATATACTGGATGCTGGTCTCACTTCTATATTTCATATCCAAGTCAAAAGATCTTCCTAATATGCGGAATGCCATTTATAGTGCTGTGATGTGTGAAATTGAACAGTACCACAGCGTGTGAGGTATTCAGTTTAACGGCATGACCTCCAGCATCATTTTATGCTCACATTCATTTCGCTCCAAGTCACCAGGAGGCCACAGCAAACATTGGACACAGACATATTCATTAGACAAATTCCTTCATTCCAGCTGTTTATGTATTTCACTGTGTGCCAGGGTCACTGAGAGGACAAGATTAACATCCAAGGAAAGAGTTATTCTATAGCCTTCACAGACTTCTTTACATATGACCTTTTAGCCACGAGCCAGCAACGGCACCAGACCTCTGAGGGATGCTTGACTACAAAACAGTAAGGTTAGATAGGTAGTAGCTTGATGCCAACAGTGAAACAGCAATAAAAAGACAGTATTTCTCAAGAACATTTACTCGACCAGGCAAAGACAAGACGACAGTTGTTCAATACTTTAGTTCCAAGGTAGTAGATCCAACTGCACATAAAATAGTTACAGTCCTCTAGACTCTTGTACCCTTACATCTGGCTTGCTGTGTAGTAGGAGGTCTGGAGGAAGAGGTTATTTGTACCATTGCCTCCACACCGGTCAAATCAGTGATAATGTAGGAAAAAATGCTGTTTGCACGGATCACATCCAATGTGAGTTTCAGTTTTCTGGCTGCATGAAAGTTCATCCAACCCCAGTATTCGGTTCCTGCAGTAATTATCACTTAAATCTAAATTTCATGCATCTTAAAGAAGACGCTCCACAGAACAATCTCAAACTTTAAAAATATATTCCAATCACTTTTAGAAGAAGCTTCTCCCTCAACCATTTTTTAATTAAAAAAGTTATGCTGTTCATACAGACTGCCTGAACTTTAAAATCAAAGTCTTCCAAAGACAAATGAGCTTTTATTCACTTGAAGAACCTGTTAAATGAGTACATACTATGTCCTCCGATGTTAATTAAAGCCAGAGAGCCTGCATTAAGCTGTGCAGATGAGCCCTATGAGCCTCTCCCAAGACAGACATATTAACATTCCTCACTACATTAAGAGTGTCTGTTTCCTGTATACATTCCCAGTGGAGAGAAACTGGCCTGTTTGGTAAAAACCAGCCAGAGCACTAATGAGATGAGAAGAGCAGGATGACTCCTGGAGGTGTCATCAGGACCTGTTGAAGACAGGAGGGGCCTGGCTTATGGGAGAGAATAACCACAAAGAGCCTTTTTTCTCTGTTTCGGATGTTCCCCTGTGTGCTCTCAGCACTGAGACTGACTCCGTTTGTCTCTAGTCAGGACTTTTTGGCGGAAGTTCAGTTTTTTGCTTGCCAGGATTTTTTTTCTGTGTGTGTGTGTGTGTAGGGGTGTGTGTGTAGGTGTGTGTATGGGAGGGCAGGAGATTTAACCCTTTAATGTCCGATTCCGGTTTAAAAGCAGTTCCTCTGTGTAGGAAGTATGTTCAAGGCGCCATATCCTCCCCACAGGGCCGACATGTTAAGAAGGCCAAACAAGGCTCTCTTTTTTCCTTTTCTCTGTGCTTCCTCTCTAACTTTCCTTTCATTTTCTCTCTTTCTTACACACATACACACACACACACACACACACAAAATCCAGAGACTCAGGTGTTTGCCTGAGGGTGCCAAGCTGCTAGCGCACCTTTTGCATGCTGTCCTTTAACTGTTATCACAGTGCTTCACGTTTTAGTCTGCCATCCTTGGGGACAGATGTATGAGAGAGAAACACACACACACAAACACACACACACACACACACACATGCACACACTCAAAAAGACTGCTACGTTAATGAGCATACCTTCACAGTCTAGTGATTCACTACAGTGGGCTTTCTCGTGTGGAAGCTGTTGTTTGTGTCTCTATCTCCGGCATCGACCGGTTTTCGCCTCATCTTTTTTATTTGTTTACAAGAGAGGATTCTTTCACAGATGCTGGATTAAAAACTATCTGTACATATTTTAATATCCCTATATTTTTTTTTTCACACTACTAAATATAAATCATAGTAGATACATTCTTGTATACACGCAGGATGTGGTTGTTTGTTTGCCAGCGCTCCAATCAGGACAACAAAGCACATCAGTGAATCATCAGTGGACAAAAGAGGCCGTTTTTCCAATAGACTCTGAGAAAGGTCTATTCATTCTTCCAGTTTATACTGGTGACCAGTGCCAATGAACTCAGATTGGACTATTTCAATTGTTCGCAATGGATCCCACACCACCACAAAAGCAATTGAACTTAAGTAACAGAAGAAGAACAAGTTTTAAAATTGTGCTGACAGTGCAATTTCTTTTACTCTTTTTAATATAGCTGCTTCGGTGCTTTTAATTTCAAGGAGAGCATACAGTTGAACCAAGTGATCCACAGGGACTTAAAAATGGTTGTTTTGCATGTAATACATCAAACGGGCCGCCTACTCCTCCAATAGTCCTAACTTGAATGCATTAGCAGATGTTTGAGGCTAGCTTTGTACTCGATACAAACTCATTTCTGTAGCTTGGAGTAGCTAGATAGCTTTTCTTTTTTTAATCAAAGCAATTTGCTGCATCATTTTGCTCCTTTGGATCTGTTTAGTGCTCTTTTCCTCTCCGGGTTGGATTTGTATTCCCATCACAGCCCGTTCTGCTGGCTGTGTGTCGTGATGAATGACATGCTTTTTCTCCCCATCGCACTTTCTTCATTCTCTTTTCCACTCACTTCACATTCACTCAAACATTTTTATTTGACCCAAGCACATGCTCTGGTTTGGCACATATATTGTACACACACACTTTATTTGAAAGTGCAAGAATGTCCATCATTGTCTCTTTTGTTATGTCATTGTTAGTTTATGTGTTTGAGGGAGCGAGTGACCTTTGTTTTTGCATCTGGTGTGATCCGTCTGTTTCAGTGACACAGAGATCAACATATACAGTGGGGCTGGCCAGCCTTCCGCTGATTGTATCTTCCCAATCTGGTGGAGAGATGCCAGAGGGACAGAATTACATAATGTCCATTCACAAAGTGTCCTGAACGAGGTTAGATGAACGCACTCGTCATTGAAACAGGCCAAAGCCTGTGTGTTACCCCAATGCTTTTCCTTTCCAATATGACACTAATGTCCAGAGGATGCTGGCTATAATTTCAAAAGCACATGTGAGCAAACTGCAGTTATTGAGCCAGTTGTCACTCATAGATTAAGGCAGTTTTCCGCACTGTCTAGTCATAGTAAGTCGGTGATGGAAAGGTCCATGATGTGGCCTGCAGGTCTGTTAACCTCTTACCAGATCTGCCAGTTGGGGGACAGGGTCTATTTAGGTGGAGATAAAAGATGACAGTAAATGCCACATAGAAGTGGTGTAATTTGGGGTGTCGCGGTGGCACACCTGGTAGAGTGCATACCATAGAGGCTTTGTCCTTGAAAGCTGGCGGCCCTGTTTCAAATCCGACTCGGAGCACCCTCTACATGCCCCCCGCCCCCCCCCCCCCCCCCCCCCCCCCGTCTCCCTCCCTCACCCTATATCCACCGTCAATAAAGCTAACTAAACGTTAGTTCAAGATGCAGCTCAGCACTGTAAAGTTTTTCTTGTGATAAATCTTTGTGTTGATATCATTTGTTACACAGATCTATTGCTAAATAACCATTTTTGGCCACTCAAGAATTGATAAAAATGGTCAAAAATCCCAAAAAAATACCACATTAAGACACCAGTGATTGGTATCAAAAACTTTGACATTTTGGAGATTTCTGCAAGAATTAGATTTTTTGGCAATTGGATGACTAGCACTTCTGTTCTGAAAACAGCTGAGAAACTCTCTGATGTCAATATACTTAGAAAAGACTGAATGCTGTAGGGTTCTGGTTTATTGTTGTAAAGTTTAAAAGGTTTGTGATTATTCTAGAGGCCACAGAAGGTCATTTTATACAGTGAGGTTGAGTTTAGAAAAAGGGTCACACTACAATAAAATGCTACAGTGGGGACCAATATCGCTACTCATGAATAAAATTGGGCTCAGTGAATCCACAAGAGTCTGAACTTTTCAGTCAAACACAATTTATATAATTCAAGACTGTTTAGGGACCTCAGTATGCAGGAATATTCCAATTCAATTGGCGAAAATAACAATTTGTACAGGAGGAAAAACACATGTTTTCCCCGAAACGGCTTCTGATTATCATAAAGTTGACATTAGGGTTGTCACGATACTAAAATGTTCAACTCTATACCGATACTCAGGAAAATATTTGATACTCGATACCATTTTCGATACCACCAGGATAAAAACAAAGACCCCAAAATTTAACAGAAATATTTTTATTAACAAGAAAAATGCAACATGTAAAAATTAACAGAACCACAGGTTAAAAATTTATAATAAAAAAAATAGTTGCGCAAAAAGAACCTGCAACTATGATAACAAGCTTCAGATACTCGATACTTTTGAAAATGAGCATCTTATCCGGATACAACGTTTTAGAATCGATACTTTTTTGAGTATCGATACTTTTGACAACCCTAGTGGGCATGTCCATTTTCCTTCAGATCCCTACCTGATATTTTATCATGACATGGTGGTGATACCAATGGATTCCTTAGGTCGTCCAGTTTCATACATTACCAGTATTTCCACTCTAACTTTAAAACTTTACAGCTACAGCCTCTGAAAGTCAACCAGACAGCCAGGCCTGCAGGTGGGCCGTCGTAGTGTTATGAGGTTAACTGAACCTGATTTCACTCTCCTGATTTCAGTTTATTGTGACAGTAAAGGTCAGGTTGTTATCACAACGCAGCATGCATCACTACGTCAGGCAGTACAGCCGTTATTTCCACCACTACAGCTTTGTTGCCCACAGCATGTGGGAGCTTGTGTTGATTAATGGCAGGTAGGGCCACATGCAGTGGTTGGACCAATCTATTCCTCACACCCATCTGCTCTGTGGAATAATGAAAACTTTAATGGGGTTTTAATGTGTAGCCCCCCCCCCCAGCCCTCAGAATGACAATCCAGGTGATTACACCTCGGCCCGAGGGAACAAAATGACTTTCTGATCTTTTTTTTTCTTGTTGAACACTGTTGATGCAGGATTATGGATAGAAAATGCACGTACTGTATGTCTAACAAGTAGGAAAGTGTCTGAAGCAGAAAAAAGCAGTCACTGCTTGTTTCCCTAAAGAAAGAAAGACATGTTGGTGTGTTTGTGAGGTTAAGTGGATGCCATTTCGAAGATGAGTCTAATTTTCCTTGGATGACCAATGGAAAGAACACTGTAAGCAAATCACTGCTGTTGTCTTTTATCATCTTTGTCTTCTGAGCTCATCACTTTACCTCATCATTTTTCCGAATATCTTAAAAAAACATGAATAAAACCTCAAAGAACATTCATAAACTCACATCAATGTAGTGAAAACTTAGACTTTCTGTTCAGTATATTCTGATCGCTTCTAAATATCTGTCCATCTCTTGTCACGGAAAGCGTGACAAGGATCACGAACAGCTCCTTTTGAGATTTAAAATGCAATGAAGTCTGCTTGTGATTCAGTAGTGGCTGTTGCCCAGACATGGTGGATTCCTGCTAGAAAGCACATCCAGTCCTAGGGAACAAAATGTGTCCCTCTGGAATTCAATTGGTTGTTATGGAGTATGAGGACAAAGATAGAAACTGTGGTCAACCATTGTGGAAGTGTGTTATTTTACAGGGTTTACACAGGTCCCGAAGAAGTCTAAAATACTATAATTTGAATTTTAGTGCATCAGAATGATTTAAAATGTCTCAAATACGATTGTAATAATTTGTATTATAAAGTTACCTTTTAAAAAAATAATTATAGAATGGGAAATATGGAAACTGATTTAATGAATTTTTACACTGAAATGAAAATAGGCCTATGTGGATTTTGCACTGATATGACCATGCAAAGGTACTCAGAAGAAAACAACTTTCTTAAAGTCTATTTAACATTATTTTGCATTATAGTAGTAGTCCCTCAGTTTACTATTACTATTATTATTACTGCCTATTGCATGGAACCAATAACCCGATGTGTCGCGATGTTGTGTGTGGGCTATTACAGTGTCTCCGCTGATCAAAAAAATTGCTGCTTCTAGAAGTAACAAGTTGAAATAGTTTTAGTTGTAACAAGATCTCCGACCTTAACAACTGGATGGAGTGTTTGTCAGAATTACTCATATGAGCGATTCACGCCTTGCGGTACAGAGAAGCTTTATAAAAATACGTACATGTCAGTATATATACACGTACGGTTTGTGGTAGGCTGCCGTTTCAGTGAATTTATGCTACAAAACCACTGACCTAGGTTTAGGGCAAAAAGTTCCTGGTTAGGTGTTATAAAATACAGTTTAAAAAGTAAATAAATGTGCCGGAAGTGAAGAAGTTACGAGGGTGACGTGACAAAACTTACGTAAAAAACATAGTTACGTTAAAAAAAAATGTTACTTTTTCTTTTCACACGGGACACAAACCCTGTTCTCCTGGGTGAAAGCCCACCGTTTGTTCGACCCATCAACCGCCCAGGTGTCACATCCGCCATTTAAACTCAATCACTACTACTACGTCAGCAAGATGGCGGCAGACGACTGTCTAAAATGTTAATACGAGTGATATTTTGCTGCCTGTAGAAAACGCACTATATTGCCGTATTTGAAGGGGGACCAGTCTGTTTAGTTGATGTTTCTTTCAAGTAATATGAGTCGGTGCAAGTTTAACAAGATCTGGCTCGATAACAGTGCATCAACATTAAAAGCAGAGCTAAACATCAGTCATATAAAAGAAATGAAGACATGGAAGATCATCGTCTTCTCTGATTCTGACTTCGCTTTAAGTGTAGAACTTGAACTTTTTTTGCCAGTATGGACGTGAAATAGGTGGCAAATTGCATTCATAAAGGTCTTAAAAAGTATAAAATTTAACTTGTTAAAAGCCTACAGAAACATACCTTTTCATGGCCCTGTTTTGAAACCGCCCCCTTAAATGTAATTAGGTACTAGTTGTTAATTATTTTCATCACAGACAGTATTGCACCCAAAGCTTGAAACCAGAGAACAGATGCTCTGCGCTTTGATGCAATCAAGAGACAAATCCTGGATGTTCTCCACTGACGCTCAGTTACAATAGTGGATTTGCATCACTCTAACAATGCTAGATACAATACATTTGGGCTTTTGTAAATGAGCCGTGCATTTATGCTCTGCAGCGCTGTCAGGTGCTGTACAAACCTGGAAATAGGCTTATATTCACTGTCACCCTGGGTACTGTTACTGTGTCCATAAATCCAGACAGTCAGTCAGCTTCCCATTCACTGTCCGTGGAGCTGTTCCAGGATCAGTCTTTTAATGACATCAACAAGGCAGCCTTGGCCGTCTCCTCGGAAGAGACATGTTCGCTTCCACAAATCCAGTCTGATGCGTCCACAATTCTGAGAAAAACATGAACAGCGTCTCCAAAGAATCGTTTAGACTTTTGTGCGGTTTTCTGTGTGGTATCTTGAAAACTACATGAAAGATGATTTCAATTTTACACCATCGACAAAAACAAACACTCTCTTTTATCTTGTGGGCGATAACACAAATTATTATCTTCACCCAATCAGATGTGGAGCTCCTGCACTCCATTTTGCCGTGCCTTTTTTTTCTTATGTTGTTTACTTCTGATAAGCATCTGCAGTGGGGCTCCTTATGTTTGCTGCAGAGCCCCCCATAGCTGTAGATATACTGTATAATTAGTGCTTTGCAGATATAGTGATTATGTCCTGTTGAATAGACTCTTCATATTAAAACTGAAGTGATAGGCTTCCTAATGAGACCATGTTTGATGTCACGCATCAATGAGAGGAAGCTGGTTTTTGATGCAAATTAGCACTACTTTTGCTCAGCTAAGGTCCTGTACTGTAAGCCCTGTCATGCCTGTCAGAGTCTGCTCCGTGTTTGTACATATTAGACTTGCTAATCAGATGCTAATGCTTGTGAGTGGCAGAGTTGCGAGGCAAGGCAGCTACAGAATGGTAATCAGTGTGGAGTTGGCCTACAACAAAGAGGCTGATTATTTAAGCCTATTTTTTTCTTCTTCTCCAAACCACAAGCCCGGATTCAAACATTCACTTATGCATTTCCTTTTGAAGTGTTGCTTGACGCAATGCAATGTGATTAAGATGATTTCAGTAATTTCTTCTTGTCAATTTGTTGTTTTAGAACAGAACATTGGCTTTGTAATGAGCCAGAAATGGAGATTTTACCACTGATTTGGCCCGACCACCTTTCCATCTGTTCGCAATTAATCAAGTGAAACTTTTCAATAAGCTAACTGTAGTCCCAACCCTTAGATCATGGTGTCAAGGAATAATTCTTGGCTTGCCCGCTCATTAAAGTAAGCTGTTTACATGCTTTGTGGTTGTATTATGTTAGCTCACTCAGGTCAGGCTGCCTGCTGTGTGGCTGCACTGGGCGACAGATGGCATTATGGCCCTCAGTGGGGCGGAAAAGAGACGCCTGTGGTTTGGGTCAACTGCAAAGACAGATGTAACTTTTTACTGCACTCACACTGACTGTACGCATCACACCTATTTAACACGATTACTTTTTAAGTTAGGAAACCAGATGCATTTATTGAACTTAAAAAAAACTTGTCTTAAAAAAACGTGTCTTAAAAAAAACGTGTCTTTTTAAAAGAGTATTTTTTTAAAAGAGTATTTTCTTGAACTTTAAAAATATTTAAAATGAAAAACATTAAAAAAGTGTAAAAGATGAGATAAATAAAGTAAATAATACATATTTCTACATTTAAAAAATGTAAATGGCTCATCAGACGTATCTATCAATATCACAATTTTTTTCCTATATATAGGATATATATATATATATATATATATATATATATATATATATATATATATATATATATTTTTTTTTTTTTTTATTTACAGAGAAAACAATACTTGGGATGTTAAATAAATGGTGTTAGGTATATATTTATATTTTTAATTGAATCTTTATTTAAAATTTCAGCAATCGACTAATGTAGTGTTGCTATTTATTTAGCTATTCATTTTATTTATTCTTTATTTTCTTTGTTTAATTTCTACAGTTGGTTGATATGATGTATAATAATCTATAATAATACTAAATATTCTTTAATATTAGCTTTGCACAATCATATTGGTGCAAAATCCAGTAATTTTATTCCAATTAAAAAAGTTAAGCTGCCATATCTGTAATCTGTGAATTTTTCCCCTTTAAAATCAGCATCAGTCTCAAAAATTCCAAATTGGTCGGGCTCCACTGAAATCTACTAAACATATGTTCAGTATATTGAAGTAATAAATATAAATATAAAAATAGATGAGATCAAAACAAAGTGTTAAGTGGTTAAGTGTGTTGTTGTGCACTGCTGCAACCATAAATTCAACAGTTTGGTAACTGTATTCAACATATTCCTTTTAGTAGTTCAGCAACAAGTTAAAAGCTCAGCGCTTTAAAGGAAGGTCTGCACTGGATTTATAACACATGACAAAATGAAAGCACCATTGTAAAAAAGACTGCGTCACAATAATCGATTTATCTTGATTCAATTGTTTTCATAATCATTTAAAGCCGAGACGGTAATTGAAAATAAAATCTGATTACATCACACTGCCTTCCAGTGTGGAGCTTGATCATGTTGGTCATGTGTTTGTGGAGCTGCTGTTGTTGGTTTGTGTAATGCTTTAGCATGAAATGAAGCTTTGTGCTGCTGTTTTCTCTCTCTGTGTCAGGATGTGTTGTGTTGTCTCCCTGCCCATTATGTTGTCTGTCATGTTGCGGTGGTTTTGTGTGAGGAGGACCGGTGTGATCAGTGACAGGCCATTGATTAAGTCAGAATGTGAGTTTTGACAGGCCTGCTGCATTCTCTGTGAGCTGTTTTCCAACTACGGTTATGGTTGGAATCAAACAGTTGGTTAAAGTACAATTTCTTTGCCTCACTTTTCTTTCATTTAGTTAATTTATCTCCAGTGTCTTGCCTCAGTGTTTTAGCAGACTGCTTTGGCATAATAAAATCTAAGTGCACACTTTATTCTACTTCTTCTTCTCATCTCTGCTTTTATCTTGCTTGAGTTACTGCCTTTTATGCCACTTGGAGGATAAATAAAGTTAGATGTGTGACATGGGAAATGAAAACAAATGTCGGTAAGACAAAATCTCAAATCACACAAGTGTGTTTTTGTGATGTTGTGCCAAGGACTAGTTTTCTTCCCTGCTGCTTAACTTGCTCTCATTCAAATTTGACAACAATATGAACGTCAGGGATGTTGTTGTTGCCTGACATCAAGTTTGATGAAGCTTTCATTCGGAGCGATTGAATGCAATTTCTCTTGCACTTTATGTTTCATGAAAGTTTTGATTTTTAAGCCTTGCTTTGGATTTCATCATAGCTTCCCCCGAAGCGAGGTGCATTACAGGCATCAATCAAAATCAAAGTGTAATGCCGACAATTTATTTTCCCCTGAGTTTTTAAAAAAAAACTGAAGATAGATTCCTGTCTGCCAAACAGAGAAAAAAAAATATTCATGTCTGCTTGCTGTTGATGGATGTCTTCTTCTTTAAAAGCTCTCCCTCAGGCAGAGTTCAGAAAATGACTAATTCCTCCTTAGTCACATTTTAAAAATACATTCAAATCACACCTTCTTAATTTGGCATTCTCAGAAAGTGCCCTGAAGCATTAAATGGGTTGTTGAGGGCTTGTGCGGTGAAGCAGCCTGGGAACCTGCATCCTCGGGGACTAAAGAAAGTAAGAGCACTTCCCATCCATCTCAATTCACACACTGTTGGCCTCTCCAGCTCCCATCCCCAGCCACTTAACATCGCCTTTGAAATACCATGCGCTGCAATTATTATGTTTTTTTTTTTTTCATCCAGTGCGAAGGTTGTTTTTTCTGTGTATCAGGTTTCCATTGTGATTGTTACCAATTTGCTCTGGCAGCCAAGTGTTGCAGCTGCACACAAAGCATCGAATCTCGTCTTCTATTTGTCTTGTTAAAGGTGCATGCGCTCAGACGCCGGAACGTAATTTAATCCCAGGGGTCGGCTGAAAAGTGTTAACTGTTGCTTTCTTTTTCTGCTTCGCTTCAGGTGTTTCTACATCGTCTCAACCAGTATGCGGCCACCAAACTCGACAAGAACATCACGGAGGAGACTGTTAAGGTGAGGGTCAATCTGCGAGGAATGGGGCTGCATAATTAGGATCAGGAAAAATATTAAGGGTAATTGACTTTTACACTCCACACGGACTAAGTAACCTGATCCATGAAAAGGCCGGAAATTACACTGGAAACTAAACAAAGTGGATGCCTTGTTTGGGGCTGCTCTTTCAACCTAAAATAGCAGAATTCTGAATGGAGAAAGAAGTAGTGGGCGATCCAGGAAGCAGCTGTAAATATAATCTATTTATAAGTGATTCCGGCTGGAGGATAATAAAGGATGCTCTCTCACAGTGGGAGTGTGTCTGTTTCAGTCAGCTTGCTTACTTTTGAAGGTAAATACACATTCAGGAGATATTTACTGCATGTCCCATGTTTTGGAATCAGTCTATCGCTGCTATGTTTTGTTTGGGAACATGCTGTACAGAGAGGGAGTTGGATAACGTGGGTCATTTTGGGGTTGGGCCGTGATGTCACGAGCAGCTGAATGACATCCAGTTCTCTGGAGCAGAAATGCATCAATCAAATTCTACCATTTCATTATTTTTGCCGGTCTTGGTCACTGAAGATAATTCTTGCCTCACAACACCCATAAAAGACGTCTCTTTTTTTCCATGCTTTGATTTAATTTCACTAGCTTCTTCCTCCATCCAGAGTCAGCATTGTTTTGCCCTTTAATATCGCCACAAAAAGGACATAAAAGGGAGCAGAAGTTAACACCACATGAAGGCAAAGTTTCCATACAACATAACTTCAAAAATGTGCTTCTTTTTTAGCCCTTCCATTGGAATATCTCTAATAATGTTTGAAATTTAGATATCAAAGACGTCTCGAGCCAAAATGCCCATTACAAAGAAACCTCACTATTTACTGTGTGACCTCAGAAATTCCCTCGCCAAGTGCCAGATGGCCACAAAAAAGCAGCATATGCCAAAGTATTGATTCGGGCAATTTTAGGAAAACCGCTGGAAGACAAAACCATCTGGCAAATATGCTAAAAACAAACATATATGAATAATTTTATGTGACAATCCTGTGTCTTTTATGTCGTTTTTTCTCTCTCTCAGGTTTTATTCTCCAACATCGAGGAGATTCTGGCGGTGCACAAAGACTTCCTGTCCATGGTGGAGGAGCTGCTCCAGCCTGACCCGCATGCTCACCATGAAATCGGGCGCTGCTTCTTGCACTTTGTAAGCAACACATGCGACCGTCATGACTTGAAGGGGAACTATGCCTATTTTCAGAATTCATACATGTTACTCCTATGATCTAAGGCATGCAAAGACATAGTTATTACCAACGTATTAGAATTAGAACAGTTAAACTGACCATGGTATAAAATACAAAAAAGCTCATTTGGGTATTAAAAAAGAAAGAAAATAACATTCTCTCCCATTCATTGTCAATGGAGCAGCTCCAGACTTTATACCTGATGACATCACAAGTTTAAAAAAGTAGCTCATGTTCAAAAATATTGATTAAACTTTCCTTGGCCATGAAAGTTACACACTGTAATTTTTGATTTAGGTGGTGTTCCCCTTTAATTCTTCCTTTCTTGCAAGATAAAAGTCATTTTCTCCACCTTTTGATTATTATCTCACCATCTTGTCCAAGCTCTAATAGTTCATTTGCATCCATGCACGCTCTGTTTCCAATAATCCTTTGTTCATTCAAAGAATTTATCTCCTACTTTACTATCAGACCTCAAATGCGGTTATGCCTATGAGTACTGCTGAAAATGATAAGATGCGCCATATGTTGCCGATTCATCTCTCTCTGGATTTCCCATGATGAGAGAGCACACATGTGTGATATGCTTGATACGGTTCTGATATACTGCTCAGCCATGCTATATATCACATTTCTTTGATGCACAGCCTTGAGGCACACTGGCATGTAATAGGTTTCAAAGTCTAATAAATCTTAGCGTGCTTCTGTTGGGCTGAAGGCAGATCCTCAGCCAGTAGGGCACAGGATGATACAGGTAGAAGAGAGAGAGAGAGATGACCTCATTGAGAAAATTGGATATAATTTACTGCATAAGTGAAAACTCATGACCATAATTCAGTCATGAGTGACCATGTGAGTCCATTGAGATAAGACTTGGACAAATGTTCTTTTTCTCTCCCCTCTTTCTTTCCCTTATTCTGCAGCTTTTTTCTAAGTTTCCTTTACTTTAGTGATTTGTTGATGCTCTTAAACTTCCAAGAAAGTATTACACAATCTAACTTTACTACAGAAACACAAATAGGCAAGTAAGCCAGCTGGAGGGTGGACGCCCCAATCAAAGTCCCTCCGTGATTCTGGCCTGCAAATTAGTTCACGCTGACTTAAGACTCCACTCCTCCCTTTTGGACTACAGTTAAATCAGTTCCCAGGGCCAAAAAATCTTCTTTTTCGTTGTTCTTAAACTGACCTTTTAGAAAACATAATTGGACAAGAAGAGCATACTCTACAGCTAATCTTAAAGTTGTGTTTTTGCAAGCGCCCCCGCTTTGTTTCTATGACAGTTATGACTCTCCACATCGCCAGCTTTGCCTCTCTTAGGCAGAGCAGCATGGCTGAAGACCGTGTACTATTTTTGCTGCTTTGTAGTGAGTGATTTAAAGACTGTGTGGTCTGTTCCTGCTGCTGCCTCTCAAAGACAATGGGGTATGAATGTCATGAGAACTACTTTGGTGGAAAGTTGTCGGTCATATGGCTGCAAGGCAGATGACAGGATATGATTTGAGCCCCCCCTCACACGATATACATTATTTATTTATGATGGAGAGGAGTGTGGAGAAAATACTATGAATCCTATAATTCATGTGTCTGCCCTGTGGTCTGTTTCTGCCTTTTTTCCCCCATTTTTCTCAGTATTTCTGTCTTCTGTATACCCCTATCTGGCTTAATTTATTTCTTGACACCCTCCTCTCTTTTTTCCACATTTTTCTGTTTGACTTTGTCGCCCTCTTTCTCTGTAATTTGTCCCTTTTGCTCCTCATGCATTCTTCTCAACTTGTCCTTCTCTGTCTCTTGCAGAGGAGTCGTTTCCAGATTTATGACGAATATGGCGGGAATCATGAGAAGGCCCAGAGGCTGCTGCTGGAGCTCAATAAGATCAGGAGCGTCCGGACATGTTTACTGGTGAGAAGGGGCTGTAAACGCGCACATAATATCCAATTTGTAACATGCATAAAACCCATTAAAGTTCAGAAGATAACACTCATGCACAAATCAGATTATCCATTTCAATCCATGTTAACACACAAAAGATACAAGTAAGCAAGTTATTAAATGGCAGTTTTTTAGCTCCAATAGTCACTCTAAGTGGTGGAAATTTTAACACATATTTTAATGCTTATGTCTCCTTCTATGGCTTTATTGTTAAACACACAAAATGTCATTTTTTGCAGCTATGGGTCATTCAATCAAAACAATAACAAAAGACAAAGTTTGGTTAAGAAGTGTGGGATCATGGGAGTTGTTGTCTTACTGTTGCAATCAGCTTTTACTGCTTAGGATTCCTTTATTGTTGAGGTTTTTACAGAGAGCTGATTTATCTGC
Organism: Centropristis striata; assembly: GCF_030273125.1. Taxonomy (NCBI): domain Eukaryota; kingdom Metazoa; phylum Chordata; class Actinopteri; order Perciformes; family Serranidae; genus Centropristis; species Centropristis striata. Next base: position 17,619,936 of record NC_081539.1, read on the forward strand.
AGAGGTCTTCTTCTCTCCAAAACAAACAGACCGAGTTGGTAAAATCGGTAAAAACACAGAAAAGAGCACTTTCATGTTAAAAATCTGTATTTCTCCCATGCTGTTGATGATTACAATTAATCCAGTGAAAATATATGAATTTAACAACCAATATCTAAGACGTGTGGTGTGAAAATGTGGCTTAAAACTGGACAATAAGTCAGTTCATGAGTAGTTTAGCCAGACAACTACAGTGTTGATGCATGACACTACAGACAGGAAACCAAATGAAAAATAACTATAAATAAACTATAAAATGACTCATTTCTCTAGGTTTAAAATTGTTGGAAACATTTGGGATAGTATGACATAGTTCTGTGTTTTTAATGTATATATATTTTAGTTTTAAACATCCATACTATGTGTTAACGTTTTAGAGAGATTCCGAAAATATAGCTGATTTCTAAGGACTGTTATTGGAGTCATGCGTGATCAAAGCTGCACTTGAGAGCGGCTCACATATGAAAACACACATCCTCAGTCTCTTAAACATACAAACACAGTCACCCACTCATGGCAGTGTAAAGCCCTGTACTTAATGTTCCAGTGTGTCTGACAGCTGATGCGACTCTGCCCCTTGTGTGGGCGGACTCCCTCTTCCTGTCCCGACACTAAGAGAATTTCACTTCCACAGGGGAGCATCGTGTTGCTAGAACAAAAGATGACTACATCCTCGCTGCTGGCTCGCTAAACCGTGTGTGTTCTAGGTCAAAATGTTCACTCTTTTTTCTTTTCCATTGCCTCTCACAGCTCTTCACTTGATACTGTTTCCAGTCTTCTGTCCCCATCTTCATACTTTTCACTTTTTTCTCATAGGCTTTGACAGTTTGTAATGCTAGCCCTTCTTGCTCCGTACTCGTTATATACAGCGTCACCCCTTGTGTTTTAAGACTTCCATAAAATCAGAGCACTTTGAAATCGAGATCTACAGTAGAGTTACACCCAGAAGAAGCAGAGTATGACCACAGGCTTTGGTGTATTTACTGGCTGTTCCTTAAGAAAGGCATATGACCTTCTATTAAGATTGTAATTGATGGGGTGGGAAATTAAAGACACACATGCACACACTATACACACCGTCAGAGAGGCTGCAAGAGTTCTGTGTCTAATTTACTGTTCGTGAGTGCCTTTAATCAAGGAAGCCAGAGGAGGTAAATATTAATTGACTTTGATTTAATAGGGTCTTTATAGCCTTGACCTTTCAGTGACCTACCCTTCCATCAGCGCTATATGGGTCTCGTGTTACCCTCCAACTTACACTTAGCTCCAGGCTGAATTACCTCAGGCCACCTTCTCAGCCTTGCAGTGACCAGGGTGGGGATATCCGCTAACCTCCATTAAACCTTTGGCCTTCTGGCACCTATAAAGCCTGCTTTATTGTTTACACTGTGTAATCCAGCACCTCATTGAAATTTCAGGTGAGAGGGAGGTGAGAAGGAATATTAGCCGTTGACCTTATAACCTGTAACCTACCACATGTAGGTGAGGGTCACTTTGATCGGCAAAGTTTGTCTCTTAGCTTATGGTTAATCTAAATCTATGAATAATGATGTTGGTCTGTTGGTCGGTCCACCTTTTTGGTCCAGACTTAAATATTCCAATAACCATCAGATGGCCAAATCATTTTGGAAGTCAGCTCTGTCTCCACTGTGTTAAAGTGTTCATGTGTAAATGTGTTTTAGTCTTTTTGATCACTTAATGCCTTTTTTTTTTGTCATTTTGTGTGTTATTTGGTCATTTTGTGTCTTTTTTGTGTCTTTTTTTGTCATTTTCTGTCTTTTTTTGATCATTTTGTGGTCAATTTGTGTCTTTTTTAGTCATTTTGTGTCTTTTTTTGATCATTTTGTGGTCAATTTGTGTCTTTTTTGGTCATTTTGTTTCCTTTTTTGGGTCATTTTCTGTCTTTTTTTAGTCATTTTCTGTCTTTTTGGTAATTTTGTGCCTTTTTTGATCATTTTGTGGTCAATTTATGTCTTTTTTGGTCATTTTGTTTCCTTTTTTTTGGTCTTTTTGTTTCTTTTTTGGGTGATCTGAACTGTGCGTGTGAGATTCTGTTCAGTGAGCAGGGGTCGCGGACAACATGCATGTTAAATTGGGGGTCGTGACTCAAAAAGGTGGAGAACTACTGCTTTAGAGGATGATTACAACTGAATTTGGTAATGCTCTGACATTTTCTGGATGTAAAGTGCCTTAAACCTGCATTCTTTCTAATGGCCATCAGAGGGCGACTCCACCGGTTGCAAAAATAAGCGTCTTTGTATGAAATTCAATGATAAAATGACCCTATTTCTCACTTGATTTATTGCCTCACTAAACAATTTCCTGATGAGTTTATGGTTTTGATCACTAGTTTCAAGCCTTCCTCTATACAGCACGATTTTCCTTTTGTTAAATGATCGTCCCATTTAGAGTACAAAGAAAACAACGCAGTAGGAAAATTTAGTTGTCACAGCAGCTCAAGATACAGACACATAGATAAAAAAACAGAATGAAGAATATAAAAAATAAGAAATATACACAAATTCTATACTCCTTTATAAACATAAATTACTTATAAACAGGGTATGCTTCAGGGCGTCTCTACTTTGTAAATTAAGCAGTAGCTGTCATGGTGCACTCTGTACTTTTCCGTGTTTAAACCGTACATAACAACAAATGACAAACACTCACACACATTATTACCACTTTAAAAAAAAAAGACTATTTCTTGCATCTCTTTAGCATTTTTTTCGCTCACAAATCTTTGCTCACATACATATGACGAGAAACTATGACATCCTGCTTATACAACTGATAAACCCTTCCCATATATGTTGCCAAAGACCTTTATTCTAACACAACTCTTTGGCAAATCATCACATTTACTTCATCGTGACTGCTTAAATCAAAAACAAATGTTGGACCTCAAATTGTATCTATCTTTTTTTTACTCTGAGCATTACAGAATTACAGAGCTGTTTGCGTTAGCCTTGTTAAACCTCCTCTCCTCTTCTCCAGAACTGCATGTTGCTGGGAGGCAGAAAAAACACAGAGGTCCCTCTGGAGGGTTACCTGGTCGCTCCTATTCAGAGGATCTGCAAGTACCCATTGCTGCTCAGAGTGAGTATGGTCTTGTGCATGGTAACCATGTATTAAGGAGACACCACACCCTTGTGCCACCTCTGTAGGGCACCCTTGTTCCATCCACCACCACCTAGTCATTAGTCAGGGCTGTCCTGTCCTATTCACATCAACCTCTCCCTCGCTAATGAAACACTGGTCTCATACTCTGACACGTCTTTGCTTTAGTTCCCCAGCACAACCACATCGCAGGAATAACACAAGACCTATCATCACCTCCCCTGCCCAGCTGTGAATTCAGACACTTTGACTGGGCTCATTCATACCTGCTCTCCCTGTTGTTAGTTTTGAAATTTCCATTTCCCAATGTGAAACGTGAGCGAAATTGAATACACTTTCAAAGGCTCGTTTGACTCTGTGATCTGAGCTGTCCCATCTCGTTGGTCTTGTTATGATCTATTAATTCACCCAGGCGTTCTCTAAACAGCCACCAGCACGGGCACAGAGATGTAATAATAATAAGGGGGTAATCTGATGCTCCGCCATTTGAAGTCTTCCAGCTGCCAGGGCCTCCTTCTCTGAAATGACACAGATAGCCATCGCTGGCTGCAAATATATCCAGAACAGTGTAAATCAGCCCTATAGTGGCTGACATACCGAAAGACCGTGTTTAGACTATAGACCTGGAGATTGCCATCGTTTTTGTTAGACCGTGGCATGCAGTAGCACGGTTTTAACCACTGAATTCAGGAACCACTGAAAGGTAAGCAAATGTGGAGTGGATAGGAAATGGAATATAGTTTTCTTTCATGCTTTCCATGTTCTGTGAATTATGATTAAGAGCCACAAATTTGATTTGAAAGTGATTTAGGCGCATTAATTGGAATGTGTGTCTCTATTATCATGTGCCTTTTTGTGTGTGTGACTCTGTGTGGTCTTTGCATGCAGGAGCTGCTGAAAAGAACCCCTAAAAAGCACAACGACTATGCCCTGGTGCTGGAGTCCCTGCAGATGATGAAGGCTGTGTGCTCCAGCATTAACGAAGCCAAGAGACAGATGGAGAAGTTGGAGATTTTGGAGGAATGGCAGTCCCATATCGAGGGCTGGGAGGTGGGCCTCAACTAAGCTGTTTGCACAGTGTTGAATGATTTAATCTCAACCAGTAAATTCAATTTAAATTGCTGCATTGCCTTCTTGCTGTGTTGTCAGAGTTGGCTTGTAGGTTTTTCATTTTTCTTTTTTAAAACACAGCTGAGCTTTACCCCTCCCGTCAAAGCTCAAAGTCATGACAAATTTAAAGCCACTTAGCCCTATGCCAGCAATTCAACACGAATCCCAAGTGGCATGACTTTTGTCAGCCTTTTAAGCTTTCTTGTTCTCTCTGGGAACAATGACTTGTATTCACAATAGTCAAATTCTTTCCGCCTGGATGAGCCTGTAGTTAAAGCTGTCACGCTTTAGGGTGACCAATCCAATCATCATCAGGTAGAACTTTCTTCTTGGTCTGGAGGGTTGCCTTTAGATTAGTTTTCTTCCTGAGCTGTGGGATGGCTTAATAAGGGGTCAGTGGGCCCAGTGTTGGTTGGAAGGAGAAAACAGTGGTGGTAATTGTAAGGCAAGAGGATTGGATGCTTATGTAATTGACCTGGCTTCACTCAAAGATGGCCTGAAGTCTTCCTGGACACATGCAGACAAAGAGACATTTCCAGTGTTTATGCAGGTTCTGACTAAGGTGTTGGCAGCAACAAATGTCTGGATAAAAAAAACTTTTAACTCAGAGGTGAGTGAGACAAAATTCGGCAGAACATGTGACTAAGATGCTCACGTTTCTGTGAATGTATTATTTATATGTAAAAAATATTCAGCAGAATCCATTTAAGGAACAATCCACATCCAAAATGACCATATGTATATCAGTTACTCATCCCTTGTTCCAGACTTTGTGAAGAAAACCAAAAACGAAGTAAATCTTGATCAATTAAGGGGCCGCAATGGGCGCTGCATTTAACAACAGCATCTATATCAAAACAACCATTTACAAACTCTAACACAACTTATGCTGTATAATCAAAGCCTCAATTATCCAGCCGTATGCTCACTACTTCCTAAACACATGCACTTAGCTAAAACCTTATAATTTAAAACAATTCCACACTAACAGTGTCACGCACGGATGAACAGTGCGCCTTTGCAAACTTTGTTTACGCTCGCGTGAGATACTGTAGAAGGGTTTAAAATAGTAAGGTTTCTGCAAAATGCATTTGTTTGGGAAGTAGTGAGCCACGAGAGTAAATGAGACTTGGTGGTTGAATGTGACTCAGTAAATTTAGTATTTTTCTGAAGTACATTTGAGGTACGTGAGGTAATATATCATTATAGGTTACATCACACAGTATATAAAGAAAATCAAATGATGCACCAATAATAATGATTCCATTATATAATACATGGACGCTGGAATAATTTTGTTTTCAGATACAATCCTCTGTTAACCCTTAATAGGGCACTCATTGAAATACTTGCAAATTCCAAATTTCAACCCTAGAGAATATTGGAGGATATTACATACAGCCAGAATGTGTAAAAAAAAAGAACATACGGACCCGGGGGAGGGGGGTAATATTTTGAGAAAAAAAGTTACAAATTTATGAGAAAAAAACTCAAATGAACGGTAAAAAAAGTTACAAATTTGTGAGAAAAAAAATCTCAAATGAACGGTAAAAAAAGTTACAAATTTGTGAGAAAAAAAATCTCAAATTAACGGTAAAAAAATTTACAAATTTGTGAGAAAAAAATCTCAAATTTGTGACCAAAAAATCTCAAATTAATGGTAAAAAATTGACGAGATTTAAAGTGGTGAATCTGCGAGAAAAAAGTTGTTTTTCCCCCCCACTTTTTTCTCGTATATCTGCGACTTTTTTCGCACAGATTTGCTACTTTAATCTAGTAAATTTGCAACTTTTTTCTCAAAATATCTACGTCTGTGATGTAGCCTGATCTTTGCTGATTAGCTGGAAGAAATCCATGTGGTTCTACGACCAAACAGAGAGACATGAGGACCTAGTTTTGATATCCACTAAAGTTACCAAATATGGTTCTTTGCCCAATAAAGGGTTAATTGTGGTTTCATTTTCATTGTGATATGTTTGAAAGAGATTGATTAGTAAAGTTTTGAGAAGATATACACACTATCTGTCAAGAATAAATCACATTGTCACAATCATTTCATGGAAAGAGGTAAAAAATATTTTATTCCAACTTTATGGGGGACCGTGTATGATTCTCAAATTGGCTATTCTGCATAATAAATTTTACTTTTGCTACTTTAGATATATTTTGATGCTTTATGTATATTTTGTAGTATTGCTACTTTTACCCAAGTAAAAGGTCTGTATACTTCTTCCACCACTGTGTGCCATACTGCACGAGTTGTGTGAGACAGTAAACAGATGTTTTTATATATGTTTTACTGTTGTTTCATCAAATTCATCAATCATTTTTTATTTGTTCAGCGTGGAGGCATGCAAGAGTTTTCTTTAGAATTTAAAGTATCTGAGTGAGTAATTGATAATCAAATTGTCATCCTGATGATGAAGTATTCCTTTAATATACAGGCCATAAGGTGAGCCCATTTTTCGTTTAATCTCGTTCCCACATGAGGTACTAAATAATTTTTGCTGCATTAAAAAGATCTGTTGGTTTTGAGCGAGAAATAAAAGTTCTCCACAGGTCATCCTGCAGTTTTTGTAAATATTAGTGTTTGAAGTCAGTACTATTTTTTCCTTCGTGTAATGATATTTACCTTACGAGTGGTGCAGTTTTAGTCATATGTATATACTAATACATACTAATGCATCAATGCTTGTGTCAGATGTTAGGTTTATGTTTAAATGTCAGTTTGAGAGAGAATTTGTGTTACCAAAATTGGTATAAATAAATTTAAAAGCAAAATCGGCGGCATAAGATTTTTTTTAAAATTCACTTTAAATCATTTATGGCTTGTTTCAAAAATACTGCAAGATATTTTGAGGATAACTTTTAACCCAAAGTCCACAATGATGGTGTCTTTGCAAAAATGCATTTAAAAAGTAGTGTCCAAACATGGGAAAGAAAATCACTTTCTAGCCACTTTTTCATAGTTCACCTTATGGCCTAATACAATATATGCAGACTTAAAAACCCAAGCAGTCTATTGGAATTAGACACATAATAAGAAGTACTGTATATAAAAAAGAGATAATTTCAAAATTAGGTCACAGAATTACACACACACACACACACACACACACACACACACACACAAAACCAGTTCCAAACCTAAGAATAGTGTGATCAGAATGGGGCTTAGTGTTGGGTGTGGTGACACTTGCACTCAACATGATCCTGGCTGTAACTACTCTGCGGTTTCCCCTCAGCACTTTTTATTAATTGTAAACATTAGCTCATTCTGGAGCAGGAGCCTCTGACGGCTGCACGCCAGGCGAAATGAGATGGAACTAAGAAGAAGAGAAGAGAGGAGAGGGAGGCAGAAAGAAAAGGAAAAAAGGAAGGAGAGAGCTGAGTGACGGTTGCATCTTGCATTTCTGTGTGGGTGTCTGAGGAATGATGGAGGGATGAGGAGTGATTGTGAGAGCTGCTGTTTTTCCATTCCCGCTCCTCCGCCCGGGCTGATTGCTTGTTAGCGCTGACCTGCTCCACAGCTGGCCGCCCTCGGGGCATCCTGGCAGGTTCACCTCGCGTGGGAGAGACAGGGCGATGGCCCTCAGTGGTCACCATGGTGACGATTGCCAGCATTTGTCAGGGCAGTGATTGCCAGTTGGTTAGTGTTGCAAGTGTCTGTGTTTTGTCACTGTTTACCATAGAAATATGTTAATTTTAGAGCAGCGGGTAGTAGTTTCCAGTTGTGTCTCACTTCACATTCTGTTCTCTTGTTTAATTAGAGTTCTTAAAATCTACTTGAGTCGTGAGTTTGCTTGATTTGGCTTCTTAAGTTTAAAGTATTACATTAAAACGCTCTCATTTCTCCAGCCAATTGACGAATACCACTTCAGAGTTCAACAGAAACTTTTCCACCATACTTTTCCTTAATTAATGGCATATCCTGCTTTGTTCTTCCTAATTTTTTATCCATTTCTGCAGTTGTTATGTCTGGCTGTTGTCTGGCTATAAAAATAGAGGGTTGAAATTTAGATGAAACAGATGACTGAGGGTTTAAAGTGTTGCTTAAGTTTCTGAGTACACCCTCTGTGGAGCTTTGGCTTGGAACAAGATTCATGCGACGAGAGATAGAAAAATGCTGCAGAGAAAAATAATCCAAAGAGCAAAAGAAGCAAATGGGCAGGGGGTTCAGTTAAAAAGCACATGAAACACAAAGGGGAAGTGTCGGTTCTTCCATTTAGGAAATGCAGCTTTATAGTCTGGACCAGTGTGATGTTGCTATTGGCCCCTTCAAGTGACCAAGCGGAGTTGGCCTTTCTGTGTCTGGTGTGCACACATTCACTGGCTGCAAATTAGTTTAACATCTGGTCATGAGCTGGGGAGTTAAAAGGCCCCTGAAAGCGCTGTAAAAAAAAATGTGTGGAGGAAAGGAATGAAAGAGATAGAGGAATAAACCGGGGAATCGAGAGGAGGCGAAGAGAGTGAGGGATGATCGTCAGAAGGGAAGGGAGGAGGATAAAAAGGGCGAGGAGAGAAAGAAGGAAAAAGCGGGATAGGTTTTGGCCCGCTGATGTCTCCAGCAGGAGGAAATGCTTAGCACATTTTCCGGCTCTGTGCGCATGGGAGTTATTTTTAGCTCTGAGGGGCCGATCAAACGTGGTACATAAATTCCCAGAGCAGGCAAGGTAAGGGGAAAGACAGCACACTTTATCACTTGCAGCAGGAACCCCAACCAATATGGTGACCAGGCGCGACAATGCAACACATGGTTTGACTGGACGGGATGTTATTCTATAGAAGCTATTAAGTGCCGCACATTTTAAAGTCCCACAGCAATCTGCTACGAGGAAGCAGGGAGTGTTTTTACAGACCCCTGAGAGAGGGAACAGGAAAGGCTGGGCTTTGTAATCCCTCCTCCTGTTCAGACACTATGTGTGAACATTGAATGGTATAGAAATAATTTGTAGAAACTTTCTCTTTCGTAAAAAGTCATGTTAAAGTGAGCTTGAATACCTTCTTCTCCCACCTTCCTGTTTGTCAATTTATGTCCAAACATCTGTTTCACTCTGTTTTTTTCTGTCTGCTTGACCTTTTGCCCACATCTCCATTTCGCAGGGCTCCAATATCACAGATACATGCACCGAGATGCTCATGCACGGCGTTCTCCTGAAGATTTCAGCTGGAAACATACAAGAGAGGATTTTCTTCCTGTTTGACAAGCTTCTGGTCTACTGCAAGAAGAAAAACAGGTGTCTGGACTCTCTTTTATTCATATCTCTGCTGCCAAAATCCACAAAGCGCAAGATGAATTAAAATTCTCATTACGCGGTGTATTTTTTCAAGAGACAGAATAAAAATATTGTTTATGCTAATTTTAAAGTTCCCTCTGTCTCTGTACTCCTACAGAACATTTAGAGCATGGACTTTATAAATAATTCACTGTGCCAGTTCCTTTACTTTTTTCTAAAGAAAAGAGAGCAGTGCACTGTGGGAAGCATTTTTTTTGTGAGGGAGTTGAAAGAAATTATGCAGTAAGGGAGACATATTAAAAAATATATTATTTTTTCAGTTTGGGGAAAAAGGGACATGTGATTAGTCTAGGTTAAGGAAATTAATGACCATCTGTGGACACATTTTTTATCTTTTTGGTAGTTTCTGAGGAAACACTAAATAATATGACATTTATTATGATCAGTGCAAGTTGAGTCAGGAAACTCTTGCTGATTGCCGACCATTGTTGTGCTCCTGCAGGCAGAGCACTTGCCAACTCTGTGCTGCTCACACTGAGCTACTGATGCAGCTGCTAACAATGCTGCTACGTCCATTGTGCGTGTTTTTGGCAGGTTTTGTTTCCCCGCCACCAACCAAGCTCCCACCTGCTTCGATTTGCTTTTGCTGTACGGGCTGCTTACAGTGTTGTGTCTGCAGGTAGAGCACAAAAGCAGCAAATCCATTCACAAGCTAAAAAAAGAAAGAAAGGAAGTGTGTTGCTCTGACTTTGAATTCAATAACCTAAATTGGATGCATTTTCCTCACTTAATATGGTTAGTACACATGGACAAACATCAGATGATTATAATTACTCTCTTATAAAATCCTAAATGAACTGTGAGTGATACTAATTACACAGTAAGTAATAACATGAAATGGTAATTGGCTAATTCTCGTGATTGCTTCTTTCCATCCAAGGCGTTTAAAAAACAGCAAGACGGCCACAGAGGGTCCCCGCTACCTGTTCAGAGGGAGAATCAACACGGAGGTGATGGAGGTGGAAAATGTGGATGATGGCACCGGTGAGCGGACAAATGAATTTCCTTTCTCTCTCAAGATCCTCATTTTTTATTTCAGCGATCCTGGCAGCAGCTGTTTAAAAACACGGCGTAATAACCCACACGGGAACATTGACAATGTTTTATACTTGGATCTCTGATAGAAAAATAAGATTTACATATAAACATTTTTTTAGACATCTATAGTTACATATCCTTGGAACTGCGCTGCTTCTGGTACTTGGTGAACTTGAGCGCTTGTGTCTCTTGGCCTCACATAGCCACTGATTATCATTTATATTTGTAGAAGCCATCATTTCCTCTCCGGGAGACCTAGCTGGGCCGTAATATTGGGTGTTTTTGGTGAGAGATGGATGGGTTTGGGTCTGGAGAGGGAGGATAAACACGTGAGGCAGGCGGCGGCGCAGGAACACTTGGGTGTTCTGCACCACAGGCGGGAGATGTCGATCTGAAATCCAGGGCGACAGGAGTATTTTAGCTTTGGATTCCTACGTAATGAAAGCGCCACGGCTTTTTCCCAGGCACACACTTGCTGCCTGAGGTTGAAAAACGCCCTCGAGGCATACCATATAAAGGACACCACACTGTAGATGCTTTTAGACGTGATTGTAATTGATGATTGTAATGGTTTGCTTTTTGTTACACCCTCAGAGGGAGAAAATCAGAGGTCAGGCTGGGAAGCATTTGAAATGTCCCCTAAAAGATGGAAATAATGACGGAGATTCGACTTACGGTCAAGAGTTCATTTCCATTTGCTTTGGACGACTTCTTCTTTACATTCTTAACGTCTGTATTTTAGTGTATGTGGCTGCCGTCTCTGTGGGGATATTCTGGACACTCTGTAGTAAATAATGCTGATGGATGGTTCTTCTTCTGCATGTGTGTCACCTCGTTTATCTCATTAAAGGAGAAGAGCGATAATCGATGAAGCACTCAATAGAGCGGCTATGAGGGCCGGCACAGAGCTGAAAAATGACCCCACAGCACTAAGACAGAGTACTTTTTTCTCAATAGTTTTTTGATGGATGTTGTTTTTGGAAAATAGACCACACAATACTGTATAAGAAAGCCTTTATTCATCAGATAATGTGTCAGTTCTGCTCTGGTTCCTGTTTCTTCCCAAAGAGTTGCTATCACGTTATTTTGCCCGCTTTTCTCTGAAGCAAATCATTGGAGTTGCGCTGCATGTTACTGCTGCGTTTTATGCGGTAACCCTCATTTACTATGAACCCAAATTCCCAACAGCTCCATTTACAGTGATCGTGATCATTGCGACCGCTGATTGATGGCCCTCCCCTCCACTTCAAACTTCTCCGAGCCTCAATGAGTCAAAGAGAAAAAAAAAAGTGCATGTGTGCCGTTCCACCCCTCGAGAGGAGAGAAGACTTTATAAAAACTAGCGAAGTGAAACTAGTGTCTGTGTTACAGCTGACTACCACAGCAGCGGGAACATCGTAAACAACGGCTGGAAGATCCACAACACGGCCAAGAACAAGTGGTTCGTCTGCATGGCCAAGACCCCGGAGGAGAAGCAGGAGTGGCTGGAGGCCATCATGAAAGAGAGGGAGCGGAGGAAAAGTAAGAAGGCGCTTTAGTGTATCAGTGTCAGGGTGGGGGTCGGTCGCTCGGTTGGTGAGTTAGGGGAAACTAATTCCCCCTTTTATTTTTTCTTCTCCACATCTGTCTTGAATCAAATAGCTGAGAATTTATGCTGTGTTGGGGAAAATCAATACAGACCAATTTAACCTGAATAATGAAAGAATGAATTAGTTGTGTGATCTGCATCTGAGAGTGAAAGAAGTGATGCAGTAATATTGTGTTTAAGGGTGTTAAAACAGTCACTTCTACAGAGAAAACACATATTTTCTCTTTCTATTTTACCCATTTTAAGATTGTGTGCATGATAAACTCTTCATAGTGTCAGTCATTAACACTGCCTAAGACTATTAGCATAGACACTGCTAATTATCTTGTGAAATTAGTAGACATTAACCTTCTCCAGCTAATAATTAATGTCACATCTAGTGTAGGAGCAGAGTGCAAAGATTATAAATGCCATGTTATTGACAGGCTTTTTTTGCACCCTCCCTCCCTCCTTCCCTGCCTCCTCTGCTTCACAGGTCTGAGGCTCGGCATGGAGCAGGATACGTGGGTGATGGTGTCGGAGAAGGGAGAGAAGCTCTACCACCTCATGACCAAGGGCAACCTCATTAAGGACCGTAAACGCAAGCTCACCACCTTCCCCAAGTGCTTCCTGGGAAGGTAAGATTCTCGCCGCTAACCTTGACACTCTGGCTTGTCCGCTGAGGAAGCTGCTGAGTGTACAGTCCTTGTGGTTTCCTCTGTGTCACATCATATGAGCTCTGTAACCGTGTGTGTCAAAGTGACTGTGCCGTGAGATAAACCAGAGTGAATATCCAATAATTCTGTGTGTTTTCAGGTGTTTTATACTTGATGAAAAGTTCACAGAGAGGCCTTGTGCACCTACAGTTAATATCTCCAGAACAGATTACACAGAACACTTTTCTTTCTCCTGACTTAGATCAGTTTCCCCATCCCTGCTTTCATTTCTTAAATTGGCAAGAATTTCTAAAGACAGCAGCTGGGGAGAAGAAAGCGTTGGCGCTTTTTGTTCAGGAGGCTGTGTGTTATGTATATCTGCCGTCTCAGTCATGGGAAAATCAAATCCAGCCAGATTTAGCCCATGAATCTTATTTAGGGATTATTGGTGTGGTGTCTGGGGACGGATCGGCCATTGAATGCCAGTCATAAATCACAGGGAGATATCCCTGTGCGGCTCAGCTGACTGCCTGCTTTCTCCCTCGCCCATGTTAGATTACAATAAGCTCTCTGCTGAGGAATCCATGAGGTAACTGCAGTAGAGGGCCCATTATGCCAGAGGGCAGCTGTGTGTGTGTGTGTGTGTGTGTGTGTGTGTGTGTGTGTGTGTGTGTGTTTGTGTGTGTGTGTGTGTGTGTGTGTGTGTAACATGTTTGTGCCTTGGTGTCCTTGAGTTTCCACAGCTATGCCCGAGCACTTTCCATGTTTACTTTTAAAGCGCCTAAACACACCTATCTATCATCCATTTGCTGATAGGTGGTAATATTTACTGTAAAGGGTGCTTTGCTCAAAATCCTGTCCTTGAGCTATTTTAAGCATGCATGAGTTGATGCCCTCATTTTCGGTATTTTCGCTTTCATCATATAAGATGTAGATGTCTTGCTGTCATATCGGCTTGCCAGGTTTTCGTGCAAGTAAAAGAGTAGAAAAGTTGGTTTGAACTTGAGTTCCTCAGGGTTTAATCCAGTCCAGAAACACTCCTCAAATTTAGAATTTAACACATTAAATTTTAATATGTACAGGGCACAGACAGTAACTCCAGTCATTGCATTGATCCGTGTAGTCTTCTGACTACCTACTGTGATATCATGTTCCTTTCATTGAGCCTGAAAGCTTTTTACAGGGAATCTTGATGGGATTTCACACCTCTTTCTCTCCCGAACTGGGAGAGCACAAAAAGCTGTAACCCCATTTATTAAAGGGGTAATTTGGCTTTATTGAAGTTGGGTTGTATGAGGTATTTTTCCATAGTCAGTGTATAGATGGTCGGCTCGCCCCTAGTTTGAAAAAGCAGGCAGGAGTACTAAAACAGAAGTCAACCAATGTACTGCTGTGGATAGGGGCAGCAGAAAGACATATTTTAGCCAACTAAAAAAAAGGAACACTTAAAAATTAATTGATGCTATATTCAGAATATATCTGGAGTTTTACCTTGCACTCAGACAGCCCTGTTTAAGTTTACAGGAGGGAAACTGAAGCCCTTATTCATGCTCTCGTCAAAGCAACCAGACTCCTTTTACAAAAACTGTTATTTTATCCCAAACAACACCGAGTTTGCTGGTCTATCGCTGCATCGATCAGTTAGTTTGTTGGGTATTGTGTGTTTTTGATTTTTTTTTAAACTCCAATGTCACACGAAAACTAAGATAAGTGAAGATAAGAGAAGATATTCCTTTATTGATCTCCCATGGGGGAAATTCAGGTGTTGCAGCAGCACAAGGGAAGAGTAAAAACAGATTAAGGTAATTAAAATAAAAATAGAATTATAAAAATGAAATAGAATAAAGATAAATTATATATATATATATATATATATATATATATATATATATATATAAAATAAAAATACAAACAAACAAATGACCAAGACCGAACTAAAACACTGGTTGTGCAAACATGTTGAAGTGGCAGTAAATTGGAGAACATATGTGCATTGAGTGTAATTTTAATGTTGAGTGTTTCAGTCAGTTTAGAAGACCGATCCCCCTGCGTAAACTGATGACAAGGTAAATCGGTGAAAAAATTCTCAATACCTTGTAAACTTCAACTGTATTTTTTAGCTGGTTCTAAATATTTCATTGCTGCCACCATCCACAGTTCATTCTTTAGCTCTAATGTTGGCATTCCTGCCTTCCCACTGGGGCGTGCCGACCGGCTTCTACTTCAGGAAATACAACCTCATATCACCCCACGACACTAAATCCAAACTATCCCTTAAGCCCATTCCTCCCACATGGCAGGCCTTTGTGGGAAGCACACATTGTGAGACTCAGTAGGTGACAAAGCTGGATCAGAATAATAAAATCTACAAACATCTGGCTGTAGCTGAAGAGCTCTCCATGTTTGAAAATGAAAAATCCATGTGAGGGCCTTTTTATAGAGTGATGACACAATGTGATTTAAAAAGGGTTGGAAATAAAATAAAACACTTTCACAAGACAGTCCTGGTTGGATGTTATTAAAATTGCGCTCCTATCTTGACTCTTGGAATCCTATAACAAATTTGTCTTGTAAACGCCCTGCTACTTTCCAGAGTGCCCCATGTTTTCCATTTGTTTTCCATTTTTACAGAGATGTTTTGACTGGTAATAATCACGCTTAAAATCACTGAGCTTAAACAGCCTGTTCAAAATCCCTGTTATTTTTAAAAGCAAGGAGAGGGAGAGAAAAAACAACCCAAAACTCCAATTGGGCATAGCTGTGGCCATGTTACATCGCATGGTGGTTTGGAATGAGGAGTTACTTTCTCCTTTGGTCCACGCAGACAACACCAGATCCCTCGCGGTCTGGAGGAGGAATGGATCTGTCAGCTAAAAAGATTAAAAGGATCAAACATTGGTCATATGTGGGCACCTCGTTGAGTCTAAGGAGATCGTATGGTGAGAAAGCAGCTCGGGGAAGCTCCTTTTGTAAACTTGAACTCTATACTCCTGTATAGAGCTCGGCCAACACCTGGGTGACCACTTGTGGGTGAAAAGACATCACTAGCCCCTCTGTACTTCCCCTGTCTGCGATGATTATGGAGATGATTACATGTAGGCGTAATTGGTGAATTGGAACCAGCATGGTATGTCTCTGATGAAAGCCACATTGCCTATGGCTTTAACTCAGCCCACTCCCTCTATTGTGAAATGCTTTGCCTTTATTCTTGTTCCATGCCTCCTCTTTCTCTTTTTGATTTATTCCTCTTTTTTTTTTTTAAGGCCAAAGGCTATTTTTGGGTCCCGAGCTCCTCCCCTTTAAGTGGTACAATCGCATTTGTGGTTTGCTTCCTGTGACAGTGTAATTCATCAAAGAAAATGTGTGTGACAGCCACCTAGCTTGCAGTTTTCATCCAATTTTAAAACCTGGAATAAACAGAAAAACAAAAGACATTCAATGTGTGTGTCTTTTCTGCTTGTAACAGACAATAGTGTCTCCTCGTTGTGAAAGACGTTGATGAAGTAGCCCTTTAAGAGCTCAATGAAAAGGTTAGGCATCCTGTAAGAAGTGCCCTTTGTCTTTGTCAGTCTCTGCTCTTTCTTTTTGACATTAGTTGGAATACGCCTTTCGCTCTATCAGCACACAGGAATGATTAATTTAAGCTGAGGCTAAATAAAAGACTGGATGTAGACAGCATTTTGTACAATGCGCAGATATTATACAGAACATCAATTAATGAACTGTACCATTATTGTTTGAAAGTAAATACTGTCTGAGATTTGATTACCTTAAAGGGGAAATCAGTATTTTACAACCTGAGTGATTTCCCCCATGTTTTCCTGTCTAACTGGCTAATTGGATAAAACATTTTGAAATTGGTCCAGTAGATAAAGACACTGCAGATGTTCAGCCATAAAACGAACTGTGAGCCATGGAGGACTATTAAAGGGATAGTTCAGATGTTTTGAAGTGAGGTTGTATGAGGTACTTACCCACAGTCAATGTCTTCTCTGGAGTAGATGATGGTCTGCTCGTTCCCCGTTTTGGAAAAACCAGAAACACGATCCAGGCAGGAAACAGAGTGCAGACGGGGACTGTCACAAAACGGATTTAAACCACCCAAACAAAGGCCCACCCTAAAAATGTTAAACCTGTTTATGTGTACACTATATTAATGATATATCCACTGATTTTTGTTGCTGACATTGACATTGCTGTTTCATTTGGCGCTACTTTTTGTCAACCATAGAACTTCCATCTTCCTACGCCATAAGAGATCAGCTGTTTTGGTCAGAAGTCGCTAGTTTTTGTAAGGATTCGAGGAGTTTTTATTGTCATTACCATCACATGTTACATTGGGTGGTGACAGAAAAATTGTACTCATGTCCCAGCTGAGCCCAATTATGAAATAGAATAAAGCTAAAAAGCAATAAATATAAAAATAAAATACTATAAATAGACTAAGTGCAAAAGTGTTCATCAAATACAGTGAAGAGACAACAAATACAGGAAATTAAAAATGAGTGATTGTGACAGCGACGATAAAATGCTGATCTATAGGGAGACAAAAAAGAAAATCTTTATGAATCGGAACCTTTGCAGATGGAGACTGAACAGGCTGAATTGTGTCTGCGTAGGAACATGGAAGTTCTATGGTTGACAAAAAGTAGTTCCAAATGAAATGCCTGTGGATAGCAACAGAAATCAGTGGATATCCAGGTGCATCTCGAATACATTAAAATATCCAGTAATTCAAGTCAAATAGCCCCAACCAAGTATTGAGTGCATATAGGTGGACATACTTTTCAGAGGCCAACATTTCCATATTAAACATACTTTTTAAAATTGGTCTTTCGTAATATTCAAAGAGAGACACTGAATTTTATGTGTTCATTAAATGTAAGCCATAATCATTATAATTATTATAAATTAAGACATGAAATGTTTCATTCTGTGTGTAATGGATCTATTTAATGTGTTATTATTACCACTTTTTGAATTGAATTACCGACATAAATAAACTTTTCTGTGATATTCTTATTTATTGAGATGCACCTGTACATTGACTGTGGGTAAGTACCTCATACAACATCACTTAAGAAATCTGAACTATCCCTTTAAAGGCTGCCAACTTTTCTCAGATATGACCAACACATAGAGTCTATAAATGCATACCAGGATATATCTGTTACACCCCGCTACACATGTCAATTTTAATTGCATGACACTGTTATTTCATATGTGACTCTAATCGTCTCAAGGCTATGAGAACTACACAGTCCAAACTTTCAGGGTGTTTTTCCTTCCATGGTTAAGGTACAAAGGTTGACAAATTAACGTTGTTATAGACTTGTGTTTTCCCCTGTGGTCTGTTGTGGAGAGAAAAGACGCCAAGGATGAGTGGTTAAAGAGTGACGGAGGTGGGCTGTTTGGTCAGTTGTTTCTCTGAAAACGTTTTTGTAATTGCCCCTTCGAGACACCCGGCCACCTCCGTCATGGCCTGGAAGTGAATTCCACAGAATTCCAGTGGTGCCGCTGGCCGTGTTTGTTTGTCTTTTATTGGGAGACGGGACATCAAGGAAGTAACCGGAGAAGCTACTGCCACTTTGCCTGTCCTCAACCCACTTTGTCTTCCTTTATTTTGTCCTCATTCTCTCTCTTTCTCTCTCAATCACTTAATTACGGAGAATTATCCCATTTAGTTCATTTGGACCCTCAGATGATTGGATGCAGTGTTTGTTGTTCTGGCGATGGGTTTGTTTCCTCTTCCCAGTTGCAAATGATGCAAAACATATCTTGCATTTTTCATCATGAGCTTCCCAAGATCCAATTAAATTGTTCGGATTGTTGTGTTACATCGTACGTCCAAGGTAAATAAAGTTAAAGTCACCAAAACACAAAAACTAAAGCCTGCTGGTTGTTTTAACAGACAGATGTGGCTCCCAGCAGTAAATAAATCACCCTTCTTCTCCAACAAAGTGTTTGTTGCCATAGTCACATCAATTTAGACTAAGTGTTGGTCGTAGCGAGTTGTAAAGACTTCCTGTAATGATGGCAAAGGCCACTGCTTTTTTCCAATTTACAGATTATCAAGGGTAAATTTAAAGCTTTCTCCACTGATCACACACTTTCTCTTCTATGGAGTGATGGGCTTCCCCATGGGGATTTTGTTTAAGTTTGTTGTGTTATTCTGAGTGAGTATGTGTGTTAATATGTTGTCTGGTGTGTTTCTGCAGTGAGTTTGTGTCTTGGCTGATGGAAATCGGTGAGACAGGCAACCCAGAAGAAGGGGTTCACCTGGGCCAAGCTCTGCTGGAAAATGGCATCATCCACCATGGTTCGTTCTCACAATTTTCTCCTTTTTTTCTCCCACTCAGACCTGCTCTAACCAAATCTACCACAGTCTAATTTCCTTTGTACTGCACGGTGTCGAGCATGCAAATGCCTGTCGTTTCCTGGCCTAACCTCCAGCCATGTCCTATGAATGTTCCTCATTCAACAAGCAGTTTCACAACACTTTCCCTCCCTGGCTTGAGCCTACAATGCAGACGCAGCTGTCTTATTTATGTCCTAGCAGGTGTCCCATTTAAACACTCCCTTGACACAATGTTTAGGTAAGGGATTATAAATGTTAATCTCTTCTCGTCGTAATGTTTGTGTAATATTTGCTCAGTGGCTGTTCTGTTTCTTTGAGTAACAAGTGTATTTGGTGCATGAGGCTTAAGCTGGCTAATGCTTTGCATTCACACTAAATGGCGCGTACTGCTCTGCATGTATTTTTTTTTCCTCAAAAGAGTAGGGCCCCAGGCCAAATTGTATCTTAAATCACTCGGGGGTGCTTTATTGCTTCCTCACAGAGAGAAATGAGATTGGGCTTTAGAGCCGTTCCTGACGGAGAGGAATAACTCCGAGCCCCTCTGAGCTCTCTTCACAGTGCCCATGTGAAAAACGATTGAATATCTTTTCATAAAAACCTTTAATGGAACCCGCACGGCTGCAGCCAAGAATACAGAGCCAACTGTTATTACTATGTTTTGGAGGGCCTTCGACAAAGTTCCCTAAAGCAAGAGGAGCAGGAGCTCTGAGCAGCTGTGTTATCTGTGACCGCTCTGTATGAGCTTTGAGTCCCCCTCTTGTCTGGAAAGCTTGTTTCACCATGCAGCCCTGCTTGGCTTCAATATGTTTTTAAACCTCTTATACTTTCACATTTGAAGCGAGATGAATAACGCACCCTTAGGGTTTGAGACTTTTTTTCTTATTCATTCTGGCACTTCTCCTTTCAGAAACCTACTTATGTCTTGAATTGCATTTCTTAGTCACAGACAAACACCAGTTCAAACCTGAGCCTGTACTGTACCGATTTCGCTACGACGACGGCACCTACCACCCCAGAAGTGACATGCATGATGTCATATCTAAGGTAACGGTGCAGCTTTAGAGCCTAATTTATTATGAATCACATTTTACATTCCTGTCACTGACCTAATCAGAACCTCCTCACTTGTTTTTCTCAGGGTGTTCGGCTCTTCTGCCGCCTTCACAGCCTCTTCACTCCTGTCATCAGGTAGGTAGCCATTTTCTTTTCCACTCAATCCCGACCCGGCCAGGTGAGGCCCCAGTAGCTTGGCATCTGTCTCCTACGTCTAAAATTAGCTTCACCACAAAGCAGTCAGAGCGGAGGAGAAAAATATCACAGTGAACTATGAGCTCATTGTTTTTAAAGAGGAGCTGACTTCGGAGGAGTTGGCACAGATGGTGATGGAGTGCGGCGGGGCGTGTGGTTGATCGAGCTTGGCAGGTTTTATCTGCCGAGGCTCAAAACACAGATGTGGTGAGGAAGATTGAGTCTGTCAGATGTTGTAAGTAGTTTGGGTGCATGTGGGACACAGACAAATGGCTAACATTAAGATGAGTCCCTCGTGGAGCTTTTAAGAGTTCATTTTCTGCATTTAATAGCCTGTTGTCACATTGTTAACTATTTTCCCAATCACAGAGACAAGGTGTCATTCTTGAAATAGTTGCACTAGTAGAAGGCAATCTGAACTCAAGGTGCGCTAATTTACTTTTTCTGGAGCTTTCAAACACAAAATCACATGATCTTTGTCAGCAGGAAAGTTTGTTCTTGGCTGCAAGCCCTAAAGGGAAAGTTTTTTTTTTTTGAAGGGGGGTTATATGAGGTACTTGTCAATGTGTTGCCTATAGTAGAGGGCAGTCGACACGCCTTAAAGTTTGGAAAAGCAGGCAGGAGTACTAACACGGAAGCTAAGCAATGTGCTGTTATATATGGGACAGCAGCAAAATGTTTTGCCACCTAAAAAAAACAAGTTTAAGTGTACTCTATAGTGCATGCTTGCTGTCAGACAGCACCTTCCAATGGCAAACTGAAGCCATTATCTATTTTCTCTTCAAAGCCACCAGACTGCTTTGACAAAAACAGTAATTTTATCTTGCAGAACACAGGAGTTGTTGGTCTACCGCTGCCTCAACCGGTTAGTAAGTTTATGTTATTGTGTGACTTTGGTGTTTTAAAGGGCTAGTTTGGATTCACCAAAGTTAAACAATAACACAAACAAACTAACAGATCGAGGCAGCAGTAGGCCAGCAAATCCTGTGTTCTGCAAAGTAAAAATTACTGTTTTTGGCAAAGCAGTCTGGTGGCTTCTAAGAGAGCATAGATGGGTATAACAGCCATTCCCTGTTGGAAAGGGCTGTCTGAGGGCAAGGTTAAGCAGTGAAAATATCCTAAATATAACTTACAGTGTACTGATGAAGATCATGCTATATAGTTGAAAGCTTTCATGAATCCAGACCTACAGGGGGTTTCTGGTCATTTTCTCCTCTTTTATAGTGTGTCTACACCATGTTTAGGTTACATGGTTCAAGCAATTCATCACATCTAAAATTGCCCCATTTTTACTGTAAAGGGCTCCCTCAGTTACAATACACATTTTACTAAGTGCGACTGATGGCATATTGATTCTGTGCTCTGAAAAGCCTGACATGGTGTCGTGCTGCAGGAGGCAAACATCGATTCCAATTCTCCAACATACAACATGATGCAAAATAGCCATTTTGATATCTGAAGTAAACCCTGATTCAGTACTGAAATCAGACTGAGTTCTGTTTGCTATTATATGTGATTCAGATATACACTTGGAATGATAAAACTAAGCTCACAGTTAGTCATCTTATATTGGGTAATTAGAGTAAACGTGTGAAATTAGAAAAATCCAGCATGCCCATGAAATAGTCACTAAAAGCCAAATGTGAAACAGGTGTTTTTGAGCAATTCTGGCACATGTGATGAAACATCCCTTTGTCTAAGAGAGTTAGGAGTGGAGCAATCTCATTTTATAGGAGTCATTTGCTGGCATGCTCTGGTTTTCTGTGTTGTTGTTTTAAACTCCATTTAAACAGTGTTTGAGTTGCAGGCTGCTAATGTGTTTTACCACAGAGCACCGCATCAAGGTTGCCTGTTTATGCTGCATTTCAAATGGCCTGAGGAAAAGCTTTAATTTCACACCAATAAAACTGTGCCATAGCTGTAAGGGGGCACGCTGATCCTGCATGTATTCCAGTATAAAAGCCCCTCTGTATTTCTGTTTGATCCAACTACTAAAAGGCCTAAAGGGCGATTATGTGAGTGTGTGTCAGCATTTGGTCCATAAGCATTTGTGTTGAGGCCAAACCTCTTCACATAAAAACTCCTGCTGGTGTACTTGAGTTGTGTGTGCTGTTAGCCAGCATATCTGTGCAGTGTGTTCTCACCGAGAGCTCAGTACAGTGCATCACAGGGCCTGGGAATGCCACAGTTTAATTGGAGCAACCAGCCCCTGCCTAATTAGGTATAATTTCCTGGCAGAACGAGAGGGGAACGTATACTGCGCAACCACCGTAGCCCCGCACAGCTTCTCTGCCCCCCCTCAAGCCCTGGGGTCCTCACTAGAAAGCTCCTGGGAATAAACTACTACTACTACAGGCTAAAAATGTGTACACAGAGTCATAGGTTTAATAATGCAATGAGAAGAAATGTTCAATATGCACACAGAGAGGCCGCAAACCCACACAATACCACGAAGGTCACTCATAAATTATCTTCATGAAGAATGGAAAAACTGGCATTTCACTTCAGCGTCTGATAAATATTGACAAGTTTTCTTCATTATGCTTACGACTCCTCCAGAAACTCTTTTATTATATATTTATGGATGTATGTGTAGGATTTTCAAAATAACTAACGATATGGTGCACTGTACTTCATGGGACTAATTCATCAGGACTGAAACAGTTGATTAAATGTTGAACTTTCAGCATCCTCTGCATAATATATTCCCAAGAATGCTTTGAAAGTGCAACATTTGCTTTCATCATCCATTTACTCCAAACAAAATGTCAAGGCAAACTTTTCTCTTTGGACAGCAAGTTAAAAACCACCTCTCTGACCTTTCCCTCTGTTACTCCTCAAACTGCTGTTTCCTCATGCCGGACATATGGCTGCCCACTGGACCGCTGTTTACCCCCCATTTTTCACTCTGACAGCCTCACTGTGCACCAGCCGCTGTAGCCCCAATCACCCTTTCTCTGTATCCCATTCAGGGGAAAAAACAGGGTCTTCTGGTCCAAGTGGCTTATTCATGGCACGGCAGGGCAGGGCAACGTGCCTCACCGGCTAACACCAACACTACCGTCCTCACCAGAGACCAAAGCAGGCTGTCAGAGACACTTACGCAACAGAATGTTCCATTGTGGAGGAAACAGGGCAGCGTTCGGCCTCTCACGCTTCACATTCTGAACAGCTCCAGACAGCTGAGATTGGACTTTAACTTGGCCCACATGTCATGTTTGACTTGTCTGAACTCTGTGTGTGCAAGACAGGCATGTGAATGTGCAGTTGTGTGTGTGTGTGTGTGTCTGAGTGAGTGTTTGCATGTGGTGGAAGTGGTGCAGTGGTGGAAGTCACGGTGGTTCTGGACTTTCCCGGCCTTCAGCTCGGCCCCTGCATGTCCCCGGGGAGGCCCCTGTGTTCATGGGAAAAGTCACGGCTCCATTTCAGACAGCATTCTCGGGGTCTGTGTGGCAACACTGAGAACAGCAACAGCAGACTGACATGGGGCACCCCAGGGCCAAGCACTGCATGGCCGTTACCAGCCATGCTCGGAGGAATGCTGTTTTGCTGTCACCAAGTGTCAGAAACTCTCTCAGATTTATGACGCAACTGCCAGGGCTTGAAAAGTGACCACGCCTTGCTGACAGTGGGAATTATTAGCCCTCTTTTAGGCTCCATTGCTATTTGTGTTTAAATAGACCTGAGGAATTACTACTCCATATGTTCACCATCTGGGTTTATTCCAATTGAAGTGAATCACAGAGTTGAATAGTAGCATGGCAGAGTCCAGGTTTAAAGGTAGAATTTTGTATTTCTAATCCTTCTCATGAAATGTTCTGCTCTTCTGCCCCTCCAGGGATAAGGATTACCATTTGCGGACCTACAAATCAGTGGTGATGGCCAACAAGCTCATAGACTGGCTTATTGCACAGGTAAAACCTCATTTAGCTTCATCCGAAGTAATGGATGAGCAATACTATCAGAAGAAGTATGATAACTTTTTTTGTCCCAATAAATGATTCATAGCAAATTGCAATCCAACATTTTACATTGTTAGCTTTGTTTAAAAAAGCTGGGTGGCATTAATAATATTCTGAGAAAAAAACGTAAAGGCTCCGAGATTAAAATCAGAAATTTACAAGGAAATAAATTGTATATTGAGAATCTGAGAATAAAGTAGTAAATTTACGAAAAAAAAAAAGAAAAATTCTTGCATTTTTTCATTGCATTTGAGTTCCTGATGCACAAAAGCTATCACCTCATCCAGATTAGTATGTAGTTTACTTCTGAACAAGCCCAATTCATGGCAATGTCTTTTGATTATGATAATAAGACAATTTTGGGCTAAAATGAGGAGTATTTCCTGCCTTTCCTATAAGTTTTTTGGGTCATCCAGTGCAGGTGTAACACACAGCCAGTCGAGGCATCTATAATTTGAGGAGTTTGATCCATTCAGAAATTTGTGACTCTAATCTGAGAGGATTTCTGGTTTGTTTCTTGTAAATGTATGACCTTATAAACTCAGAGAATATCTCAAGCTTTTTCCTCTTTAATTTTTGAAATTCTACTCTCCCCCATGTAATTTATTCATTTATTTTGTAACCTACAATGACCCTAATATGCCACCATGGTTTTTCTAGTTTGAAGTGATGCATAACATGAAACACACCAGCTCGATACTTGTGTATGTAGTTTTGCGTGCCACTTCAAAGGTGCAACGGAGGAATGAAACTGAGCCAACAAAGCGTTTCTTGCCATCAGACTCGAGGCTCTGAGCCGAGCCAAAAGGAAACGAAGAAAGACCAGCTGAATTGATTCGACAGCTGAGCATTATTGGCTTTGACAGGAAGCTTTGAGGCTGACAGATTGATGGTCATGTCCGGGATGACAACAAAGAAACGAAATGTATATGGCGGCCACCACACAATCAATGGCAGACATCATATGTTTGTGTGTGCATATAAGTGTGTGTGGTAGTCTTCTAGAATGTGTTTGACCGAGGCCAGCTCTCACTCCTTCAGTGGGACTTGAAGAGCTGTCACACTATGCTGTCTAGACATGATTTTGGCTGTGTTTAAGATGGAGCGTGGAGTGGCTCTGCTGACCTCTGGGATTTTGGATGCAGGAACAAAAGGGAGGGGGTGTGAGTGTGACATTTTGACTGCTCTCTAAACATACAATGTCCTTTGTTCTGTCTCTTTTCCTCTTTTTTCCCTTGTTGCATTTATTCTATCCACTCTTTGTGCTCAAACCTTTCTCCTCCGCATCCACACTTTCACTTTCTCTTTCTCGTGTCTTCTGCTGCAGGGGGACTGCAGAACCAGGGAGGAAGCGTTGATCTTGGGGGTGGAGCTGTGCGACAATGGCTTCATGCATCACGGTACAGCACTTTTCACCACTAAGGATTTCAACAGAGCAAAATAAATTTCTGATCCTGCTGCTCACAAACCGTGGAATCCTCTCCATCATTGCCTGAATGAGAGTTGAATGCTTTGGAGAAACCACACAGAGGGCGCCTGGCATTTAGCATCCTGTTTTAGAACACAACCACTCTTGTTCTCTTTCCATTTCTACTTATAATCCCTTTGACACGCTACAGGAATAGAACTTTTTTCCAATCCAGTGAATGAATTTGTATGTGTGTGTGTGTGGTTAGGGCAATGGCTGTATTCATGCATACTGTCATTAACTTCATGCATACTTGTGTGCATCTGACTCAAGTAGCCAAGTGCAGGGAACATGCATGGTTTGCTTTAGCTGTGAGAACTTGGCACATGGATGTTTGTCAGTTTAAGCGCAAAATGCTCAGTAGCCATAGTTACAATTTGTTTACGCGAGTCAGATTTGTTTTTAACTCCGCGCTTCCCTTGTGCCAAAGTCCACATCATACAGTACAGTATGAGTCACAGCGTGTCTCCGTGAACATCCATGATGTAACTGCTCCCAACTACCCACAGTTCAAGCCTCACGCTACAAATTACCAGCAAATCTATGGAACATAACAGTCCCAGCCATCAAGCTTGCTTTCACTTCCACAGCCTTTGGGGTAATTTTACCGTTCGTGCCAGTAAGTTATTTGGCCTGACGACGTGGCTATTAAACCTATTGGCACTATATCTGATCCTGAGGGGAATGGAGTGAGGCAATGTTAGAGGGAAACTCTGTTTTCCCCCTCAGGGTTATTTTTCATTTCCAAATGAAGTCTTGGTGAAGGCGTTATGTTGCTGTGGAGACTGGGTTCATTCAAAAGTGATATCTTGCCACGAAAGTCGGGTCTCCCTTTCTCTCACGGTGTGTATTTGTGGGTACACATGTGGATAAGCTCCATTTGGGCATTTGACTAATCATGTTTAAACCTCTTAACTTTATTAAAATGCTTGATTGATAATTTTAATATATTCTAATTATGCACAGCACCATGAAGCATAAAGTATTCAGTATAAAGAGTTGCACATATTCCCCTTGAATCAATGAATGCCTCTTAGAATTAAGTTTTCAAGAAACCATCAAAAGGCAATTGGGGTCATTGGACTAGAACATTCTTTAATTTATTACAGTTGTTTTAGAGGACAATATTAGCTGTTTTGCATATTTTAGCCCATTAACTACAAATCATATTCACTACACATTACCAACCAATTTGCAAACTGTGTTACTTTATTATAGAATTTTAATGTGTTTTCTTTATTACCATGCAGCCATGGGTTTCCATTTATTTGCTTACAATCTGTTTACACAATAATTTGTCAAAAGTACATAATAGGTTTATGGTTAAAATGGAGTTCTAATCTAAACTTCCACAAAATACTTTATCATGAGACAGATAAGAAACAAAACAAAAACAATCTTACAACAATATTACACCACCTGACTCTAAAACTGTGCAAATAAATGAAACTATCATTAGAGATTTGGAAAACTGTCAGCATCTGTAGTTAAGGAGCTAAAACTTTCAAACACACTGGTTTAAACCTTTTTCAGTAAAAAAAAAAAAAGATGTATTTGCCTGGAATATGATTATTCAGCAAGTTTCATTTTTCTGACTTTTATTTATTCATGACTTTGTTGTTATCTCCTTCAGTGTTGGAAAAGAGTGAATTCAAGGACGAGCCCTTGCTGTTCCGTTTCTTTGCTGATGAGGAGATGGAGGGCTCCAACACCAAACACAAACCCATGAAGCACGACCTGAAAATAGTTGAGAACGTCATCTCCAAGTCTCTGCTGGTGAGCACTCACTCTCAGCACTCTATGGCGGCTTATTGATTGATTAGCTCCCTGTCTGTCTAATACACTATGACTTTGCGATATTGTACCTACAACTCGGAACAAACCAAAGACACGGTAATTCATCAGGAAGCGCACAGCTGTGGGGAGGAAAAGTCATTGCACTGCAAAAGTCCATTTTATACCTCAGTAAGCATTCTTTTGTGAGGAGTGAGCAAATACTACCGTGGCTGCTATCTGTCTGTACCAGTATCTGCTTCTGGTGTGTGTTTGTGCTCTGTGAAAATGTCTCAGTCTGCTGGCTTGGGATTTTGCTGATGGGAGACGTGTCGGTTTTTTTTCTCCAGATAAGGCCCAGTGATGGCGGCTATGGGTTTACGCTGGAAGAGAGGAACAGAGTCCCAATCATCAAATCTGTAGAGAAGGGCTCCCCAGCTGAGGTGAGAACACACACTTAGTAATATCATTAACAACTCAATTTACTCAATAAATATGTATACACTGAGTGGATTTACCTTTTGTACAAATTAATGTAATCTGTGTTGTAACAAAGTAGCCAAAAGTTTCTGGCTTCATGCTGTTCTGGCATTGATCCCCTTTGTTATTAAATGTCATTCAGCTGCATGTGATTTCGTTGTTCTGCCTTCATAGCAGATGAGCACCAGTTAGCGGAAACCTTTTGTTGTTAGTGTGGTTCACTCATCAGTCATAAAGACTGCAAACCGCTAACCTGCTTTATGGTGATGGACATGGTTGCTAAGATTAGAAGCATTATGGTGCAAAAATAGAGCGCATTCAATGGTGCAATATTTTTGAGGTTTCCTTTGGTGTTCAGCTTTGATCTGCTAAATGAAAATGGGTCAGAGGAGTTTGAAGGCTAATGTGATCAATCTGAGCGCACGACCCATAATTCCCTCCAGCCTTGAAGTAGCACTGAATGCGCTCGGAAGGTCTGGATCGCATAGAGACTTCAGTTGTGTATGTGTGTGTGTGTGTGTGTGTGTGTGTGTGTGTGCCTTTAAATATTCAGTCCAGGACAATGAAATCCACAACAGGATCCAGCTGTATGGTCATAGATAAAAGTTTTGCCATATTGTCTCCTTTGAATGGGAGTGTGTACACTTTTCTTTGTGATATATATATATATATAAATCCTTTGGGAATATTGATATTTATAGCAACAAAGTTAAATGAGAAACATTTCATTGTAATTCTGTATGACATCAAAACCTGATGCTTGACTCAGTACTTGTGTATCTTCATATTTCCTTCTCCCCTGTTATTTTCTGTTGTCAGATGGCTGGCCTGGAGGTGGGAAAGAAGTTGTTTGCCATAAATGGAGACCTGGTGTTCCTCAGGCCTTTCTCTGAAGTGGAAGTTTTACTTAAGCAGTGTTGCAACAGCAAGGGGCCCCTCAGGGTGCTGGTTAGCACCAAGCCGAGAGAGTAAGTCAGATCTGCATATGCACGTGCATTAATGTGTGCATATTTGTAGAGGTAATATCAGAGACATTAGCTGCATTCCAACCAAGACGTTCCTGGTAATTTTAGTCCTGGGACTACTATTCAAGGAACTAAAAGGAACATTTCCAAAGCGCTCTAAAGCATGAAGATTAAGCAAATGAGTTTTCTAATGTATGAAAAGCAACATGACATAAGGGCTAGAGCTGCTGGTGGTGAACACACTCTGCAGCCTGCAGTTCAGTGTTCCTGCCCAGTTAATACAAAAAACTAAGTTGAGAAAAAGTTAAACCCAATTTTTTGTTCCACTGCAATGGCATTTGCTTTTGCATAATATTTACTGCAGCATGTTGGATGCAGAGGAGGAAAATGATCTGTTAAGTATTTGCTGGTTATTTATTTGTGCTTTAGAATGTAACTGCAGTGAAGCGATCACAAAAGATTGTTAATTTCTCTCAGTCACTGGCTTTCTCATCACAGCAACACCATGCTATCTCTCTTCCTCCTACCACTCGACTCCTCAATTCCTCTCTTTCTTTTTTTAAATAAGTCGGGAAGCAAGGCCTAGCTTTACTTTTAATGTTCTCAAACAAACATAAATGTTCTACCCTAGTCCTAAAATGGTCCTAAATTGCAGTGGTGCTGTGTGTGTTTGACCTATCAGCAAAGGACATAGCAACAAACTCCAACCCTTTAGTTCCAAGGCCAAAGCCATGTCCCCAGAACCTAAGTTATACAACGGTCCAAGTCGAAGCGATGTAGGTTTTCTGTGGAAAGTTCCTGCAGCCATAAAGTGGCCAAATGTCAAAGTTCTCATGTATCAGCTGATTTTTTCCTCCTCTTGTCCCCAGAACGGTAAAGATCCCAGACTCAGCTGATGGTTTGGGTTTCCAGATCCGTGGCTTCGGTCCGTCTGTGGTCCACGCTGTCGGGAGAGGTAAGAGATCGCCACCTCTGCCACCTTGTGCTGATTCATCAAAAAAAGGCCTCCCATCACCTCTGTTATTGTGGCACAGCTGGCAGGCAGCTGTCATGCCACACTTACTCAGGGGTGTGCGTGACTTGGCCACAAGGGGCCAATTTTCCCTGCTGATGCTCTCCATGTGGCTCAGCTGTTTGGTTAATGGTGCTGCAAAAAAAAAAACTAAAAACGAGAGAGCTGGTTATCAGTCACTTCCCACATTACAATCATTTCCATGTACCTGTTCACATGTTTTTTCTTGGCTGGTTTAGCTTCTCCCCGTGATGGAGAATGACTGAATTCTTTCATAAGAGTCCCTGTTTTTCTCCTAACACAGCGTGTTTAGTAGCACAGCTATCAGGGCTGGCACGAGATAGGGTCCAATCAAAAAACAATCCATGGCCTTGTCTGGCTGTTCTCAGGGGAATTGAATCATGTTTTTTTTCCTTAAGCAATCTGAGTGGGATAGCTGGGTAGAAATGCGCTGGGTATGTGTGTGCATGTGTTGGCTTGATGATGTGGTTGCCTGGGAACCTGCTGTGTGTTTAAGTAGATGCTCTGAACCCCGGAGACAAAGCTGATGATGTAGGAGGTGTCTAATCCCTTTGATTGTCATAACAGCTGCTGTCCCCCGGTGTCTGAGGTCAACAGGAGCAGGTAATGCCAATTAGAGAAAGAGAAACTGAGAGCCAAGAAGAGATGAGACAAGGAGAAGGAGCAGTTCAACACATGAAATTAATTTTAAGTTTGTGGTACCAATTTTTGAATCTGATGCACCAGATGGTTTATTACACAGAACCATCTGAGGAGCCGTCATTGGAAACTGTTTGGGAAAAGGGCAGGCACTTTCAAAACACTTGGCACTTGATTGGGTGAACCATCTGTCGGTCACCGGGCTAACTTCAACCAATCAGATCAGTGGGCTCAGCGGAGCCAGGTGGTGAATCAAACTCTTGCTGAAGCCAGTTGGGAGAAGAGCGAAAACTTTTTCCATTAAGGAAAGCCTTCAGTCCTCATTCAATGAAAAAATACTCTCCAGTTCTGATATAACTGATGCTACCGCAGCCTCTTTAGAAACCGCCATTGTTGTTTTGAATGAATAGTCGCTTCTCTCTCCCCAGTAGCTTCTCACAGGATTCTGATTGGTGGTTCAGACACAAGCACATTACTTGAAACTTGACAAAATTGATTATTGTGTGACCTGGTTGTGTGACTAGCCAAAGACACTCATGTCCACATTAGTTCTTACTAGTAAATGCTTAGTTGCCAATGTTAACGCTGCACAAATTATCCATCCTTAAGTCCACAAACGTCCACTTCAAATTGCTAATTACGAAAAAAAATCGATTAAATGATGTAGTGATGACATTTTGTATCCAAGAGGCGAGGTCAACTTGATTTTGACAGACAGTGTTCTGCAAAAACACTTCTCTGGCCATTATTCAATGCCATAACTCAAGACTTGAAGGTGAGATTGTGACCATTTTTCACATTCAGTCAGATACTGAATTGTTGACATTAATCTTGTTGCCAGGTTGAAGATGTCTATGAAGGATCCAATTTTTAGAATTTGTAGCTTCTTTTCAGCAACATCCATATTTGAAGCATTGCCTACAGCCGCGTCTGGACAGACTGGATCTAAACTGCAACTTGGCAGGTTTGGTGATACATATAACTGCGAGAAAAAAAAAGAGATTTTAAATATTGCATTATTTCAGTGAGTGATAGAAAAGCAGAAATAGATACACATACTCACAAAGTGAAATGATAGAGTGCTTTGTCTTGTACTACACTTGATCACGAGTCTATCTTATTGGCCTCACTGTTGTTGTGTTGGACTGTAGCCTGTTTTCCTGCTCTGCTATTGAGTGCAGTGGACCTTATTGTTGATGGACTTTATTACTACTCTAAAGCAGCAAGATGATAATTTAATGCTTGCAATAGTTGGCGAGAGGAGTACAGATTCTGTATATTGCAATGTGAAGTATGCATGGCGTGTGTTTAAGCAGCTATGAAAACAAATGGGAGGAATATTTAGTCTGCCATGCACTTCCTTCTGATAGCTGTAAACCTTGAAGTTCTCTTACAGTATGGTCTGAATCACATCCCTCAGAGAGGCCCTCGTCTACCCCAGATAAACAACTTCCCTCCTCTCCACGCTCTCTCTCTCACACTCCTCCTGAGCTGCCAAAACAGGAAACAAAGTTGTAAATACAAAGAAGAAAAAGGAATGTTGTTCAACCCAATTTTGGGCACAGGATGTGGAAGATGTGATGTTTTCTTTTTGGGTATGTGCTGGTGTTTGTGTCATCCTGATGCAGATTTCACCTGCATGAAAACGTGCAGTGGTTATTGCCCTTGATGCCTCTTGTTTTGTTTGCTGTCTCACGCCAGGCACAGTGGCAGCCATCGCCGGCCTCCACCCGGGCCAGTGCATCATCAAGGTGAACGGCATCAATGTGAGCAAGGAGAGCCACGCCAGTGTTATTGCTCATGTCACCGCATGCAGGAAGTACCGGCGACCCACACAGGTGAGACAGCACGACAGGAAAGGAAAGGGAATAAACAAAACTAGATGCTGCAGTTTTCCAAAAATTTCAGGAGGAAAGTGTTAACTGATATTTAGGGTTTCATACCAGATATTCAAATTAAAAAGTCCTGACTTTGTGAGCACTATCAACATTAAGATGATTTATTTCCAGATTTTTTTATTTGAAGGTCACACTTTCCTTTCCCATGACTTCAGTGGTAGGAAGTGAAGATATTTTGACTTGTATGTTGATGGAGCTGATAGTTATGCAATAAAACTCAAAGTGTTGGAGATCATAAAAGAGCTGAAAGAGGGCAAACCAGGATTAGTTGACCGTGAGAAAAAAACATAGCAGACAGACCTTCTAGCTCCCGTTTACCTTCATATCTCTCTTTCTTTCTGTCTCTCTCTCTCTCTTTCTCTCTCTTTCTGACTCCCTCTTTCCTTCTCTTGGGTCATTACGCAGAAATAATAGTAGTTTTGGCTCCTCCAGGGCTGACCTCTGGCTCGCAGTGGTGGGCCTGCTGTGGGAGACTGGCAGGCTGCAGGGAGAGGTGGGAAAGGATCTGGGGGTGGCTGGAGCTCAGGGTGGGAGAGACCGCTGGAGGGACAGAGGATAGAGTAGCCAGGGTTTTATTTCACTAAAAGAGTGGTTGACAACAGCGTAGGGGGAGAGAGCAATCTCACTCCACCTGTTGAAGGTGGGAAAACTGTGTGAAAATAGAAACCCAAGGGCGTGAGTTAGTGTAGTGTGTCACTATAATTGAGCCCCGCTGGGATTTCAGGCTTAATGAAGCACTTCAGGGTTCCAACACTACTGGAGATCTGGTTCACATCAAATATGGACACAGAGGGACCGCCCTTTTCTTCTCAAACTTTCTCTGTCTTTTTCTGTGTGTGTGTGTGTGTGTGTGTGTGTGTGTGTGTGTGTGTTGTGTGTGTTGTGTGTGCGTGTGTGTGTGTGTTTGTGGTTGTATGCTAGAAGACCACAGACCAGTAGGCAGGCACAGCATGTAGCCTTGGCAAAATACCCACTGTGGGCTTGGGTGTGTAGACCGATGCACAGACACACACACGCACACAAAGAGCTGTGTGGCATGCTAGAGAGGGTTGATGAGATTGGCATAGGTTTGCATTTGTGGTCTCACCAAGAACCGTGTTTCCATATGTTTGTGAAAGCTTTTCACTGTATGCTCTGCCAACCCAACTGTGACACGGTACACCATATCTGGGCAGAATCGGCTAAACAAGCTGCTGGAAACCTAAACCTCAACTTGTGCACACACACACACGCGCGCGCACACACACACACACACTACACACACACACACACACACCAGACTTCTGCGTGTTTAGAGTTTTATTTTCCTCATCTCTTCTCTTCCTACCAATAGAAAGGCCACCTGTTGACCACAAGTGATGCTACAATAGACTGATTTGTGTTGACAGTTGCATGCATGAGTGACTGTAATGTTTCCAGTCAATTTAATTCTAAGCGAAAACACACGTAATCTTTTCAGGTCAATGTAAATTCAAAGTTTAAGCAGAAAAAAAGAATTCAATAGAGACAAAACATCTTGTTTCATATTTTCTTATGATGTAAAAACATTTTTTTAACTTAAGGATTCAATGCTCAGTTCCACAAGACATTGCAGATTCTCGTTTCATCTGAACCAGAAGACCTAAAGAATCCACTGGTACCATGTCATAGTATCTGGCATGGCAGTTTTCAAAGGGTTTCTGCATGCAGTACAAATGGTTATTTTTCACCTATTGAATTTGAATATTTCTGCATACAGGGGTCCCTAAACAGTCTTGGAATTGCATGACTTGGATATCACAGGAAAGCAGAGACTCTTGTGGATTCAATGAGCCCAATTTATATTCATATGTGATGATGTTACTCCCCATAGCAGCATTTAATTGAGACTATTATTTGATACATGGTCTTGCTGTATAAAATGAGCTGCTGTGACCTCGAGGATAATCACTGCCTCATGAAACTTTACAACCACAAACTAGAGACCTAGAGCATTCAGAGGAGGTGTTGCAAAATCACAGCATGAATTTTTTCTACCCTGTTCTTCAAGGCCCTTGTGTCTTCATGTTGTGTTCTCGAGTTATTTTGACTTTTTCAAAATTCTCAAGTGGTCAAAAATGGTTACATTTAGCACTAAATCTGTTTAACAAATGGTATGAATGGGCATTCATATATTCCTACCATTAATGTTCTAAATCTTTTTACACTTTCAAAATTTATTTGAATTAACCCTTGTGAACCCTGTTCGTTTCTCAGGAAAAGCAATATTGTTCGTGGGTCAGTTTGACCCGGGGCATATTTAATTATCCATAAGTGTCAGAAACCAAAAAATACCAATAAATGATTAATGATTCCATTTCTAACCATTTCAATCAATATTTAGTGTAATGGCGTTCTTTACCTCTCACAGATCATGGTTCAATGAGGATAATTCACTCGTTTTTCATTAACAAAAAAACATGTTAAAGCATATTTTACATTTTCATGAAAAAATACTTTTAACTATTTTAAAAAAACAACAACTTCGAAATGGGTCAATTTGACCCGCAAAATAACAGGAGGGTTAATTATCTAATGGCCAGAACACAGTGCTGAGCTGCTCCTCAAAATAAATCCTTAGATTTCCAGCTTTCAGATAATGTCTCTTGTCTTCTTTATGACATCTACTATTGACCTCTTATCTCCCCCTGAATATCCCCTGTCCCCCACCCCTCTAAAAAAATTACAAGGCGTTAAACTCCTAAATAAAATCTTTTATTGTAATCTAATGCAGCAAGACACTATTAAGTGGGTGTACAACAACAGTGAGAGCGCCCAGGAGGACAACCAGAAAACCAACCAGAAACCAACTGCTGAGGAGAATGGAGACGGCTTTGAGTGTAAAGTAGAAGGTAACCGCACACACACACACACACACCCACACAGATACACATATTAAGGAGAATCTGGGGAAGGAATTGCACTGAAGGTGTCTGTGGATGTAACACATGCTTGTCCGCGGGAAGTCTGTCGTCCTATCCAGTTAACAAGTCCGACGGAGCTCCAACGGCCTCATCTGGAGCGTGTTAGTCTGAGAACAGCCACCTCCTCTGGCTCATCAAGTGTTAATTCCCTCTTACAATTTATGGATCCCAATGAGAAAGTTAAACGGGAAAGCTATTCCCTTTGTAGCAAACAGCTCCGGAGCAGGATTTATTGCCGTATTAAGTCATCGCGTTAGCATAGGGCTGGTTAACTTAATGTTCCTGGAATTGCTCATCATTTTCAGGGGGTGATGGAGGGAAGCCATGTGCAGAGGGTCTTCCTCTAAAATGAACTCCAGATTTGGTGGTCTGAGACCTCCTACAGTGCAGGGTGTGCAAACACTTTTTGTGGTATAGATAGGGAGTCTTTGTGTTTATCACAGAGCTTGAGTTTTGTGATTTGTGCATGTGTGCTCCCATATTTGTGTTCGTCTGTTTTATCACTGTTTCTTCTGTTTATGTATCTCAGAAGTGATGGACAAATTCAACACTATAGCCATCATCGACGGGAAGAAGGACCATGTGAGTCTGACTGTAGACAACGTCCACCTGGAGTACGGAGTGATGTATGAGTATGACAGCACAGCCGGCATCAAGTGCCACGTGCTGGAAAAAATGGTCGAACCCAAAGGATTCTTCAGCCTCACTGCTAAGGTATTCTGGACGTCTTTAATGGATGTTAGAACCAACCTAATTGGTTGGTTGAACATCTTTTAAGATGGTGGTTTAATTATGTCTGATTCAGACTATTTAGTGTTTTGAAAACGGTGATGTTGGTTATCCAGCCACAAATCAAGATTACCAACTAGGCCCCTGTGTCAGAGAGTCAAAATCTAATTTTAAAAAATCATTTTATTATTGCAGTTCATGATTAAATGGAGCATATTCCTCACTGTATTTTTGTTAAATCACAGGAGTCAAAAGTAAGGAGTGTTTTTTGGGCTCTAAGCTAAATATAATAAAGTCGCCGTGTGTATTGTATGTGATGGGTACCCTATAGGTGGTTTATGGGAGCCCATTTCTGCCAATGTGATCGGAAAAAAAGATCATTACACTTTCCTGATATAAGTATATGCTATCTCAAAGTTTCTCATTATGAGCGACCAAGTCATAATTTTGAGAAAGTTTAATTATTTGAGAGTTTCTCAGTATTTTTTTTAGGTAATTAAGTCACTGTTTTGAGGAAAGTTCCTCATTATTTTGAGATACCAAGTCATGATTTTAAGAGTTTTATTATTTTGAGATATTAACTCATTATTTTGAGAGTTTCTCAGTATTGTTTTAAGTTAAGTCATTATCGACTTGAGATACCAAGTCATTATTTTGAGAAAGATTCTCATTATTTTGAAATACTAAGTCATTATTTCAGATTGGTAAGTCATTAGCATGAGAAAGTTTGTTATTATAATGACTTGCACAATCTTTTTTTCCACCACAGGGCTAAGATTTTCTTTTTTCTTTTTGGTGGTAATGGTCTTCCATAGATAGAGGCCCACAGCTTATTTTCGCCCCAGTGGTTAATCTGGCGCTGTCTAGCCCTAGTGGAATGTCTAGTTCAATTAATGGCAATTACTTTTATCATTATGCTAACTGTTTTTAATCCTCAGTGGCTGTGGATGGCAGTGAGAGAGAGAGAGAGAGAGAGAGAGAAAGAAGAAGACGGAGGGAAAATTTTATGACCTTTTAGGTGATGAATAGTGCTGTTGGAGTTTATCACCTCCGAGCTGAGCCTCGCTTGATGAGGCAGAACAATAAGCACGTAAACAAACCATGACAAGGCTTCTGTCTCACACCAGTCTGCAGAGAAGAAGTAGACAAACTCAAAAATGATTATGACAAGTCATTATTTTTTGTTTATGTTTTTACTGTTTGGCTGGAAGTAAAATCTTTGCAAAATTAGTAATCAATCAGACTCTGACTGATACATTAAAAGAACTTCCTCATAGCACTTTTGCTCAACTTTCCACAATATACATTTTTGTGTGTGAATACTTGAGTACAGGGGGATGCAACCAAAAGCTCTCCTGCTGTGTAGATTGAAAGGCTTGATGCCAGTTAAAAATGACAGCTTTATTATAGCCATGTTAGTTCCCAGCTGTGTTAAGTGCATGCTTTTTACATCCCGGCGGTGATGTTCACAGAATGATCATTGCTGATTTAAGATACACAAAGGAAAGAAGATTCACTCAGACATGGATACACACATGCTGGTGTGGAAATAAAAATCAGTTTGCAGCATCTTTGTGCCAAATGCCATGATGAACAGCATCTCGCTTCTTCATGGTAAATTAGCAGAGATCACAAGTTAGGTTCAGGACTTAAATGGGTTTAGATTTACAGCCCTTGTGTTGTAAAGTCTTTAAAAGCACCATCTTCAATAAAACCCAATGACATGCACAGATATAAAATTTGCCAAATTCCCTTCGACTATAAGTCGTTTCCCATTCCTCTAAACTGAAAGTAATTTTAGAGTTATTATAAACATCTGTCCCAGATGTCCTTTGAGATCTGTGTGATGTTGAATTTTAATATCGCGATCGCTGTTGGGGCGCATTGGGTTTTCTCGTGCTTCAGTCTCTTCCTGCTGTTACATTTCCTCCCCTGCTTTTCTCTCTCCTCCACTGGGCATCTCATTAAGACAGCTCAGAGATTTGTGTCTCTTTTCCTCCTCATATCTAATCTCTGATCTGGAAAGTCAGAGTCTACATACGTACAGCATATGCATCACAATCTGGGTCCATCTCCACGGATTTATGAATAGCACATGGAAAGATATCAGTTTAACTGCTTGTGAAATGCTGCAGAGGAATCAGCCCTGCAGTCAGATTCTGCTTTGTTTTTTCAATTTAAAGAAAGGCTCGCTCATTTATTTACATCCCATTAGTTGTTCCAGAAGGGTTTTTCTGAGGCATTTGCGTATCAGTTAATCATCCCCGCCTTTGTTTGCCCTTTCTCTGACCAGATCCTGGAGGCGCTGGCGCGTAATGATGACACGCTGGTGCAGATGTGCGGCAGGTTGAGCTCCAGCTGTGATGTGATCCCAGAGGAGCTGCAGGTACGCTTCAGTGCGATGTGTGGAGAGAGGGTGGAGCACATCAACCGGCGCATCACCAACTACAGAAAGGTAACCAAGAGGCCCTTCGTCAGTCTCTCTGCTCTGGAGGATATTTGTCTCCCACATGAACTGCATAAATACATAAACAATCTTGATATTCAATACCACTGACAAAAAAAGATCTTGAGATATATATATATATATATATATTTTTTTTTTTTAAATGAACATTAGAACAATGTACACAATAACATCAATGATAACGTAGTGCAATACAATATAGTGACAGAACTGTAAGGTATGACAGAAGTATATGAATACTAGAGGTAATGCAAAAACCAAAAAAAGACAACAATAGGCTGTCTGATTCTGAGGTAGTATGAAGAAAAAAATACAGTAGAATAAAGTAAAATCAGTGTTTCTTTCTAACGTTATTGACCGGCAGGACTGATGACGTTTGCTGCCTAACTCCCACATTAGCATTAGCTGTTTGACATTAGCTGTTAGCTTAATGACAACTTAAAAGATGGCTAATGTTGTTATCGGCTAATTACTAATAGTTAAACAGAAGGTTAATGTCTGCCGCCTGCCAGGTTAACGTTAGGATAACTGTTTAATACTTCTATGTTGTTGAAATTTCCTCCTAAAGTCCAGGGTGTGGGTCTATCAGATGGTTAGCCAAATTTGTTGTGCTACTTTACTTGGGTGGACAGGTGGTCAGGAAGGCTCTCCTTCAGGTGTGTGTGTGTGTGTGTGTGTGTGTGTGTGTTTAGTATCAATTAGTGTCTGAGTATCTTTTGTTTGGCAACCCTAGTTCCCCACTGGTTCTTGTCTGATTAGAAATAGTAAGAAATCCAGCTGAACCAATTCAACATAGATGCACTGTGATAGAAGCATTAAGTCGACCTCCACTGCACACTGGCTGCGATTGAAAATATTCACCTATACATGTATAAGCGTGGGCAAGTTAGGAATTCCCACTGAAAATGTTGTTAAGAGACACAGATGTCCTTGATGCTTGCTTGTTTTCACACTGCACTGACATCAACACATTAGAGTGCATCAAACCGATGACACACTGCAAACAAGCTAAACACAGTGTCAGTGTCTGAGAGCTCCTGTGCTAAAATGTAATCACTGACCTGAGAGTGAAGAAGAAATATTTATCCAAGAGATCACTGTCTCGCAAACCTGTCACTGACTTTGTGAATATGTCTGCAATATGTAGAATTATTTGGCGCTGTGTTTGTAATTAGGTTACAGCTGGTTGTTGACAGAGCCAAAGTATTTTCATCACTTTTCGTTTGCATGTGTCTATATGCCAAACATCCCGATGTCTGCAAATGTGCGTGAGAGGGTAAAAAGAAAAAGATCTGACTCAACACTAGAGTGGGCCTTGGATTAATTACCAGTCACTTATAAATAGCCATGCACAGCCACAGCCAGGACTTTTGTTGTGTAAGATCCCCTCCTGCACTGGAGCATTCCTTCTCAGACCCCTAGAGAGAAAGGAGGGGGGCGAGAGTGGAAGACTGAGAGAAGCAGCAAGAAATGAGAGAGAGGGAGGATGAAAGATCGAACAGAGAGGGATAAGGAGAGATGTTAACCTGAGGGCTGGAAAAGAGTCCTAAAACCTCTAGAGACAGACAAGAGATGTGGTGAGACTCTTCAGTCTCGAGAGAAGATCAGCTCTTAGTCCATCTGGAGCATATGATCTCGCTCAAAGCAGAAGCTTCATACTCCAGCTATCTGAGATAACCGGGAAGACGTGTTTGGTTTAAGTTCCGCAGCTGACATACACATTATGTTATGCTGATGTTGCTTGACAGACCAAGTTGCTAAAAACCGATCCGGTGGCTTATACCATCTGCTCTTTAACATCCAAGACAGGATGCAGGCCCTGTGATGGAGGGTTCAAGGAAAGTGCAAGCAAATGTTGCAGAGAAAAAAATGTGCTTGTGATATTCTGTATCAGCTCTGTTGGATCCAAGCAGTCCTTCTGGCTCCCTGTGTATTGTGTTTTACATGGAGATATTATCACGTGGAAGCTTAGGGAAGTTTTTTCTTGCACAGCAGGGTTTGGGTGGAGTTAGATCTCCTATAGAAGTTCTATAGCATTAAGACACCTGGAAGGATATTGCTTATTTAAAGCTGGGGTATGGTGTTTTCTGGAAAAGGCAAAACAAATGCCATGTTTAAAAATACCTCTCCCATCTGCCCTCACCAGACAAGAATGGGCTTTGTGCGTGCTTCATACACCTGTACCAGTGCTAGTCATTCATTTAAATCAACCCAATCGTGAGTGCCATCC
This sequence comes from Centropristis striata, assembly GCF_030273125.1. Taxonomy (NCBI): domain Eukaryota; kingdom Metazoa; phylum Chordata; class Actinopteri; order Perciformes; family Serranidae; genus Centropristis; species Centropristis striata. Next base: position 17,660,955 of record NC_081539.1, read on the forward strand.
CAATACCAGTGTGTAGAGACAGTTCTTTGGGAATTAGAGCCCTTTTTTGTTTGCAAATTTGTGGGCCTGTAGAACCCTTCGAGTTGACATGCAATTCAAGGCTTTAGTTAGCAACATAAACATGCTTCAATATTGGGAGAGTAAATGTTGCTTATACTTTAGCTTTCTGCTAATTGTAGCTTAGTAGTAAACTGTGCTGCAGGGATGGGAAGTGATGAAAGGGATGAGCATATCTGCATATGTAGAACAGCGAATGACCTGTGATTGGACAAAATCTCATGTCATTGTCTGGATTTTGTAAAGCTAAGAGGAGGTCAAGAAATCTAGTTTTCAACACTGTCTACTGGTTATTATAAATATGTTTGCCAAATGTCACCTCCCCCCAAAAACTGCCTACCCCAGCTTTAACAGTCTTTTTACAGGATGCATGTGCTGTTGACTTATTTAAAAAGGAAATCTACTTTATTGGAACATAATTTTCAGTGGAAAGTATGTTTGCAATTACTGTGAATAAACAGTTCCTCTGCCACAAATTCAAAACATGAACCTACATTCTTCAGTTTGTTGAAGTTGCAAATTAAATCACAGATGATAAAATCATCTCATCATTTAATCTACAACATGATGATATGAGCTGGTATACACCAGTTTCATTCAATTCATGTCCATTTGAGTGATTAAAGGTCACGTTGGAGTCTGGAGTTCTTCACATGTGTGAGCAATGAAGACGTTATGAGTCTGTCTTGGATCTTTGATTTGTGTTAAATATTTGAGCTGCCACATAGAAAAAAAGGAATGTATGAAATGTACAATAATGGTTGTTTATGCTTTTCTTCTGGTGCCAGCTGTCATATATGTAAAAGAAAACAGTACATTTAGTTGACAGATATTCTCTGGCGTGTTTCACATGGAGCCTTTTATTCTTGTGCTGGTGAGGTAAACATCTGCTGTTCTGTATAATGCTGAGATTCTGACTTTTGAGGCCTGCCAGTTCTAAAATTGTCATTTCAATTCCTTTTCTCCACGTTTGATTACTATTGATTATACACCCACCAGCAAATAGTATCATAGAATGGCATTCTCTGCAGTAAGTGCTATTGTAGTGCAAAATATCGACCCATATTTCATAAATTATCTTTTCACTTTGGCAACCACATTAAAGAAAACATATTTTATGTTCCCTTAACCATGTATCTTTTTCTTCTGTGTGACAGTTTGCTCGGGTACTGAAGAACAGAGCGTGGCCCACCTTTAAGCAGGCTAAAGCCAAGGTATCCCCCCTCCATAGCAGCGACTTCTGCCCCACAAACTGTCATATAAACGTGATGGAGGTGTCCTACCCAAAGACCACCACCTCTCTGGGTAGTGCCTTTGGTGTGCAGCTGGACAACAGGAAGAGCACGCTGGAGAAGGGAGGGCGCAGCAGTGCTGAGCAGGGTGAGTAATCAACACCTGCACTGCGGAAACATGCATATTCATCAGAATCTGCTTAAAAATTTCCGACTTCTTACTTTTTTCCCTGTCATATTTGTGTTTCCTTAGGTAAGCTAAACCCCATGGTTAATGTGCAGCATACTATCACCACTATGGCTGCACCGTCGGGTCACAGCCTGGGCAGGACAGAGGGCCACGGCCTTCGCTTCCTGCTCAGAGAGGAAGACCTGCTCACCCTGGATGCTTACCAGAAACTCCTTTACAAACTCACCATGGTTGTCAAAGAGATGGAGACACACGGAGCCCATATTCATGAGTGAGTGGCTACATACAAACAGTTTATACAACATCTGTCACAGACTGGTCTGCCCTCAAAAACGACAATATAGGGCGTTTGTACAGGCACCAAAGTAAAACTCATATTTAAGTTTTTCTTACATACTTTTCTCTTCTGTCATCTTGCTGACGTAGTAGTAATGACTGATGGCGATGCAGAGTTTCTGACTTCCACCTAGGACAACAGGGTTCGTGTCCCATGTGTTGAAAACAGAAGTAAACTACTTTTATGTATGGTCTGTTTTACAGAACTACTGTGGCTCACAGTTTGTGAGTCATGTTTTTTTTATGTAACTTATGTAACTTGTGTATCTTATGTGGCCCACGTCACCCACATACCTACTTCACTACTGGCCTTTACATACATTTATTTACTTTTTAAACTGTCTGTTATAACAACTTACTGGGATGTTTTTTCCCTAAACCTAGATCAGTGCTTTTGTAGCCTAAATTCACCCTGGATGCTCACCAGAAACTCCTTTACAAACAGAAATTGAAGCCTTTTTCACAACTGCGAACTGTAATTGTGTGTATAACGACGTGTGCGGTAATTTTAGAACGATCTGTACCGCGAGCCGCAAAACGCTGATATGGGTCATTTTGCCAACGCTCACATCTGTCGTTGTTGGTATTGGATTGAAGCGGTTTATTCTGTCGTGTGCGTTGGAGATCTTGTTGGGATGTAGAGATTGAAGTGGTTAAATGAGTATGCAAACATAAACATAAACACACAAATAAGCAGCACATGTTTACTTGTTTTCATGTACACAACTCCCAGCAAATCATTCCCATGTGACTCAATGTTGTATTTCATTAAGTTTGAATTTGATATAATTTTATTTGAACATATTTCCCACAAATTGCAAAACAAAGGGTGAAATTGATATTTTTTTGAAACCCTTCAAATCACTTTTTGTTTATGATGGAAAAAGATACCCTCCTGCTGATTCCATTCCACTTGATTTGAAATGTCCTTTGAAACCAGATTGCCTCATATAACACTCAATAACATGTAACTTTAGCAGTCTGCTTGGTCAATGTGCTGCATCTGGCACTTGGCGGGCATACATTTTGGTCATTACTCTAGCACCTGTGTGTGTGTGTGTGTGTGTGTGTGTGTGTGTGTGTGTGTGTGTGTGTGTTTGTGTGTGTGTAAGAGAGAAGCAGAAGGAAGGGGAAAAGCAGAAACCTCAAGTCAGTTTGGTGGTTTTGTCGACCTTATGTCTGCACAATTTGTGCACAAAGGTATGCCCATGCTTCATTTCTGCTCAGGATTTTAAACCTGATATAGTGTGTGTGTGTGTGTGTGTGTGTGTGTGTGTGTGTGTGTGTGTGTGTGTATATGTGTGTGTGTGTGTGTGTGTGTGTGTTAGATCAGTGTTTCCTGGCTGGGCTCTCTGTTCAGCACGGTCGCCGGGTTCATTGTTTGGAGGCACACGAGGCTACGGAAAGGAAATGGGAAACACTGCTCCAGTTCTACTTCCCCCACCCCCAAACAGGAAATACAATCTCAATGACGTAAAGGGTGTGTCATTAAGCCAGGTGCCCTCTGGAAATGCCATTCACCAACAATGGACCACTGATATATGCATGCACTGTAAACAGAAAAACACAAGCACACATACACACACTTACTCATGTGTTTAAAGCGTCTAAAATCGTCACAGCACCTCTTTCTGAATACGACTTCTTTAAAAAAACAACAGCTTTACCAGATTTCCCCCTACAGTAGTTGGTAATTATTAGTTGGACAGCTGACTTGTGTGTTATGAATCTTTAGATGATCATTAGATTGATTCAGTCATTAGAAGTCTCCTCAGCCAAGGCAGCAGCATTCAGAGAATGACATTAAAAGTCGCTAGATGGAGCGGAGCTGTCACCTCGCCGTGCTAATAATGAGTCGAGTCCACAGCAGGGCTCTTAATGACCGAGTCTGGACAAATTTTGTCATGCTGCTGTCAGCGCCAATTAGTGGAGTTGTATCCACGTGCATTCAAACGGTCTGAGACACGGCTAGTGAGGGGATAATGACCTTTACCATCCGCTATCTGTTTAACCATGCAGTCGTACACACACATGCACACTTTAGGAGCTTGTTAAGAGTGGGCTGTGGGGGTGGTGAGTGTGAGTGTTTCACAGGAGTGGAACTAATATGGGTTGTGTTGCTTGTAGCTGCAGTCTGGAGGCATTTTTCTGACCTCTGTGGGTGTGTGCAACCCTCTTGAGTGCTTCATTAGGTTAGTTTGAATATTAACCTGTTCGTTGTCTGGTCCAGGGTCACTTCACTCCCTACCGTTTCTCTCCTGATTTCTCTCTCTGTGTCTCTTTGTCTTGTCTCTTCCCTCTATATCATGCTTTCTGCACACCCGTCTGCACACATAGGCGCAGACGTTCTTCACTGTCTTTATCTCTTTCTCTTTCTGCACTGGGTGTGACTAAGTTTGACAGCACAACTCCATAATGATGTAATAATGAACCGAAGTGGCCACATTTTTGAAGTATCTTTTGTGCGTGATGTTAACCCCCATGTTCCCAACCCCAAAGTTGAGAGGAAGTATACAGTACATTCAGCAGAGATTAGAAATTTCCTCAAGTAATTTAGGAAAGGAAAACAACTGGACATAGAATGATGTTACATAATTTCTTGGCTGATTCACGAGGAATCCATTTTGAGGCAGGAACTTGGGAACCTTTGTCTCGGGGGGCCACAGACGAGGGGTCACAGCTGTGTGAGGACGTGCCCTGTGGCGGGCTATATATCAGGACCTCCTCCCTTCCTGGACTCACTTTCCTCTTCCATTTTAACATATGATTAGCCTATTCCATATGCATCATAAGAGAGGACATATCATCCATGTCTTTTTTTCTGTCATATAATATTACAACGTGTGTAAAAGTAATCCCTGTGAGCAAATACCTCACGTTTTGAATGATCCGTTTCCAACAAATTTTTCTGCTCCACTTGAGTTGACATCAGCTCGCGACGGATTCAACTACTCCAGGTTATGTTACTGTTTACATTACATACACTGCTACATGGGAAGGGAAATCTGTAATCTTAATTGCCAATGCTTTTATTTCTCCCCAATTTCACATTCCTGCTGTTCAGTTATGTAGTTATTGGTTTACAAGCTTTTATTGTGGATTTTTCACTGCAGAAAGCGCTGCTACACCACACTACAGTCATTCTTCCAGCTGCAATGACGGGCGGTGCAAAGACACCAAGACCACAAATGCAGAAGACCCTAAAACTTTCCCCAAAAGGTCTTTTTCAGGAGGGGGCCTAAAGAGACAGGCTCCAAAACGGAGCATCTCAGACAGAGGGTGAATAGATGTGAAGTGTGAGAAAAAGGAAGAATATTTTGAACATGAAAGCATCTAATTATGTTCTAGTAGAAAACCAAAATACAGTTATGAAACTGTAAATGAGCGCAATTGGTCCCCTTTATTGCGACTGCAGCAGCTGTTTCAGAGCTATAGGGTCCTTTGACTTATTTACCTCAGCATGCATCAAAGTATGCAAATATCCTATCAAGAAGCTGCCTGACGTGGAGCTTTGTTATGCAAATGCACTTATAGGTGATTGATGTCTAATGGTTTAATGTGTCGAAGTGGGTTAAAGAGCTTCCTGTGAGAGATTAAGAGATCTTTCTGATTGCTTGCAATAAGCAGTGGTGTACTTTGGCCTACTCTTCGTGTTTTTTCCCCTCTTCCTCTCCCCTTTCTCTGATCCAGTCATTGTTATTCTCCGTTGCTCCCTCTGATAGTTTGCGCTCCAAAGGCCCCAAACTGCGCTCACTTCTTTATTAACTGATAGCCAATCACAGAGCCTGGAGAGCTTCTCCATGGCGATGGAATGCCACTCCGCTTTAGAGGGGCATTGTGGTAGCTCCTGGAGTGGACCATAATGAGGGCATCTCTGTGGCCTAGTCAGCCCAGTGAATGGGTAGAAAGGGGGTCAATGGAGAGAGAGGAATGAGGGGAAAGGAGAGGTGTTTAAAATCATAAAGAGGCATAAAAATCTGAGGTGCACTTGGGTAGCACGGGGGAGACAGGTTGTTTGTTTCACGTAGCTCTGAGTGGCCTCAAGCAGCCCCTCCCCGCTGCCTCCACTTTGAAACCATGTTATGACACAATGGAAAATGTAAGCGGACACAAATTAAAATGAGGCTGAAATGTAAACAGACATCGCGTGTCAGAGTGTGTGCGTGGGGAAAGATTAAAACAGAAAAAAAGTCCAAGCCTAGCATTTATTGGAATATGGCTTTAAATGCCAACATGTGTTTCTGCAACTGTGAAAATATTCCGGTCAGCCTCTTCCTGCTCTCCTGATAGCCGTCTGATAGAATACAGGCCGGCTGAAAGAGAGAGAGAGGAGCTGATCTTTGCAGTAGAGTTGCAGCGTGTTGACACAGCTGTACTCTTCTACATGTTTGAACCTATTAATACGACGTGGATCCCTGACCATCTGAAGCTGTTGTGCGGAAGCCAAGCACAAACAGGTTGAGGTTTTGTTTGGCGCACTCCGTCAGCTGTTGGAGCTGGTGCACATGTACGGTTCATACATACTGTACATACTGTATTTACAGTTCAATATGTCACATGTAACAGCTTCCAGCGTAGCATTAGTGTGATCAAAGAAGCTGTTTTTATCCCGCTGTCTCAAATGTCATAGCTGTTTTGAGTAATCCCTCTTCTTTCTTTGCACTGTTTTTTTTCCTTCCTCCTTTTTTCTTTCTATCAGCCTCTTATCCTCCATCACCCACCCTCCAGCGTCAGAGGCTAGGACCCCAGAAAGCTACATAACGGCAGAGAATGAGGGGGAGAAAGGGGAGCGGAATGGGAAGAAAGTGTGTTTTAACGTGACAGGGGACGAGCAGGAGGACTCAGGACACGACACAATCAGCAACAGAGACTCATACAGGTAAAAACTAAGTGCAATGCGGTTACACAAGAGGTACATATTAACATTATATCTAATATTAGCATACCATATTGTTGTGACTATAACTTAGTTGAATTAGTGCATGTACTTTAGTAGTTAAGTATATTTTCTCCTTAACATTTATTCCCCTTTTTCTTCTCAGTGACTGTAACAGCAACAGGAACTCTATTGCCTCCTTCACCAGTATCTGCAGCAGCCACTGCAGCTCCTACGTTCACAGTGATGAGATGGACTCAGGTACACAAATACAACGCAGCGTTACTAAGCATTATTCTCCACCACACATCATATATTATTAAACATATTAGATAGAAATAACTAATAGTAGTTTACCCTCTGAACCCCACAACCTACTTGCAGGTTTTAAAGGCAAGATCTCTTTAGAAAAAATCATCAAATTAAAGCATTTATCATGAACAGAAACTGTAAAAAAAAAAAAATTATTCCTCAGATTTTCACATTTACAATGATCCTTGAACAAATTATTTTTGACAAAGAATTTTGTCATGGAAAATAACCAAATTTAAGCTTAAAAATAGTGATATTTCATCAAATGCTGCTTATTCTACATGTCTCATTTAAACTGTAAAACCATTAAATTCCACCCTTTCTTAGCACAACTGGGAAGCCATGAATGACTTGGCTGAGACCAACAGTCACGTTACAAAAATTCAGTAAAACTCTGACTGAATTGCAGGCTGTTGTAGGTTGAGGTTGTGTGTACAGGTTGTACAATTATAAATAGTTTAATGTGTATGGCATGGCATCATTTATTCCCTAATATTGGTCACACTTGTAAAATCAAATATTGTAGATATACATTCCATTTTATACAAATGTTTGTACAAATCTGTGCTAAATGGCATAATAACTGTGTTATAGTGCACACATACATTTTAGATTGAAAAACGAGTCCACAGTAAGTAAAACAAGTAAAATGACAACCTGGAACTGCTTGGGGTTCAGAGGGTTCATATTGTCATTAATTCATTGTGTATTATGTATATGGCCATATTCAATAAGAAAAAAAAATGTCCATCTGAGTGTCGTGATCCATAGCCCCAAACATCCACAAAATATGATTACAATCTAACTGCATGATTGCACCTTCTAGAAGAAGAACTTGAAGTTGAATCTAATTGGATGTGACAGGTATTTGGCCACACATCTCAGCTGGATTTGTCATTAACATCACACACAGCTGTGTATCCTGTCAAATATCCTTCCCCTCTGTCTCTTAGGATGTCTCTGTCACACAGCCATACTCACACATTGCAGCTAGCTTTTTTTTCTTTATCATAAAAGCTGAGAACATGTACTGTGCACTTAAAAGACATCCAATAGAGAGACATATATACTGGATTTTACATCATAAATGTTGATGCAGTAAGACAACACAGTTAAAATGCATGTGTTTAAAACACTACATTGGTGGAATAATGCTGATAAGTCGTGTCAACACCTCTGCAGGAGATGAGATGCCCTCCAGTGTGTGGCTGTCCCATGATAAGCAGAAGAAACTTCACAGCTTTCTGGAGCATCTGTTTAGCCAGGTGAGTCAGCGAAACATCTGTGCAGATGTGACTGGTGTAAATTATTAGTGGAGAGTTTAAGAAACTCTCACTATCCGCTGTTCTCCTCCCTGAACTTTTGATATATGCAGTTTTATTCGCAGATAAACATTCGTTGTAAATCTTAAAAAAATTATATTGATCTCTTAAAGAATAGATTTACCTTTTTTGTTATTTTGTTAAGGTGAAAGGTCAATTATTGTGTGGTCTAATCATATAGACTGCAGATGGCAACCTTTTCAAATCTAAAACAATCATCATATTTCTTGTACGACGTAGTGTTTTTAAAGGGCAAATATTTATTTAGACTTTTATGTACGGAGAACAGGACTTGTGTTTGTTTTTTTGTGCTCAGGAAGTGAAAATCGTGACAGCCTTAATCTGACCTATGACCTTTCCGAGACCCTTGGAGCAAAGGTTGACCATATCTGATCGTGCATGCACCATCCATGAGACATTTTCTGAGGATATCTCCATCGGCAGTGGAAAAGCATTAAAAAAAAAACGAGCTGTCTCTGCACTTTTGTGCCGCTTCCTGTCATTTATTTTATTGTAGAGCAGTTTCCCCAACTTTGTTTACACACTGCATAGCAAATTGTATTCGTTGGGGCTCTGTGGGATTGTGAGTTACACAGAGAGCGAGAGACGCAGGTGTTGGTTGTGTTTGGGCAGCATTTTTTTTCGCTCCCCTGCACATACTTTTGATCTCGGCTCGACGGGAAACTGTATCATGTAAGTGCACCAGCTTGACCCTTGTGCTTTCTTCAGGTGGACTCAATCACCAGCATGCTGAGAGGAGCAGTGGTGGCTCGGGCGTTCGAGCAGACCAAGTGTTTCACACCTGGAAGAGGATTACAAGGTAAAGTGATGTGCTCCTGGCTCTGAAACACTGATCTCCCAGCGTCTCGTAACACAGTCATCAAACCATTAGAGCGAGAAATGCAAAAGTTAGTCTTTGTGTTTTGTTTTCCTCACTCTCTGATGCAGCAGTACACATTTTCTGTGAGGAATGTTTTCTTTATGGTGTAGCTCTGTTTCCTGGGCCTCGCTGGGCTGCACAGTGGGCCTGCAAGAAGAAAGATAATATTGGAGAAACTCCCAACCAGCACCGATACTGAGAGAAAACAGAACACATGCTGAAAATGTCGCAGCCGCCTGCGCATAGGGGCTGCAACTTCCTGTTGTGTAATGTCTGCGTGTGTGTGTGTGTGCACAGATGTGATTGTATAGACATGGGGAAAGTATTGTAGGTGGATTCCAGCTCAAGAAAAAAAAAATCCCATCCATTTTCCGTGCTCTTTTTTTTCTCTTCTTTTCCCCTTCAGCTATCCCAGTGCCCTTCAGTCTCAAGCACTTTATAGTGTTGAAACAGCACCACTTAGTTGCATACTCATCTCCACTTTGCGGTTATTGTAGCGCTCCTTACCAGTCAATGGAAAATGTGACCCTGTTCCAGCTCTTGTGCTTGTGTGTTATCTGATCATTTAGTTTTTACTATGTGTTTATTTGCCACCTTACCTCCTCCCGGCCCTGGTGTTTAACCCACACTGTCTATTGTTACTTTTTATCTCTCGCAGGAAAATGTAGGAAATGTTACTGGAAGGGGCTAAATTTGTCCTTATCATTTCCCACTACAAATATAAACAAGCTTACGATGCCCTTTCATGATCTGTGGAACTCGGATGACTCAACCCTTTCTCAAGATTAGATTAGAAGAAAGCTACGCTCAAATGCAACAATTCTTCTTTTTTCTTTCTGTAAGCGGTGCACGCATTGTACCCAAAAATGATAACTGTATGTTTTGCATCCTGGTGGTATTTTTTGTGCTTTGTAAGGCTTTAATAAGCTCTGACATGAAAAAACTTTCCATGAACGTGACTTTAATGGAGTGTGATGCGCACTAAAAGCAGAGGAGCTGGTTATTCAGTTATTCTGTATGTTTTAATAAGTGAAGCTTCCAAATAGCCTGACCCAATTGGCACACACACTCCCCCTCTGATCTCAGGCTGTCTTCAAGTGAGCGCTGATATGCTTGAACTGAAAATAGGTCTGCATGTGTTTGGTGTGTTTGTATGTATGTGTGTGTGCGTAAATGCCCTCAGGAGGGATGTGAAGGCCTTGATCAGGGCTGATCCATCTCCACTCCACTAATGTGCGTGGTTGATAACAGTGCAAATAGGATTATCTAACAAGTGGAGCATTCCTGCATCTGATCTCTCACTCTCTCCGTCGCCCTCAGACACACACACACACACACACACACACACACACACACACAAACCCCTCCTTCAAGCCTTTCGTTAAACATCCACCATACTATCATACTACCGTCTCCAAAGTAAACTTTATTACACGTCTTTCTGTATAGTTTCAAGAGGGGTTAGACCAAATTGACAGACTTTAACACTGTAAAGACAAGAAGGATTAGAACTGTAGGCGGTCTAAAACTGGTGGTCTGTGGGATACACTCATAAAATAAGAGGAATTTTCAGGGTTCTGGGTTTGTCCGACCTATCATTTTTATCATTTCAGTCATGGAGACATGGAGAGTAGGAGGTCAATGTGTGAGGAAAACTGAGGATGGAAATTGAATAATGCATATAAACAGTTTGAGAGGGAGTGAAAAAAGAAGAGTGTGTTTCCAATTTATTGAAGTCTGTCATATTTTTCATTGTCTTTTTTACTGTCGACTGAATGATCAATCTACTATAGACTATCTACTAAACAATGTAAGCGTGTTGTACTTCTAAAGGGTCTGATTTGCTCTAAATGCTTCAGCAAAGTAGCGGAAATTTTATGATGCCAATTAACATCTGTGAAGAGAGCTGACTTAAGAGTTGGGGAGACGGGAGAAGACAGAGAGAAGCATTGTGAAGATGATGATGATTAGAGAAGATGGATCAGAGCAGGAATGGAATAATAAGATCTTTCTTTCTTTCTTCACTATTAAATAATGCAAGAGATGGACAAAAGGCAGTTTGTCATATGAATCCACTTTCCCAGTTGACGCATACAGCCTCAGCTAGGCCTATGTTAATTATCTGTCTGTCTGTGTGGGGTTTTTTGTCTTCAGAGTTTCAGCAGGAGATGGAGCCCAAAGTGAACTGCACCAAAAAGCTGCGTCTCCATGTCAAGCAGGATCCCTGGAACCTTCCCAGCAGCGTTCAGACCCTCACACAAACCATTGCTAAATATGTCGAGGGTGAGTTTGTGCCAAAAAGCAACTTCCGGGTCTCAAAAGTAAGGCAAATTATTTAAACCTGCATTCTTTCTAATGGCCAGCAGGGGGCTACTCCACTGGCTGCAAAAAGAAATTATATAAAAAAAGGGACCTACTTGTCACTTGATTTATTACCTCAGTAAACATTTTCTGAAAAAGTTTTTGGTCTCAATCAATAGTTTCACGTCTTCTTCAATGCAGCATAATATTTATTTTGTAAATGATGGTCCCAATTAGAGTAAAATAGACGCACTCACTCAAATAAAGCACTCACTATCATGGTGACCTGTTAAACAGGATAGAGCCATAGCAATGTGTGTACATTTAAATAGCCGTGAACTTGTTTATGGGGTGTTGTTCATGTTTTCTTTACCCTTTTAGTGTATTTTCAGTTATGAAAGTTATTTGTAACATTTCGGTCACTTAAAAATATCTGGTTTTACCTAAAGACACTTTAAGTAGTCAGCTGTTAAGCGCTAGCATTTAGCCTCCTCCTCCCTTGCTCCTTCTGGCTCCAAAAAAACCAAGATGACAGCGGACAAAATGCCAAACCCAAGGCTTCAAAACCCTAGTCCACAAACCACTGGGTGAGGTCACAGTGACTACATCCACTTCTTTTATACAGTCCATGGTATGTACCTGAACTGTTCCTCACACACACAGACACACACACACACACACACACACACACACTCTTATTTCTGTCCTTGCAGAGTTTGGGGCCTGAGGTTTGTGCACACACAGCCATATATTATATTTGTCATGAAAAAGAATCCCAGGCTTTAGAGGTAATGTACATTAAATTGGCCAATTCTCCAATGCGCCTCATCATATTTATTGGATGCAATAATAGCCCCTGTTGCAGTTGTGTGGGTACAGGCAGTCCCAGACCGCTTAATGCTCTCTCTTAAACATTAAAACCTAAAACCATCCTGGGATACATAAATCGGGGCCACAGAGTTGGAGCTGAAAACCAGCAAGTTAAACAATCAAAGCGAGATTCCCTTGATTCAGTTCAGTGTCATTTATTCCCGACGGGGATTGTGTGGTTTTGTGTTTGTTAGCACACAGATTGAACACACATATGTACACACAGACACACCCCAGGCAAACACACTGAGCTACAAACACACAGACCCACGGCTCGGCCACATGACACTCCTGGGAAAGGTGAGCTGGCGGTCACAACCGAGAGAGTACAAATAAGCAAAGTTAATATTAATGTGCTTGGCCTGTGTACACCACTTTTTTTTTTCTTCCTCTCTCCATGATGCCTGTTCCATGCAGTGCAGCGTCCTGCCAAGCTTCCCGCGGCTCTGATATGACTATAAACAAATGCGGATTTATGTTATTATCTTTGCCTGTGGCTGGTTTTTATGATGCTGTGTTTTTTCTTTCCTTATATGTGAAGATAAACAGCTGGGGAGCTGGGATGGAGCAGGAGAGTTATACAGCATTGGCCTATTTATGACTTTAAGGGGTTGAGTTTATTGTATAGGTCATACTATTGCAGTCGAGGAGATAGGCTCTTTGGGAGTTGATATAAGGTTGTTCACTGCCTCACCGGATTGCTTTCATTTGTTTTTTTCAGAGGTGAAGACACGGCTGCTCTTGGTCTTACTACAATATACAGGTTTGTCTCATGCTGCTACAGAATATAGTACTATAACTTTAAATGTCAGTGCACATATATATAAATAAATAAAAACAACCGCTTTAAAGACGTAGCATCCTGTGCAACTGTGAGCTCGGTTCAAATAACAGTAAAGAAAGAAACAACAGGAGGAAAAGATGAAGAGAACAACAAGGAATGGGAATCAGAAACACACAGTCAAACAAACAAACAAACACAGATAGAAACACAACGAGTTGAGTAGCAAATATTATATAATATACATTTCTTTTACTGAAAAATGGGACAGTAACCCTTAATTCCAGCCTAATTTTTGTAACCTATGTATTGCTACCATTCTGCTGAACATATACTGTTCCGTAACTTTATTCTTTGTATTTATTCCTTATTATTATTTATTTTAACAGTGTTTTTATTATTATTTTTTGGATAAATGGAGTCTTATTATTCTTCTGTTCATCAAACAAAAAGCAAAAAAAGAACTGAAAAAACACTTCCACAGCAATAATGAATACTATGGATGACAATCTAATCCATATTTTTTTAACTAATGTGATTTATTATCAAGATTACCACATTAATCACATACAATGTACGTTTCTAGGCAAGAAATCTCATCCAACATTTGAGTGATTAGCAATCAAAGTTATAGGGAGCGAAAAAAAACAAGTGTAAAGGGAAAAAAGAGGGAATAGATGTCTTCAAGTATTCTTCTTTTCAGCTGGAAACAAAAATCCTTATTAAGGCTAAAAGCATGGCTAAACTCTGATGCCAACTTCTTGAGAAAGTTGATGAAATGAAGTGTTATGTTCCTTTACATACCTCCAGGAACTCTGAGTTAATGAGGAATAAAGTAGAAAAGGTTTGATTTCTTTCTCCGAGGTTGTGCTGGGATTGGGTAATAGTGTCAGAGAGTTTGAAGTCTCGCCTTATGACACATTATTCATTTCTGAGGGGTTCGTGAACTCATTTTTAACTCAGTGGATTGCTGGACTATTTCAGTGGGGCTGTTTCTCAGGAAATTATGGCAGCTATTATTTTCCACTTGGGCACACCTGTCATTTGCTCTCATTTTTTTCTGATAAAATATTTAATACCCAGTAGATTTAAAAAGAAAAAAATAGAAAGAAAAAGCAGACAAGACTTGAGTCACCTTCCTGACAGTTTGCCACAGCGTAGTCTGACCCTAAAACTCTATTTAATTATTATAACAAACTCCTTCTAACCTTTTTATCTTACCACTTTACACCTCAGTTTTTAATCTTCACGCACTCAATTTTGTACTAACTTCACCCCTTTCTGACCATTCCTCTTACTTTCTTTTACTTTTTTGTACTTTTTAAAGGCACACTATGCAGGAATTGTCCCTGTTTTTAAGCAAAACATTCAAAGTTGGCCCCTCCTCCCACGCTCAACGAGAGTGGAAGCAAACCCCAGGTTCTCGTTTTGGAACGTGTTTTGCCTGCTTGGCTTTTAGCTTTGCTATAATTGCTCCTTTTTCTTAAAAAATAAAAAAACCTACTCCGCTGCTATGTTCGTAGCTTCATGCCCAAAGGGTGACACGCTGAAACCTCCTGAACACAGCAAAATAAAAATAAAATACGTAAAGAGGGCAGGGTCTCTGCAGATACAGACACCAATGCACACTTCAAAAAGTGATGATTGAGAGGGTTTATTTTTGTATAAATCTATACATTGTTTTTTTTGTTTTGTTTTTAGGAAAATCCTGCATAGTATACCTTCAACATGGCTTTCCTTTGAACCTCATATCTTTTTTGTTGCCCCCCTAGACTCAGAGATCCAGCTGCGTCGAGATATGGTGTTCTGTCAGTCTCTAGTTGCAGCTGTGTGTGCCTTCTCAGAGCACCTACTGGCCGTCCTCAACCAGGTAAATTATACATGTTTGTTTTGTTTGGAATCGGAAATTGAAAATATACTTCCAGACAGGAACCACTGATTTGATAAGAAACACAGTAAGCAGCAGCAAAACATTTTTGTGTGAGTCTCTGTCTCAGTTTTTTTGTGTCCACTCTCAGTTCCACAATGTAGGCAGAGAGTCAGACCAGGACAGCTCGGACCCCCAGGACCTTCAGGAGGCCCAGGAAGCCAGCCGCCGCTGGCTAGAGCAGATCGCCAGCGCTGGGCTGCTCTTCCACTTCCAGTCCCTCCTCTCCCCCAATCTGGTGAGCACCAGCCCAGCCTCAGCTCTGTTAATCTGCTTTAACCAACACTCTAAAAACAGGACTTGATGTCTGTATGCAGCCATATGGGTTTGTTGCAAACTGGCCATTCTTTTAGTTGTATACAGGTTTAAAAAAAATAACTAAAATAGTAACTAAACACATGTTTACATTGCAGAGATTTTGGCTTTAACTTACAGGAAATAATGTAAAACCCACACTCTGATATAAAACCACAATACAAGCAGTATACCCAACAATCACAAACACATCATACAAGTCACTGGGTTATAAAAACTTGCAGGACATGAATTATTCACCTTTTTTGTGATGATGAGTTACAGCTAAACCAATGAGATGGTATCTACTATTTTAACATCATCAATCAAGATGCCAGTAACAGGCAGCACAGCGGACACTAAAACAATCACTAAAAATTGCTGAGTTTAATACCCAGCCTGCCCGCAGTGACTGTGTAGGGATGTAGTCCGAATGGTTGAGGAGTGCTGCTGATTCTGCAGAGCCGAATCCCACAGACATAACAGACAGCTTCACTGTCATCTGGATAATTGCTGTTTGGGCTTGCACTGTGTCTGGGGATACTGTGGAACAGCCAACAACCAAAAACACAAGAAATGTTGATATGTTACAAATTCAATAAGAGTTTTCATATGGATGACCTGAATAATAAGCGATTACCATCCTCTGTAAAGTTCAAGTCTGAAAGGGATTAACTTCAATTGATGTATATTCTCTTATATTAGCCATCCACTAGGTAGATACTAAGGTGACTTAACCTCAGTAAATAAAGCTCTGCTCTGACACTTTGAACCTTCTGTACATGGATTTAACAGCCAACATTTCTAAAATTAAATAATTTAATGCAAAACACCACTGAAAGAAGACATATTCAGATCCTTTTTAAGTAAAAGTACTAATACCACACTGTCAGGATACTACACTACAAGTAAAGGTAGCGATGTCCTGTGAGAATCACATATCTCTATAAAGTTTTCATGGTGTCCGATAAAAACAGCTGTTCTAAGCTTTGTGAAGATGCATTTTCCAGTTGATCCAAGATGTTTTTTAAATAGTTTATTTAGATTAATAAAAAGGAGAATTCCCTGAACACATAATGGAACTCTTCATCCTTTAGTTTATCCGAAATATCAAACATCAACACATCTGGAGATACATTGTTTTCACTGGAGAGAAAGGGGATTAAGATGTGTTATCTGCTAAGTAACTAATGCAGCTGATTGAAATGTGATGTGGTGCAGTAGAAGTATAAAGTTGCATAAAAGTAAAAATACTCAAGTAAAGTGGAAGTATTTTAAATTTGTACTCTAGTACTTGAGTTCATGTTTGTCAATTTTGGAAAGGTTTTATTTCAAATGCTCATCTGGATTGTAAAACAACCTTAATGTTGACTTCTGTATATTCATGAGAGTAATTAATCTTTCATCTTATTTTGGAAAAAAAGAAAGCTTTAAACATTCCCAAGCTGGAATATTTTTTGGACTTTGATGTCAGACTACTCTATTCTGCTGCATGAATTGAAGTTAGCACAGTGAAAAGACCAGTTCATTATAAGCAGCCACTGTGGATTTCTAAAATTGAGCTCAGCACACACTGTGACCTCACTGAGATCCATATTAACCTTTCCCGCCAAGATTTTTTTCTAATTTCAAAGCCAACCATATTAGAAAAATTGAAACCCAGGTTTGAGTAGCTGAAGGGCTGCAATATATTCTTTAAAAGCAATTATTTCCGCGGTGTTTCATTTTTGCACTTTGCATCATCAACCACATAGAAAAACATTTTTTTATTGGGATGAGGTATTTAGATTTAGGCTCTATTTCTGTCGTGTTTCTTGGGAATTAGAAACACAGGAAGTGTATTTTGGATGACCGTTTATTTAGGTTAGACGTCTGTGTGGCTTACGTCAGGTCCCCAGAAATCTTTGACGCTTTTGTCTCTCTTTCTCTCTCTCTCTCTCTCTCTCTCTCTCTCTCTCTCTCTCTCTCTCTCTCTCTCACTCACTCACTCACTCTCTGTCTCTCTTTTCTTTTATTTCTCAAGACATTTTCCTTTCAAGTGTCCCTGTGGAAAAAACAGGGTCTCAGTACCTGCGGGTGATTCCAGTGAAATCTCAGCAGCCTCCTTTTTCAGGGCACCACATGAAAGGCAGCATGAGACAAACTGGGGATGCTGTGGGTGTGTGTGTGTGATTGGGTTTTTGTGTGTACTGAATGTGTGTGTCGGTTGGGAGTGTATTTATGTGACGCGCTTTGAGATAAACTTGCCCACACGCGGCAGGCGTCACTTGGCAGGGCAACGGGTACCCCTCTGTCACATGTCGACCCATCTCGAATGTGTCTTTAGAAAAAAAGGGATCTAATCCTCTTTCACCACTGTTCTGTTTATCCCTCTGCATGTGGTGGATGGAGAGAGGCGTAGAGGGAGAGGAGAAAGAGAGGGGGAGAGGTGGGGGCGATGATAGAGGAGTGCAGAGTGTCACAATCCCAAATATTCGAGCTGCTGTCACCGTGGCCACGAGCAGATGTGCTTGTTTGTGTGCGGGGATGCTGAGAGCATGTTTGAAAGAGAAACATGCACACACTCTCAGAGATGTAAACAAACAAGCTAAAGCAAATAGAAAATCAGACGAAAACTTAAGCATGCACAGCACACGCTGTCGTGTATGCAGATGTGCATGTTAGAATCTCGTAGAAGAAAATGACACAATACTGCCTTCTTTGTTGTTGTTTTTCTGAGGAAAGAAAGCACATAAAATACATCTTCATGTGAAAGTAACAAAATACATTTTCCTTAATGTATCCATCATGTCAGTTTGATTTTACTAGATTCTTTTAGGTTTAGATTTTACATACATAAAGTGCTTATTAAGCTTATTCTGGTGCATTTTTGATCAGTGGAAAAACAGTATAAATAGCTAAATTTGGCTCAACCCCCGACCTCCTACAAAATGAAAATACTGAATATATATTTATGCAGTATAGCAATAATGCAATAGAAATATTTACTGTATATAATAATAATATTACACTTTGAAAGGGCATCTCTTCAAATATGTTTCATCAAATAAAGAATATACAGACTTCTGTAATTAAAATGACTCTGGTGGTTGGTACAAGAAAATATATCGCACAAGAAAAACATGTAGTCATGGTGACACACACACACTAAGCCCAGCTCAGGTTAAAAGGAGGGTTTAAAAAGCAATGCAAGAGACAATATAACTTGTTTAACATGGTTATTAGGGATGACTGTTGGGACTTCCTAATCTTTTTTTAACAAGAACCTTTCTCTTTTAAGATGCATGTTATTGATCAGCTCATTACACCACAGCTTGATTGTTTTTCTTCCAGGACTCTGGAGCCACAAAAGGCTTTATATGAATTTCTTCACATCTTATGAGTTTGATGTGTAAAATTTGTAAAATTCTAAATGCTTAATCCACCACTATGCTCTTACTAGTAAGCTATCTTTCTCTTTTCAGACGGATGAGCAAGCCATGCTGGAGGACACTCAGGTGGCTCTGATTGATCTGGAGAAAGTCACATTCTACTTCCAGCAATTTGAAGGAGAGCCGCTGGTGGCCAGTATGTACACTGAGACTCCTAGCTTACATTTGGCTTACATTTTATAGCTATTTTCACATCACAGTTCACAGTGCTTCAGGTCATTGCTTCTACTGCATTTATGTAAAAGGACTCCTCCTCTCCTCTCCTCTCCTCTCCTCTCCTCTCCTCTCCTCTCCTCTCCTCTCCTCTCCTCTCCTCTCCTCTCCTCTCCTCCTGCAGACATGCCCATGTCATACCAGGTGGAGGGCACCCGACAGGCCTTGAAAGTTTCCTTTCACCTTGAGAGTTTCTACTTTTCCCAGCTGCCTCACAGGCTGAAAAATGGAGGAGGCATCAAAATCTACCCTGTGCTCTTCACACAAGGTATAGTGAGCCTGGTTTAGGAAACTTTAAGTCAGCAAGCAGTGCAGGGATGAAAGCGGCTTTATAGATTGTTGAAAACACTGGCAGGTAGATGCAAAGTGTATGCAGCGGCTTTATCATTTTATCTTTCACTCTTTTTGCTTTATCCCTCTCTAGCGCTGGAGAGTATGGAGGGTTACTACTACAGAGACAATGTGTCAGTGGAGGAATACCAGGCTCAAATCAATGCTGCCTCATTGGATAAGGTCAAACAGTACTACAAGAGACTGAGGTATGTTATATTACACGCATACACACAGATATAATATGTGTGATCTAGTTTTGTAGATCAGATATAAATCAAAACGACCTCCCGTTCAGTGGGGCTTGGCACTCAACACCCAGCAGGGACTCAAGGTGATTGGCTGAGAGAAACGCAGCGGGTGCATTTTATGATTGGTTGCGAACACACGCAGCAGGGGCAGCAGTGATTGGATGAGAGAGCGCCCAGCGTGTCACCGGCGCTGATGTAGTGCTTCTGTACAGCTGCTGCACTCCGTTACCTCACACCCCATTGGTTTGCCGCACACCCGAGACCCTCTGTGATTGGCCGGGCGTGGATAATTTAATGAGGTGGAAAGAGAGACGCAGAAACAGACACTACTGGGAGTTGAAACTAAGGGCCTGGCTTTATTTAATCTCCTGAACGTATGAGTGAGTGTCAGACCTATACAGTGTGCTGTCTGCATATCAATGCCGTTTCATATTAGACGCCACCGTGTTTATTTCAGTGGGTGAAAATCACATTTCAAGCAGCTGTGTATAAAGTGATGCGAGTGCCTCTGAATGCACAAGACACATTAAGTATTCATAATGAGAAAGTATTGGAGACTGTGTAATTAAGACAGAAGATGTGGCTTTGACACTGTGTCCTGTATTGGCGTATATTAGGAATGGGAATAATTAATCGATGACCGATTAATGGTCGTTAAGAATTTGGTTGATCATGTGAACATTTTTAATCAATCTGTGTATTTTTTCATTTTAATTGTATGTATGACTGGGTATCATTACTCAATAAACTGAAATATGGCCGAGCATGCAGTACTGCGGCTGTATGTGAATAAGCCAATGAGCTGAGCTGTTGGATAAAGTTAAGATACAGTTAGCAAACTAAAAGTTGCAATAACAATTAAGAGTATTAATTTCAGCAAAACTAGGGTAAAATATCAAACCTTGCTAACATGAATGACTAGGTTTTATTTGATCCACAACTTATTTAAACACAAAACACACTTAAATATGCAAGATTGCTGTGAAAACTGACCTCATGCCTCTTCGGGGGCTAAAACATAAAACATTGAACTCCTTGACGTTATCTTTACAGTATCACCTCACTTGAGTTAGATTTACGATCGACAGGAAGTCTCTTTTTGTCCTTTCTAAATAAAAGCGTCCATTATCAAAACAGGCTTTTGCATAGTACTGTATATATATCTTTTATTTTGCCCATGTATGTTTACTGGAGTATGTATAAAAAACATAGCAATAAATTGATCATTAACGTTATACATGCTCAAGTTGGCAGGTTTCTTCCAAATGTCCATCTCTAGTGTGGATGCAGATCTATAGACACACACCTGATCCTGTTAAAGTCTGCTAATTGGACACTCTGTTATCATAGATCAAAGCCTTCTTTCTGTCTATATCTGAGTTTCTTCTCATATGAAGATTAGACAATATAAACTATACCATCTTGGTTAGTAATTGTCCTCTTGGAAAGCCAGTTTGAAGCCCGGCCAGAGTGCGCTCCCTGATTGAACACATAGGAGGGCGACAGGTCGACACGTCGGCTTCAGCTGAACATCTGCTGCTGATTGTGTGGATAATTAAACAGAGCAGAGCTCACAGCAAAACTTCCTCTTGTTATTTAGGGACAGTCTGCTTTGGGGGGGCTGAATGATTTACAGCTTGAGCAGTCATGTGTCACATCAGCGCCGATCCTCCACAACAAAACATTAATTTACTAGGATTGCTTTCCGCTGAGAGTTTTTAATATGTTCGTAGTGTTTTGCTTGATGAGTGAAAAGAATTTTAAGCATTAATTTCTGTGAGTGTCAGATTTCCCAAAGCACAGCGGTGGAAACCAAATTGTGCTGGGTCATTTAATCTTTTTCGTGCATCGGGCCTTCTATTTCTTTGTGTAATGATATCGTCTGCCAGATCTTCTGGGACTCAGCAACCATTTAATAGAGGAGTATTGTCATTTTGTAGTATCGCATTCACTCTATTGTTTGCAGACTGCAGTCAGGACTTCATGATCAGTCTCTAAAATGTCACTATTCTAATTAAAATACCACAGAGAGACACATACAGAATTAGTGTTAGGTACCTGCAGCATCTTTTAAACACACAATATGTCATTTTCTTCAGCTTCTCCTGGTTAGAATTCCTTCAGTGTTCATCGTTCGAGAGGTTTTTTACCGGGAGCCGAATTTTCCTATTAATGCTTTTCAACAGAGTTGGGAAATCTTAAAGCTGCTGATAATGTTTACTGGGCATGAAGTCCTTCATCAGGCTGAAATATATTGTTAAAACCAGAGGTGTGGACTTGAGTCACATGACTTGGACTCGAGTCAGACTAGAGTTATGAATTTGATGTCTTTTGACTTGAATTGACAAAATGTAAAGAGACTTGCAACTCGACTTGGACTAATAACACCCACACGCGCACAAACACGCATACACACACACACACACACATACACAATATGAGATGACACAAGACAGGACATGACAGAAACTGTATGAAATATGCTGTTGTTATGCACTTTTTTCAAATCTCTGAAGAATGTTCTTGCAAAAAAAAGTTTTGATGAATAAAAACATATTTAAAAAGCATACATGATCCGTGTAAATAGTATTACTCTGTTGTTAAAAGGACTTGAAACTCAAACTGTAGGACTTGGGACTTGACGGCAAAGACTTGAGACTTACATGACTTGGTCCCACCTCTTGTTAAAACTTCCAAGATCTAAAAACTGTATGGTAAAAATGTGGCTTAAAATCGGATAATAAGTTAATTTATGTCAGCTTCTGTCACCAAAAAGCGGATATGACGCTGTTGACAGGTGACCAAATGCACTGGACTGTTACATTGATTAAAAATACAGAGGTTTAAAATTGTTGAAGATATTTAGGATCATTTAAATACACAACTCACCGAAATATAACATATAAGCCTGGTCATTTTAATGTGGAAAAAGTTACATATACTTTTAAATGCAATTATCCTAATAGATTTAAATGTGGTTTAATGATCCAAACCAGCTCTTACTTGAATTCAGCCATGTGGTTGAGAATAGCCTGTGTGTTTGTATCCTCGCATGTGTACTGTACTTTTCAGTTTGACCTGTACAGAAAGAGCCTAATTGAATTGACAGCAGAGGCTCCAGCAGTAACACAGAGCAGATGTGGGCTGACAGGCAAGTGAGTGACGCTGGTGAGTGCTGCTGGGTGGAGATGTGGATAAACAAAACCTCAACTGGAGTAAAACTGGTAGATACGCTACTCAAATACTCAAATACAGATCAGGACAGTCCAGATCCTATCAGCTCTCTGAGCTCAAGACCGTCTCCTGGTCTCTTGCTGTGTATGCAGTACACATACACTGTAGTACAGTAGTTCTGAATAATAATTCATCAAAATGAGCTTTCAATTTTATCACAATCAGAAGCAGGATTTGTGAAATCAGTTTAATCAAATGGCCTATTCACACTTAATACCATGTAGTCTATCTTCCAGTATAATTCGAAAATGTGAATGACAGTTATCAGGGCATAAAACCAATCATTTGTTGTTCTTTACAAATCAAGACTCCGTAGTCTAACCATGACATAGCCATCCATCCTGAAAATAAAAAGAAATCATTGAAAATTGAATTGAAATGTGGCCTGAATATCAGAAGTCTAATCCAATCTTGGATTTGGAGAATTGGGACATCCCTAGTACGGTGGGTCAATCACGTGGTTTTGAGTTGACATAAAAGATACTTCATACAAGTAAAAGTCACATTTCTTTCACATAAAAAAAAGAATGATGAATCATTAACAAAATAAGCCCCTTTCACGCATGCAGTCTATCACTGAAGTGTTCAGGAATATTTCCTGCACGGAGTCATGTGTGAATGAAATCTTTAATGCAAATTTCCCACCTCAAGACCCAGTAACATGCATGAAAACAGCAAGGACATGCATATAAAGGGTTATGTCCTTCTGGCTAAAGACAGTTTCACTTGAAGTTAGTGAACCAATCACAAGACTCTGCTGATGTCCTATTTCACTCCCAACATGTTAGTAAAAAATTGTTCCTTGCCTTGCAAACTTGTTGAATATTAACAGCTTCTCGTCCACCATTTTCCTGAAAATAATACTTGAGCTGTATGGTTATCCACACCACACTCTAAGCAGTACTTGAAAATTCAACATTTCTGCTGGGTCATTCATGTGCACGTGGAATAATACGGTGAACACTAAACACAACTTTAGCGGGTGACTTGCACCAGAAACACTAAGTAGTATTTCCTCGTATCAGTTGTAGTAAAGTAAATATTCCCAGCTGCTTTTCAACAGTGGGTGAATACACTGTCTCTGTCTATGTAGTGTTACCAGTAGTTTTCTTTCGCGGGCTGCCATGTGTCTTTCGGCTGACCACAGACCAGCCTGTGATGTCACTCCTCTCTCCACTGCAGCGTTCCAACCTCAGGCACCTCGTTATCCTTGGAGCCGGGCCACGGCAGTGTTGGGTTAAACCCACACTGTGGGCCAGAGCCAGAGGCTGACTGACAGACACAAACAGCACACGCAATACTGAACTGAATGAACTGCAGCGTTGAGATTCTTCCACGTTTTCATGTTGTCAAACACACTCCCATTTCACATCAGGCTCCCGCGTGCATTTGGGAGCACTAAGATGTTGTTTAGGAGCTAAAATTGAATTTTCTAACTAACATTGCATGTGGAGTTATTATAGTGACAAAATGCTCATATTGGGATCATTTAAATTCAATTAAACAGTCGCTCGTTATGATGCGGCACCCCACCAAGATGAAACATAATTTTCTTGTTTGGGTTTGCATATTTTTGTGCATGCAGAGCGTTTCATTGTGACATTCAAAAGCAAAAAAACATTCTTTTTTTTGTTTTTCTCTACCCGACCGATGCCTTTAACAGCTTGCATTTAGAGCATTCTTCAATTTCAGACCAGTAATAATACCACTGTAAGGGTTAGTGTAAAACTTTCCCAACAGCCTCTGTGTCTCCGGCTTACACCAAGATACAGTATGATCCTAGCAGGCCATAGTGCCTGATGAAGTCACTCAAAGTCTACTGCAAAACACAAACTTACGAGCCAAATCACAAGCACATGGCTGGTGCTGCAGGAGTCAGCGTTGTGTAAAGCCAGAACACGCACCCACGTTTTCAAGCCTTCACAAACCATCTCAGCTTACGTAGAAGAAGTTTGAAACTCTGACATGACAGTTTCCTTAGTCATAGTCTTGTAATCACGCACACAAGGAAAACATCATTGAGTCGAATCGAGGGGATAAACTCATTTTTCTGTCACAAATCCTGCAATTAATTTGCAAATGCACACAATTGTCTCCCCTCTAGGAGTCAGAAACAGCATCTCAAAAAGGCATGTAACAACATGCTCTGAACAGACTTTGACAACACTGTGGGAATGGAAGGGGGGAATTGAAAAGGGAATATAAAGATCGCCAGAGCAGGATGATGGAAGGGATGAGGATGATGGGTTGAGGAGGACTCCAGAGTGCAAGCGAGTCGAAGAGGGCATTGGGGAGAGGGACGAACCAGAACAGAATCTGCCAATGTTTTATTCAAAAGGAGAGATTATTGCAGGCTTGTGGTTTCATCTCATTTTGCTCTTATTGACAGAAACTTTCAGGAGGATTGGGTTTTCCTCTTGCGTGCTTCCTCGCTATCGATTTAGGCAACATACAGCAGTGTGAGAGAATAAAAAGGAGAGAGTGGAGCATGTTGTCTGCTGCTAAATCATACGTGTGTAATGCTCATACATTGTTGTTGCAGGTGTAACACTAACCTGTGAGTGTAAGCAGACGTGTTGAAGTCAATAACTTCTGGCACAGCTGTGACGGAACTCTCGTACTGCAGGCATTAGTCTTCCCCCCTAATTGAAATGCATTTGGCAGTAGTGAGAATATGTTTGGCACTGCATCACAAGACAGTTGTGAAATTTCCACATCTCATGGCACACGTCCTTTTTTTTAAAACATTTGATTTATGTGGATATTAAAACTCTACGCAGACTGACAAATGGTGTATAATGATGGCATGGTGGCTGAAAGATAAGCAATAAACTTGGATGTATAGCAGTATCCACCAAATGGTATATGTTATTATAACTACAGACTTGTATTTCATGCTTTGTTAGTTAAACATCCATCGGTCATCGCGGCACAGCACAGCTTCCAAGTCGTTTGTGCCTGCAGTGTTTGCTCTCTCATCAGCTACAGGGATTTGGTAATCACACCACTGCAGTGCAGTTTGTCTTGATTAAGCGAAAATGCTTGATGCTTATTGCAGGTCAGAGTGTCAGTTTCAACACAATAGCCACTCTTCCCTTTATCTCCTTTGCCCTGTGGCTGGGGCAGCAATCGATCGATCCATCGCTCTTGTTCAGACGTGACCTTGTGTTGAGCGTACAGATATGCTCGTTAAAGTGCTGCATGCGTAACGACATGATAAATGCTGCAAGCTAATCAGTTCATGACCGTAAAGTCGGGTTAGGCTTTGTTAGTCTTGTACACATCGATATCCACTTCTTCTTGCATCCTCACAAACTTACAACCATATATACAAGTCTCCCTGACAGCTATTTTTGCCTTAATCATATTGTTTGTTCCCCAATGACACTGCCATAATATATGCTCTAAACAATAAATGGTGTGACATCACTTTAACATGAATCCCAGCACTGTGCTCAGCATCAAAACAACACCACAAATCTGTTGCACAAACAGCTTAGTTGTCTTTATGTAATTGATGATATTTCTTGTCCTCTCTGGGGCAAGGCTATGCAGAAATGATTAATATAACCGAATCTACTGCTGCAAGTTCCCACGCCTGCCATGTCGCATGCATTACAATTGTAAGCTGCTCAAACAGTAAGGCGGCAGTGCAACTAGTTTGCTAAAAGTGGAATTTCTTGGACCTGTAAACTGAGAAGTCATTTAAGTTTTCTCACAGAATGAAAAAATCCATCTTATTTGGGCAGTCATTATCTGTCATATTTAATTATTGATTATCTTTCAACAGGAAGGCACTGACACCTTGGTGATCTATTTTTCCTAAACAGAAACAGAGCATTCTTGTCTCCGTGCTCCCCCATTTTGGGGAAGTGATGAAAATTCTACAGTCATTGCACCGGCAAAGGGAGTCCCAATCCACTAGAGCGCAGAGGAAGGTGGTGGGGCTTCTTTCTGCTCCAGCTAGTGTTCACTGAACCCCTCTTTATAAATCCTAGTAAGGCTGCGCATCAGAGACCTGCTTCCATTAATCATTTCTCTTCGATTCTATCGTTGAGCGGCCGTAATGATGACAGTTCTGCACTCACTGGTGCTTGATATGGTAAAAAAGACCTTGACTCATCTCCTCAGCACTTTTTATGTTTAAAAGTGAGGAGCCAAGAATACTTTGCATCTGCTTATATGCTGCGTCAGGGTCATAAATTTGTTCACCATTTTAAGGCAGTCGCTATCCCTGCTTTGTAATATGTACAGTAACTGCACGTGTGTCCTCAGTGATAATGATTAAGTGATAATATGTCTTCACCTGGCTCTGACATTAAGACCCCATTAATACTAATCTGCTTTGGTGTCAAGGACCGGACGTTTGTTTATAGGTCTTTACTGACACTAGTTTGAAAATGGCCGCCTTGTCCTTGATTTAAAGGGTCATTGTATTTCTGGTCACATGCTTCAAAAATATAGGGGGCATGATTTCACCTTGTGTAAGAGTTGTATGATTTATTAAGCACTGCGATGACACTTTAAGATTGTGTAACGTTTGACAGTTAGACATGCTATAAACTGCAATGTCTCTTAAATATGTATAGTGAACTTCCCAAACTAAAAATAAGACCTACACCCGAACTGGTATTCTCCGTTTAAGAGACTGTTGGAGTGGACAGGTCCCAGGAGGACTTAGCTCCATCCTGGTCCAGCTTATTTGTTTAGCAGATTGCAGAGAGATCAACAGCCTGGCAAAGAGAAGGCACAGGCGGAGATGCGATGCAGAATCAGGCGTGCAGTCTACATAGTAGACAATGTGGCCTGCTAGCTCCATGGCTATATATCCTTGTTTTTGTGCAGCCAGGTCTCCATGTGTTGGTTGTTAATCCGCTGTCCAGCTTGTTGATGAGAGATCAGGCGTTGATGAGAAAGGTGCGTCTGGATGTAGGCCTTTTTTTTAGTTTTAGTTTAGGTGTAAGGTTGCAATCTGTTGAGGGCAGACTGGATGCTACAGTGACCTCTGGAGGTACAAGTGGTAATAGAAGCCAGGACAGGCTGGGGCTAGCTAGCTAGCATGCTAATTTAGATATCCCACAACACAATACATAGACATAACATCAAAACGGTCTCTTCTTCACATTCTGTTAATCATGTTCACACACATTACACACACAACATATGTGTGAAATGATGCAAATTATACCCTCCGTCTTAATTTTTTTTATTATTACAACGAACAAAAAAGTTCTCATTGTTACCTATGTATACTTATTATATCAGCCTTTATCTCAAGTGGGATTGAAAGCTTTCACCAGCTGCCATGTGCTCCTGTATTAAACTATGGTTGACATATAGCTGGCCATAAATATTTGTCAGGAAGTGTAAATAGGAAGGAGGCGTGGGATAAGGAAATGACCTCCAGCACGCTTCACACACACTATCTCACTGTCAGTGCAGAAGCATCAGCCTGTGGCATGTGAGGGCTCCTGGAAGCCCTCATTAGCCTCTAGGCAGCGCTGCCACACACTGCAGGCCTTTGTGTGGGATTTAATAATGGCGAGTGTCATTCATCATGGCAGTGGGAGTGATTTACATGGACCAGCATGCACCTCTGCAGGGTCACATGCAATGTTATAAATCCTTGACACTTTACTTGTGTCCTCAGGAGTGAAAGGATGTGAAACCAAATCCACAGACGACTCGTTTAAAACGCTTTCCTCATGTCTCTCAAGGTATTTCGGGGATCATTTTTGTTTCTTTTGTACTTTTTGAACGGAGGATGTCATGCTAATGTGCCCATTCCCACGCTGCTCCTCTGAAAACATCTGCGCCTCAGATCCCTCTTCTTTGACGCTGCAGCTGACTACTAATGCTCCGGAGCTGTAAAAGGCCTCGAGTGTCCTATTGTCATGACGGAAGCAGAAACAAAGAGAATTAAGTATTCTCATCGGCCCAATAAAATAAAACCAGCTACAAGCAGAGCAGGTCATCTCTGGCCTGCAGCCAAATCCTCCATTAGAGTCTCATGTGAAAACCTATTGACTGTGCGTTTGTGTGTGTGTGGTCAGTGGAGGTTTAGTTATTGTAGAAAGAGCTACAACCTACAGGTATGGTTTTCTTGATTTCAACTAAAAGCAAAAATGTGATCTAACCAAGAGAAATGCTCTAAACAGAAGAAACAGCACATGTTTCTATAACCTTTGTTTTTCGTTCCACACTGGCTGACAGATGGTGGGTTGGAGTTTTGATTGGCGTAAAATTCCCCATAAAGAACTTGAAAATTAAGTGGAGACGCTGTTATTTTAATGTTTGAGAATGCCAGTGGGTAAGGAAAAATGATAACAAGCTTGTGTAAAAGCCTGCGGGGGCGCTTGATGTCCTGCCATTAAAATGGGGCAGCTGGAGTTCAGGGGCTTAAACCTGAGAGCCACTGTGGATGGGAGAAAAAAATAACAGACACCCAGTGGATTCAGACCATATATATATATATATATATATATATATATATATATATATATATATATATATATATATATATGTATATATATATATATATATATATATATATATGTATATATATATATGTATATATATATATATGTATGTATATATATATATATACATATATATATGTATGTATATATATATATATATATACATATATATATGTATGTATATATATAATGTGTATGTAATACAGTATGTGCTTAGCTTCACAGCGTTGTGTTTGCACACCCTGTGTGGGCTCAAAACTTCATTTTTCATCCATAATAAATGTTTTTAAGGTGCTCTGTCTCCAAACCTCTGACAAAACATCATCAGTTCACAAGATGTAATGCAAGTCCTCTTTAAACCACACATCACTTGTAGTCTGACTCCTATTATTTTGTCATTAGAGACCTCCAGGAGAGTCAGCCCTGCTCCTCATGCTGTGGCTGGCGGTATTTTTAGAACAACTCTTACAGCAAGAGGATGAGATAATCAGTGGGTATTGTGACCTTGCTGCTGCAAAAAAGGTGCAGAAGGGCAAGCTGAGGTGCTTTTATTTAGTCTGAAACAGATAAACAAATGCGTGCAGATGAAGTTGAGCAGCTATACAGAAGTCAACTCAGCTTAGACAGATTCTATTATATTTACCTTTAAGATAAATGTCTGAGCGGCCGACCGATAAGCCAGAGGGACGAGGGTGGGTGGACCCACAGCACACAGTTGAAGTAGACAGATAACAGGCCAAACCTGCAGTAAGAGCTAGAATAAGAACTATTTCAGGACGAGGTTTTGATTTCCAATAAACTTTGTTTTGTGTTTTGTTCTGTCGTATGCTATCGCTTTTACTCAATCTCAGCTCTCTCTTTGTTTGACCTCAAGAATGATGTTTTGTTAGGAAACGGTTTGATCGAAATTTTATTTACCGCAGCTGCTTGTTTTTACCACCAGACTTTAAACGGCACAAGCTCACACACAGTATGCAAACACATACAGACACAATATGGATGCCAGGTGTTTACTATAGAAACTTTAATGAGGAAATCAAACATTTAGAGCCGTAGAGAGTCAACGCAACAAAATCCTGGCCTGTTACATCTCCTGTAGTTTGTTGGTGCACTTTACGAGGAGAGTCGTAGAGGTGTGTGTTCCATGCCAGGATGCCGGTGTAGCTCTCGCTCCACCGTGCGCATCTTTTAAATGATAAGGCCATCTTGAACCAATTACATGGGCTGTTAGCTCCATCTGAACCCTTAGCAAACTCTGCTCGGAGTCATTCGGTAGAGCACGCCACAAGGTTAAAGGATAATTTGCTGGATAGGGATTAAATACCTGTAAAACTTCAACAAGTGGAGATAGAAAATGAGCAGGTTGCTCGTCTGTGTCTCAGAATAGATGTTGCATATAATTGTAGATTAATATGTGGATGAGGTAAAGTGAAAAGGAAACATTTGCTCACATGCCAGACTCATTGACTCATTAACCTTAATGGATGAAGTTTTTGATGGAAGCTGAAGGGAATACTTCACCCTATGAATCATTATTTGTATATCAGTTTACTTACCCTTTGTTACTGTCAATTCTAAAAAGAATAAAAAGTTTTACTCGTTTGTCTCCACGGTGAACGAAGAATCCAAACTCAGAGGAAATTCCTAATAAATTGAAGTAAATGGTTCCCATTTTGGAAGAATTTTAGATTAACTGTTTGGGGCCTTGTTTTTTTTACTCAAGTTTTGTCTAATGTGAGGCAGCTGTTTTTGTTGTAGCCTATGGCAGCCTGTGATAAGAAAATAATCAAATTTGAAAGTACAGTATGGTTATTTAAACCAATTTCCAGATTGAATTAACAGACTAATTACTCTGTCGTCCACCCCTAATTTTGGAGGTATGCGAGAAAAAAGTTTTCTTCAAGAATTCAAGTTAACGAGTTATTGACACAAATGATCATTTTAGTGGTGATGTATTCCTTTAAGGGCATTGCCATGTGTCCAGTACTGTATGTGTAGGTATGTTTCCACTCAGTTCTCTGTGACTTTTCATTTCAGCTCAGCTAGTTTATAATCACTATGAAATCTTGAATCAGGCATGTGTTAACCCTGCTCTGATTAATTAATTTCATTAATATTATGTCAGGCAGAAATACCAGTCATAATGAATGCCTCCTTGGCCTGATTTTAATCACTTAATAGCAGAGTGAATGTAGATGAATGAGCCCTGCTTCGCTGATTCTTGTAAACACTCTCCCTCCCTCAATTCTCTTGAATTTTTCCTCGACTATTTCAGAAACGTGTGCTCTATGGGTGACTGTGTGGTGTACGTTATTATTGCTTCCAGCAAAGAAGTAATGGAGTATGTGATTTTATTACAAGGGGTTTAATGTGGTGTAGTGTAGCTATTTTTAGCCTGCTGCTGGATTACTGAGATTTGATGGAGTCACAGACTGCTGAGTTTGCACCAGTAGCACTCCACCTCAGATGGACTCATTGCGGCATACATCCCGCCTGTCTGCATAATGACACCAGTGCAGTGCTGCCCCCAGCGGCCAACAGAGGAAAATAACACAGAATCAACTGTACTCCATGAATGAATGAGGCAATGGCATTTGGAGTGATGCCCAGGACAAGAGATGCTTAGTCTGTGTTTCTGCTGAGCTGTGCCCAAGTTACTCTCATGATTGATAGTCAGATGGTGGAGCTCCATAATGAGCAGGTGGCCTACTTTTCCCAGAAAGCCAGCCAACGCTCCTGATGACCTAATGGTGCAGACAAAAGAATACAACAGTGTGTTTTTCAAGCAACAGAGCTCCTAAATAAATAACAACTTGTGTGTGATTGTTACTTTGCTGCAGTATGTTAATACTTAATACATGCTGGAGGTTTTTTCTCCCACTGCAGTGAAAATATCTAGTTAGAGTCACTCAATGTGTGAATTCTGTTTGTCCCCCCCAGGGCTTTCTACCTGGACCAGTCCAACATGCCACCTAGCTCTGCACCCAAAGCTGCTCTCATAGATAAGGTAAGAACAACCTCACACAAGCTCAAGCTGCATTCATGACATCACGGAAAAACTGAAGGGCAGGATTAGATCTTAATGCTGCAGTGTGGAAACGCTTCAACATGTAACAGCTTCCAGAATGGCAGACGTAAAGTCACATGATTTCTACAGTCAAGCAAAGAAAAGCGGCAACATATATCAGTGTGAATAATAATAGTAAACCCATTAAAAATATTTACCAAATCATACCCGGAATATCTAATATTACCTGTAGTTACCACCAGGGTTCATTTTTGTTAACAACTTTCTTTTCAACCAGATGGCACCAACCTTATTAAATACTAACTGTGCAATATTGTTGACGAAAATAAGACCAAAATGTATTAATAAATAACTAATAAACTTAATAAAAACTTAACCATAAACTCACACAAAAAAGAGAAGATAACATATTATGGACTGCATTTATTTCTAATGCAGAAGTTGAAGCTGATTCCTGTGCTGTTTGCACCATATCAGGAGTACATCAGCAGCACACAGTGAAGGCCAGTTATTGAATCGTTTTGGTTCAAAAATAAAAAATGGATGTATTCCTTAACTTCATACCATCAGACCGCTAGACCAGACCATTCCTGCAAAGCTGCATTCTTAATAATACTGTGTTTTTCATCAGATAATGATAAGATAAAATCTTTTGTGAAATAAGTTTGACTAAAATGACAAAATGTATGATTTTGGCTACACTGGACTGACTGAAATGCAACATAATCTGATTAAAATGGCAGCATTTTTCTGTTGACTAAAAACCCACGTGGTTGTGCTTTTTTTATTAAGATAAGATTCAAATCCCCATACATTTAGACAACTAAAACCTGACTATAAAAACAGAATGAGGTTGAGTAATAAAAACAGTGAAAAAAGTAACCCTAGTTCCCAGTGGACGGCTTTCATTTATCGTAAATCTGCTTTAATAGCACAATCTGACTTTACTTTTTTTGTTTGTTTTTTTACGGCTTTATTTGAGTGGAGGAGACATGCAGGAAAAGGCCTCAAGCCATATTCGAACCTGGTCTAAGCCTCGTAGTCGTATGGGCTCTACTTGTGAACCACAGAGATGCCCCATATCTACTCTTTTAAACCACTACTTTAATCATAAAGGGCTTGCCAGTGTTTTCCCTTCCCCCTTGGATCCTGCACTTACCCCTGTCCCTCTGTTTCTGCCCAGTTGATGCGTCCCCTCAATGCTCTGGAGGAGCTGTACCGTCTGATGGAGAGTTTCATCAGTTGTCGCCGCACCGCTGCCTGTCAGTACACCGCCTGCGGGGCTTCTGGGGTGGGGCTGCTCACCGTGGCTTCTGAACTCTGCTCTCGCCTGGGAGCCACACACATCGTCATGTGCAACAGTGGCGTTCACCGGTGAGTGTGTAGGCTCATATACTGTACATATCTGCCAGCACTGCCTGAGCCGCCTCCAGTCAAATTACACGTTCCTGCTTATCTTTCTTTTGACAGCTCTCTCGCAGTTTTCCTTTCTCTTTCATCTCTCTTTTGCATTAACACTCGTCTCACCTTTACCATTTTTACCACAGTGTCTCGCTGGTTCTCTGCACCTTCTTTTATCCTCTGACTACTCTCAATTTCATGAGAACCCTGCACTCCTCACCAGGGGAGTTTCTATTAATACACATTTCTCTGCATTAATTACCAGCAGCATATTCTAGTTAATAGGGCCCATTGTTTCTCAGACCAGATGAGAGACTTTCAAGTAGGCACAGCACTTTACACAGGAAGGAGACAGGTCAATTACTTCCATTCTCATTGAATTCTATATATGGCAGCCTAATTCACCTGCAACTGAGGGCACCATTCATCAATGCACGGGGACAGAAATATCCTGATCGTTTGTCACCGCTGATCCCCAGCTTTCATCTTTCATCTCTGCTCTTTCCCTCCACGCGCTCACCCGTTTCTCTGGTACCCTCTTTCTTTGCCCCCATGACAGTTTCCATATCTTTGCGTCTCAGTCACATGCACAGGCTCAGACACGCTTGCGTTCATGCGTTCGCACAGATGTGACTGATGGCTTGATAAAGTGCGGTGGATGGAGCCGCCTGGTTGCCTGAGCTCTAATAGAAAGTTCCTGTCTGTGCAATGACTGCTACTACTTTATTAACCCGTAGCTCGTGTGTGTATGTGCGTACAATTATACACTAGCCACAACTCACCCAGACAGACAGGCTAAGTGTGCCGTGACACAGCAGGTGACAGGGCCTGCCATATTTAGGATTATTTGTGAACTAGCTTTCCCCTTAAGCACTGTTTTACCCTCCAAAGCTGCAGACTGATGGACGTATTGGATACACAGGAGAGTGAGTTACCAAGGCTTTGCCTGATGCATGTATCCACAAAATCAATGTCATTAACTTCAGCACTCAATGTTTTTATGTATTACCCCCTTACTATTGACAGAATGCAGATTATATATGAATAAACCAATTTCACCAATTTCTCTGTATAATTTCAAACAGTGAAATATTCAAAAGGAATCTCATGTAAATCGTGAGCACACAAACTAAATCTGGTATAATTGAAAAAACCCATGAAACCAAGCCAGTAGATTAGTAATGTGGAAATTGCATTATCAGTGTGGCAGCCTTCTCAGGCACTATTGATTGGATTAGTTGACTTGATGGATGAGTTTTAATAACAGTGAAAGCGCAATATTTTGGGGGCATCAGCATTTTGCAATATGCAGCAGAGCTCCTTTCTTCTCCAGATTTTTTTGTCCATCACCTCCCCACACACAAACCATTAGAGAAGCAAAAGGAGAGTTCACTGTCTGACAGCAGAACAAAAGCCATATCAGAGGGGGAGGAAGTATCACGAGCAAAGAGCTTAATCCATATTTCAAGGCACTAATTCGCTTTTTATTCATTCTAATCAGATTTTACAGAGTATTTTATTATAAAACAGAGTGCAATCATTTGCTAGTCCTTTTTGACATATTTTCAATTAGAAACTGAAAGACAGTATATCTTATGTATAAACTGAAACTTTTTTTTTTTTTTTAAATATAAACCCTGAATTGTAGATTTGATGCATTGGGTTTTTAATTTCACAGCGTCTCAACTTTTTTTGGAATCGGAGTTGTACCAAAATGATTTATTTCTGTCTTTTCCTTACTCTTTAATAACTATATATATACATAGCTATACAGTACTGTGCAAAAGTCTTAGGCAGGTGTAGATAAAGTGCCTAGAAGGATTGATGCTGGTTTGAAGGCAAAGGGTGGTCACACCAAATATTGATTTGATTTAGATTTTGCTTCTGTTCACTCACTTTGCATTTTGTTAATCAATAAATTATTAACATTTCTATTTTTGAAAGCATTCTTATTGTACAGCATTTTTTCCACACCTGCCTAAAACTTTTACACAGTACTGTATATTTAACATTAGTGATATTGACGATTATGGTCTTGAACATGACTCGATTTGCTCTGGACCAGATCTCGGGCTTGACTTAATAAAGCTGTAAAAAAAAAGTCAAATATCTGAATATTTTCTACCAAATTGATTCAAATTTTCAGTGATATTGTAGAGTTAACTATTGGTGCTTTCTCAAAACATTTACACAAGTGGACAAAGGCACTGGAATGCAGCCTTTGAAACCAGACAAAGAAACACTTACAATATTACAATACCCAAAATCTGAGACGATATCTAGTCTCATATCACAATACCAATATAATATCCATAAAATGCCCATTCCTAAGCCCTCGTATAACCTTCTCCTCTGCTCAATCGTCCTCTTTTTGCATCCTCTCTGTCATTCTTTCCCTTTCCTTGTGTTTGTCGCTCTAGTGTTTCATCTCATTTATCAGAATGGACTTAGCTCTGGATGGAACACACAGTGTAAATGGGATATGGGCTGGAACAACATAAAACAGACGGTTATAAATCACCTCATACTATCTCACCAGCCCTAATGAAAAGGGAAACCGTGCAGCCTCGCACACACAGATTTTGTGCAGTTCCTTCATCCCTCTCCAGCTGAAGAGATATTTAAAGATCCTCTGTGGGTGAATTTTTTTTCCTTTTCCTTTATCGGTGTGGGAAGCTCAGAATGGGTGCTTAAAATATTCTGGGGTGGCCTGTGAAAGGACATTCTTTTGCAAATTCTCTACCGGGATATCTCTTGGCACATATTTGAGATGATTGTTGAGTTCATTACTTTTATCACATCATGTTGCTGTCATAAAGTTATGCAACTGGAACTGAGGGGGACTTTAAAATCTTGATCTGATTGACTCAAAGTAATGGCTTCTGGCAGCAATAAGTTCCTCACTGCACATCTGCTCTAAAAAAGTTTTTCTTCTTCTAAGTCTCTTCCACAGGAGAGGGAGATATTAAACAAACAGCTCATATTTCTTAGCAGCCCCTTGGTAGTGTTACTCAGTGGGAGTGAGCCTTGCAGCGTTGGAACTTTGGACAGTTCAATTTGACATCTGACACAGGCTCTCTAAGGATTTATCTACATGCTATCGTGTGTGTGTGTGTGTGAAGGTGTGTGTGTGTGTGTGTGTGTGAAGGTGTGTGTGTGTGTGTGTGTGTTAAGGTGTGAGAGAGAAAGAGACAGTGTGTCTAAGTTTGCTGTTACTAATGAATCACAGACTCATGTCAGCACTCCTTTTACGCACATCACACCCAGAGAGTACATCGCCTCTGCCATAGGAGATGCTCTGACTCGTCCTTGGACCCTTTTCTCTCGGCCGCAGCGAGAAGTATCAATCCTGACGGAGATGAAAAGTGCTCCTCGAGTGCTGAAAGTCCACCTTTAAGCTTTTATCCTCTCTTTCTGCTTGGCCTACAGCAAAGATCAGGAGGTTTTGTTATTCTCCCGACACGGCGTGTTTGCTCGCTGTGAGTGACATTTCAGTGGCAAGTGAAATGATTCATTAGCGAGGAGATGAGCGAAGGTGAAGCAGGAGGAAAGTGATGGCAATGACAAGGTGTCAAGAGGAGCAAAACGGGCACGGGGAGATTTGATGTAGTCAAACTAAATTCTGTCAGAGATTCATCAAATCTGGATGAAGCCCAGAGTTTGAGTTTGGCATGATTTTGTTTTCTGTTGGTGTTTGTTTCAGTCTCAGATCACACTTTCAGTCTCCGTCTGTTGCAAGTGTAGCCAGCTTGTGCTACACACAGTCGAGGGCTAAGAAACTTGCACTGTGTGCAGATGGGACCAACAACTTCTGGCGGTCTGGGAATTTGTTTCGATCTGGACACAGAAATGGGAGCAGAAGAACAAGATTGAGCAGCTTTTCTTTCAGCACAAACATGATAGAACGGGGAGGGGAAGGACACACAGCAAAGCTAGTCTGCATCCAAATGTTTAGCCTGCTAACATGATTCCTGCACTCGACAGAACATTCCCATTTACACAGTCCTCTAAAAAGCAATGGTGCTTTATCATTAATTTAAAAGATTATTATCTGATTATTTTTTTATAGCATTAACATGTTTCATGAGTAGGTGCACTTGTATGGTCTCACCTCTGCAGATATCTCTACACAGATGGAGGAGAAATCCAGCTGTACATGCCGATGACATCATCAATAGGCAACATGACTCTAAAATAAAAAACTATAAATAAATAAACACATCTGTGAAAGCACCATTAGTGCTGAAAGTAACACAGGTTTTGAAGCAGCATATGTTCCGATGCAACAACTTCTTCTCCATGGACGTCCCAGCTTATTTCAGAAAGACAATGTCATGCCAAATTCTGCACGTGTTACAACAGCATGGCTTCAAAGGAAAACACTGCGGTACTAGACTGGCCTGCCTGCAGTCCAGACCTGCAGTCCGGTGCATTATAAAGTGCGTCATGTCTTCTATAACTATGTGACGTCTATAATAGCTTTAGGCTCTACAGGAGACACAAACAGCTGTGTCCTGGGTGTAGTTTCATGTTTTTTGGGTATCACACGCAAAGTAGTTATGCAACTTAAAATAACAATGTTAACTTTTGATCAAGGGCCAGACTTTTTCTAAGCAGACACTGTGGGTGCCGAACTTTCAAATAAAGAAAATATAATGTACTTATGCCTTGTTAGCCTATCATTGGTATTTTCACTTTTCTTACTAAATTCATGCTATTTCTATTTACCTAGACTATATCAGTGTCAATAGATGTCCAGAATAATAAATAGATGCTCTCAGACTTCTGCCAAGAGGGCAGGTCACTGATATACATATTATAAATGTGCTAAAAACTAGAATGCATTTTTTTCCTCCCCACATTTTCTGAATTCATTAGGCTATTACTCTACGGGCCAGGCTGGAAGCTTTCGGCCTCCAGTTCATGATCGCTGCTTTAAACCATGCGCCCTGACTTTCCCCCTTTGCTCCCGTCCTAATTACTATCACCACTAGAGGTCACTACCTATCAGCAATTGTTAGTATGTGTCTTAATAAGCTGCCTCTCCTGGCTCATGATTACGTGGTATATATACAAATTATATTGCATTATATTTCTAAGGCACACACGCAATGAGAACAGCCTGCAGGAGCAATATTCTACTTTTTTATTATCCAGTATCATCCATTCCCTTCATGGAAATCTGATAAATATGCAGACAAAGTCGAGCTTTGAACTTGACCTCTTGTTTTTCCTCTCTGTCCAACAGCTGCACCCTGAGTGTGACACTGGAGCAGGCCATCCTGTTGGCCAGAAACCACGGCCTGCCTCCTCGCTGCATCATGCAGGCCACTGATGTCATGAGGAAACAGGTACGTTTCACACACACGTCCCAAGCTTCTACCATTCTTTATTTCTACTCCGTCTCCTGTTATTACTGCTACAGTCTTTTGCTGCCACAGTCCCCGCGGTGACATTTTCTCACTCCGAGTGAATTTGTGTTTCAATCCACAGCGCCTTCTCTGCATCCAAAATCATTAGATAAATTGTATGCTTCATTGAGCCAAATGAGACTGCCAAAACAGTATTAGCAATGGATTTAACGGTGCATATATAGAGAAGCAGCTATGCAATTTTACCATCCGTGGTCATTGTTTGCCTTCCCTCAGACACTATTACCACAGTAAGAATTGCAATTTCTAAAGGCAGCCAACAGTAAGTGTATTTTTGGGTGATAAAAGAAATGTTTGCTGCTGGCCACAAGCAAAAATCCTTCGCTCTGCTCCTGTCCACATTATAATTTATTTCGCCCGTTTCACCCCTATCCGATTGAAACCTTATCAGATATTCATTCACTGCAACCAGAATATGAATCTGACCAAATGAGGCAGTAAAAAAAAACAGTAATGAGAAACTGAACAGATTGGTTGAGAGTCTGGTGGTTGTTTGTTTGTCCGTATGTCTACTTGGGGGTCAAAGGAAGGAATTCCCATTACTTTCTAACTGAGTACACATTTTCACTGCACAAAAGGCTCCAGCCATGACCAGATCTTGGCCCCATACCTCAGGCAGTCATTAGAAGTTCTGTGAGTGGTGGTTATATTGCTGTTTGCAGTGAGAGGAGAGGTTCGTAGAGAGGCTGAGATCCTGTGGGAGGAGAGGCATTTAATTTCTGCACTCAGAGAACTGGGCTCTCAGCCAGGAGGATGCAACTCTGTGCATTGTGTGACCTTGAGTACTACTGTATGTGGCTGGCAAAAAATCCATCTTGTGGAGGGTGTGGTTTGAGATATATGTAATGGAATATGATAAAGTGCACAGATGGAATTGTCGTTTTTCCTCCTGGTAAAACAGAACGTTTTTATAGGCCCGTATATGGACATTTCCTGTTTTCTTGCATTATCATTTACCTGGACACCACTGAGAAGAGTTGAGATAGAGAGCAGAGGCAAAGGGGAGTCTGCTCTGCATTGTCAGACTGTGTGTGTGTGTGTGTGTGTGTGTGTCCTTGCTCTCAGACATCAGCTGATGAATCTGATGAATATGAATACCACACGGGGTTTGGATGACTCCTCATCTTCTTTGCTGAATAGTCATACTCACTGACAAAAAGGTTATCTGCACAGCATCTGGTCCTGGCAGGTCGCATCCATCAAGCCCAGACGACATCATTCACAATGAGAATGCATGAGTGATTTGGGCAAAATAGGTCCAATCACTGCATGATCTATAAACTTCTGCAGAGAAATGTCCAATATTTGGTCCGTATAGGAAGAGTATATATAATAACCAGCTAAAGAAGAAATCGTATTGCATCACCCTTTCGGTTTCCCTGTTTTGACACATGGAAGAAACAACTGTTTATATAAATGCAAGGAATGTATTTCAACTTGCAAGAAAACTTGTTACGGTGGATCAAGACAGGTCAAATGAAAGAAAGCTGGATTTCAAATTTCTTCCCTGCAGTATTTGTTTCATTTTGTCATTTTCACTTTCTCAATTTGCTTGTTCCTCAGAAGCCATATTTACTATATTTGTATTATTTTGAGTTTCCATCCAAGCCAAAAAAAGCAAGGCTCTGTGGATTGTCAGTCAGGCAGTTGATTGACCTCTTTGATCCAGATGAAATATCTCAGTCTTTTGGATGGATTGCCAATACATTTTGTACAGTTTTTTGCTCCCCAGAGGCTGAAACCTAGAGATTTTTGTGATCCTCTGACTTTCCCTCTTGCATCACCATGAGGTTGATGTTTTAGTCGGATGGGTTGCCATGAACATTGATACCTGATGTGCATGTTTAACCACAGGATGAATTATAATAACTTAAAAATTGGCGTTGGTGAAGAAGATAAATAAGCCCGGCCGCTATTTATGGACTGCTGAAACAGGCCTTCTTTATAGGTCTATACACCACATTTGAAAGACATATGCATGAAAATATAAATAGAATAGAAAAAAAAATACTGGCACCAAAAATTATGATTTTAAGGACTAAATTTCTCAAATGAGGCTTTCTGGGGAGCTCATGAGTCTTTCGATACATCTTTCTTTTGATTTGTTCCAGCATTTTGCCATGCTTACGCACTTGTAGAGCTGCTCCTGTGGCTGTAGACTCTTACTCTTCTTATTCAATGTGAGTCATGCAAAGAAAAAGGCCCACTGCATTTAAAAGGAAAATAGGAGATCAGAGTTCCACCACAGTTCTCCTTGATTTGCTCTTTAAACATCAGATCTGTTTTGGTTTCAGAGATCCTAGGAATATAAATCAAGTTCCACTTGTTGAAATAGCTGGAAAAAGAGTATTGTCTCGAACTCATCTGATCTAGTCTGGCTGCCGTGTCCTTAAGGGACATTAGGGGGCATCTCTGTCTGCGGGCATCAGAATGGATGGCTGTGATAGGCATCGAGTAATTGCTGATGCTATCCCGCTATCTGGACGTAACTCGGGACAGACGGAAAGATGGAAAACGGCAGAGTTGTAACTGAGAGGTCAGCTAATGCACTTTGGTACGGCTGCTCCCTCTCTGCTCAAAGAGGAGACGCTGATGACCTCTCCGGATAATGATTCGATTGTGTGTTTTTGCGTGTGTGCGTCACAGAGGGAGAGAGGGTGCGGGTGTATTTGTGAGTGCAGGTGTTCGTGTCTCTAAATCGAGAGGCTGAGTTGCTTCCTGCCCCTCCACGTTTGTGTATCTGCCGACTCTGCGCACAGCCAGCAGACTGCAGGAACATTAGCAAAAAACAAATGTGCTCACGTCTGGTATAGTCCAACTCTGTCACACACACTCATATACAAGAACTATTCATCTTCCAAATCCCTGACTTATTACTTTAACTTCCTTACAAAGACTATTCTGCATGTGGACTTTTGTTAACTCTACAGAAAGATACTACAGATAGATGGCACACAGCAGCTGTAATTTAAATTTTTTGAAGTGCAACATATGACGTCTACTTTACAAGCATCAATATTTATAGGAGCTGTTTTGACTAGAAATAATTCATTTTGTCTTTTAGGTGAATAGCAGTCATTCAAGCCTGACAGGAAGCAATCTAACTAGGAGGAAACTCATGTCATTAGAAAGAAAACATCACAAGATGTATTATTCCCCCAAGAGTTTGTCCACTCGTAGCTCATCTGCGGGCCCGGCTGACTTTTGAAACATGTGCTTCTTGTTTCTCCTCCCTATGGTGTTTTTCTTTTCCCTATTTATGGCTGTTGCATTTCAACCTGATCCATGATGTCATGAGTTACTGATGCCTGTTTGTCTTTTAGGGGGCGAGAGTTCAGAATTCTGCCAAGAACCTTGGAGTGAGGGATCGCACGCCGTCATCAGTCCCAAGGTAAAACCGCAGCCACATCCTGTTTACGTGAGGCAACATCAGCATAGTAAATCAAAGGGTCTTAGCGAACTGTGCACGTTGTAGCTCATTAACTACAAATCACATACACTACATTACCTCTAGCCATATTTAAATCATCGTTTTTTGAATGGTTTCCCACCTTCCGGGCAGCCATTTTTTTCCATTATTTTCACCTGAGCATTAAAGTAAACTTGCAGAGAGAGAAAATGATGCCTCAGTAATCATACAGTAGCTTTTATTTTATTTAAAGGGATAGTTCAGTTTTTGTTTTGTTTTTTGCAGTGGGGTTGTATGAGTATAGTACTAGTATTTAGTACTTATCCATAGTCAGTGTGCTTCCTACAGTAGATGGCGTTCAGCACACTACCAGTTTGGCATCAAACAGCAGATCATTGGTACAGAGGCTAAGCAGCACATGGTTACTTTTTCATCAATAAATATTACTGGTCTGATAAATGTGGGTTCACTTTTTAGTATTTAAAGTGCTTAACATTTTTAGAGTCAGGTTGTAACTTCTAACAACTGCCTCTGCTCTAAGGACATTACTAATCCTGAATGTGGAAAACATCACAAACATGACTTGAGTCTGAACAGATGGCAGATGTTCTTACGATATTTATACTAAAAGGGCATCAAACTGTAGTGAGGAACATTCATGATAACAAAAAGAAATTTGTATACTAGTGCTGTGTACTCCTCAATATAACTGAAAGTTAACATAAAATATCTAAACAACAAATTGAATTGTAAACCAAAATAAATAGTATAGGCCTAGCCTACCACCCACATTATCTGTCTGATTATCGATTATTGATTATGGACTGTCACTGCATCGATGCAGAATCATCCACATCTGGATTGCGATGCATCAATTATAAAATTATTTTCAATACCCCTAGTAAGCAGTGTACTGTAATTTAACAAAGCCCACCTAAAAAAATCAAGATCCGTTTAAATAGAGAGCACAGATCAACAGATTCAGTTCCCTATTGGAAAGAGCTGTCTGACAGTAAGTTAAAACAGTGAAAATATTCAAAATATAGCATACACTTGATATTTCTTAGTTGTACAGTACAGGGCTTAGCTTCTGTGCCGACCACCATCTACTGTAGGTAACACACTGACTATGGGTGAGTGCCTCATACTGTCCCTTTAGTTAAGTTATGTTGTCATGTAGCATTGCAGTTACAAAAGGGCCCATTTTGAACTGTCATCTTTGTTGGCGATTTCAAGGACTCTCAAATGTAAAAACTGGAGAGTCTCCAATCAAATAACATTTTATAAAGCACACAACTACCAGGGCAAATTATCTTTCAGACTGCAGATGGTTGGGAGCTGTTTGAATAGTCTGTGATTGGACTGTCT
Organism: Centropristis striata; assembly: GCF_030273125.1. Classification (NCBI taxonomy): domain Eukaryota; kingdom Metazoa; phylum Chordata; class Actinopteri; order Perciformes; family Serranidae; genus Centropristis; species Centropristis striata. The sequence continues at coordinate 17,704,909 of NC_081539.1, forward strand.
CTGTAATGGACATGGCCAATTTTTGGAGGTCAATTGACTGAATCTAGAAGGGACAGGAAAAAACAAATGGAACACAGCTGTTTTCTTTTATTATGTATCTTGAAAGGTTAAAGACTTTTTGAAAACTGCTGTACCATGTGGAAATAAAAATAAACCCCTTTCAAAGTTATGTAATATTTATTTCATAATAGAGTAGAATAGAATAGTCCATAGTGTTTTGAAGCTCCTATCAGGTTTATCTGTGTGTAGTTAGTGTGGAGTTAAAAGTGCATGTATTTGTACTATATTGTAGGTCTGTATATGAGCTTTCTGTGCAGGACTGGGGCCAAATGGTTCCATTAGAAGGGAGCTCCCTGCACTCAATAGCCCCAAGATGAGGACAAGGACTACCTCAGCCATTTGGCTGTGACATATAGGCTTTTGTGTGACAGGCAGCCCTTTTGAACCTTTTAGTGAAATTGACAAATACAATTAAGTAGCGGGATGATTAGTGTTGAGACATTGTGGTTGGAGAGCAAAATTGCTGCACTCTCAGTAGGTTCATGTCATAATTGTTGCAGTGTGAGTGACTGCTGCAGAATATGGAAGTGTGCTTTGTGTATCATGAGACACTGGCTGGTTGTTCACTGATCTGTAGATGAAAGCAACAGTAAATTTCAGTGTGAGTTTGCCCTGCAGCCATTTCTCATCAAGACCAAAAGATGTGAGTGGTGCAATCGATTATTTAAACTGCAGAAATACAGCTCATTGTACTGAAAAATGTACTGAGAACAGAAAAAAATATAGATCAATTATGGATAATGCAAAAATAAAATGTTATTAAAGTAACGTTTTGTTGTTATATAGGCAGCAGAGGGAGCACATAATGTTTGAGTATGAGATGTGCATTGGAAGGATTGTTATGGACTTTGTAATGGTAATAGTAAAAAATATAAATATTTTTTTTGTTGGCAACCAGTATACAAAGTATTTTATTGTCTTACAAATGCAAACAGTGAACTCGTGCATAATTCATGTGACATTTGTAGCACTAAGCATATGGTTTCTCTACATTTTAGAATTTATATTTTTAAAAACTGCCCTCAAGCTAGAGTATATGCAGTTTATTTTACCACACAACACTTGTGAAGGTAAAAGCTATCGTTGTTTGTTTAGTGTTTGAACATATTTAATGTTGTTTGACTGGATGTGTGGTGCTGAGAATAATTATTTATCCAGTGTTGTCTGTCTTCTACCTGAAACTGCAGCTTCCATTTCTTCATTTGCAGCAAACAAAGACCTGTTGCCTCAAGAAGTGACATTTCTCTAGTACAGCATTATATACTATAATGAAATTAAATATGTGTTTGTTCCTTTGATCAGGTTGTACAAGCTGTGCCAGCCTCCACCTCCAGATGGTGACCCATAATGCATTGCATCCAGGAAGATGCTGATGTCTTGAGGAGCTTTTCCCTCCACCCATGAAGGATCAACCTAATAAAAGACAGTTATTGGGTCCATTTTTATATGTCCAGACTAGCTGCCTAAAGTGTAAATAGAATTTAAAAACCGTAAATAGTATTTTTAATACTTTATATTTTTCACTGTTGTACTTTATACATATTTTGTGTGTTTTTTTTTTTTTCATATAATGCATCTGACAAGACAATGACTCCAGAGTGAGAAAACAAAAGATTTATACACTAAGAATGCCGTTAAATTAGCCCAATGAAATGGAATGAAACCCATCAGTTCGCTCTCTGCATATTGTCGGCTAAAAATCATTGTTTATTTGAATGAGGGACATTTGCATTTCATGTCATTAGTTTAATTTGCATATGAAATAAGAAAGATAATATTGATTAAAAGGATATTTGGCTTTGTGTCGTGTTGAAATTAGCCAATAATTTGTCTGCTTCTCTTCAGCTCTGACATCTATGCTTTACCAATTATCTCGCTATTGGATAACCATATGAATGTGTGTTTTGTAATGTTCCTTGACATGTTTATTCGCTTGTAAATATACAGGTAGTGTGTGAATGTACTAAAATATTCCCCTTGTGTTTGGATCTCTACGACTGTTACATGCATGCACATGAAGGTTTTCAGTATTAACATATAATAGATTTTGGAACTAGAGCTATGAGATATATTCTGTTATTTTATATTGACAGTACTCAGGATTAAAGTGTCTCTCCGTGTTACTTATTATTGGATGTATCATTGTAGGTGGATGTCTAGCTCACTACTATGCAAACAAACAAGTGGTAATAAACTGTATCAATAAGCTCCAGCAGTGTTTCCTGTATGCTCTATGTCTTTGTTACATCCATGTACAAATGGTTTTCACTGCAGATTTTCTTCAAAACACTACGAAAATGCTGTCATGTTTACATTATGTACAAAATATATTAAAACTGATAACAATGAATGCTTGAAAATGACCAATACACAAACAACCAGTTGATAAAATATATTACAAACCTCAGTGTTGCGAAATTCATTTAATGAAGTACTGGAGTTCAGCATGATTTTGATACTTTACTGGAGCATTTCCATTTTATGTTACTTCATATATTTCCAGAGGGGAATATTGTTATTTCGCTTCAACTTACATTCATTTATAACTTTGGTTACTTTGCACATTTAAAATATTTAGCGTGATTACAAATCAATTGATACATTGTAGATTAAGATATTCAGCAGTATTTAAAGTTATTAAAATGTACTATTTTTCTACCAGCTACAACATTCATGTGATGAACAAAAGTATGTTGGTCTGTCATATACGTCTCATAAAGTGAATTCCTTTCTTTATGCATGTAATATTGTGCACAAAACAAGCATCACTAACTATAATATAATGTAATATTACATACATTATTCTGAAATCGGGCATTCTGCATAATGAGAACTTATTACTTAAAGTATATTTTTGATGCATATACTTCTGTACTTTAGTAAACATTTGAATGCAGGACTTTTAGTTGTAATAAAGTATTTCTTCCTTCACTGATAACAACCATTTATTTTGCTATCAAACTTTTGTAGGGCACTTGTTTTTGTTTTAGTTTTTGTGGTACATTAGCATTTCATGCTATCTGTTAAATTTGAAATTTTGAAATAAGCAAGTTAATATTGATTGAAGGGGTATTTGGCTTTGCATTCAAATTAGCCACTAATTTGTCTGCTTCTCGTCAGCTCTGACTTCTATGCTTTTATTTTTTTTAATTAGCAGATAGAGGAAAAAATGTTTAGCTGTGTTCCAAATCAATTTATACTTTTAGTATGTACTGCTGCATGCATCATGCATACTAACTAGGACAAACTACTTTATCATAAAGTGGTGCCTTGAACTTTGACCCTCTTACCTCTGTGCAGAGGATTGTGGGTAAAAATAGCCACAAAAGCACACTTTTTTATTGTTTTGTTTTGTTGGTTCACTTTTTTTTTGTTTTTGAAACTTTATTAAAGCAACATGGTGCAATACAAGACAATACACTAACAAAACGCAGCCAGGGGGTTTCAACAATACAGAGGCAAGCTTTCATACAAAAACATTGTAAAGTGTACATAAATTCAAAGTTTTTATAGCTTTCATGTTGGTAGATTTCTTAATAGACTGAATATATTGTTTGGTTTCATTTTCAAAGACAAGAAAGAGAGGTTTTTTAATAACGTAACGACATTTATGGATATGCCATTTGGCTAACTGTATCATGAGATTGATGATATAGTATTGTTTTTCTTTTGCAAAAGGAAAGTCAGTGAAACCAAACAGTTCACAGTGCAGGGACAAATGAGGTTCAATCGAAAAAGAAATCAGGTTACAAATAGGCTTCTTCCTGTAGTTTAGTTGAGAAAGGGCAAGACCAAAATAAATGCAGAAAAGCATGCTGGCTTGCATGTTGCAAATTGCGGTTTGCTGTAGTATGACGTCCTGGTACTGTTGGCACACTGCCTTTGACATACTAAGTATTGGGACATCCTAAAAAAAATTGGCATACTAAGTATGGTAGTGTGTGTGTTGGAAGGCACAGCTAGTTTCCAGGAGGGCAAACCAACTTGTTGAACTTTCAACTTTGCTTCCGGTAGGATAATTAGCAGAATACACGTGTACGTGCTGTTGCGCAGTTTATTAGCGTTCAGGTGGATCAGAAGCCAAACACTCCGGGTGGGAGCACACAGTGGGCGAGGCTGAGCCCGGCGGATAAATGGGAGTGGCGGCGGTACCGTTAACACTGCTGACAGCCAGTGAGCGGAAGATTTGTAATCTCTGTCACAGAGCTGCCGTGCCATTGGCTTCTACCGGGAAGCTGCCGCCAGAGAGTCAGTGAGGCGACAAACTGGGGATGGTCCCGGGCTGAGTCTCCACAATGAGCCGGGCTCAGAGCCGCCTGCTCCGTACTTGACGCAAACCGTCTGAACTTAACGTGGCTCCGCTGCAGCCCCCACTTGGTGACATTTTTTTTGTTGCAAATTTCAGTCGCCAAGACGCCTCTTGAAGGACGACTGACACCGGCTCACCTCATGATTTCATCCTGCTAAAAGCTGCCGCCGAGACACAACAGTTTCTTCATGGCGTCTCCACAACAGTCAAGAATTCAGTCGTATCTGGAGAAGAATAAAATCGGACCTTTGTTTGAGGTGAGTGGAAAAAATCCAACTCTGAAGTTGTCTGCCAATTTAAAGGACCATTGCTTTAAACCAAACTGCATTTATCCGCTTTTATATACAGTGATGAGTGCACATCTGCAATGTGAGCTGTCACACTGAAGTAACTCACGATATATTGAACTGGATTATCACTCCTTACATCCATGCACATGCACAGTAGATGTTAAAGCAATCGGCTGCTAAAAATATATTTTTTTATGCACTTTGGTGTCTGACTGCATCCCTGAAAGGACCCACTGCGCTCCGTGTCTGAGACACTGTAGTACAGAAACCCATAACGGACTACAAGATGATGTGTCTGCCCTCACATTTCCAGTCTTAGCCTCTCCATCAGTGATTTGCATTTCAAAAAGTAGATTCTGCACCGTCTCGACATTGTTACAGTTAGGTGAAGTTAGGGTCACTCAGAGAACCAGTTGTAATTCATATTGCACAGCAGGGCTGGCTTTACTGTGCGTTCTGCTACAGAGGACACAGCCTAACTAACTATCTGCCTCTCTGTCAGGGGATCTGTGTGTTCATCCCAGGGTATTGTCTGTGTGTCATCTAAGCAACCCAGGGGAGAGCATGACTTCATCCTTTGTTTGCTATTGGATTTCTTGCTGAAAGCACAAGTGTGAGGCATAATCAGAGAAAAGATTGAAAGACAGACAAAACATCCAGCTCAACTGGATTTGTAGCTGAGATGCAGCAGATCTGTGAGTCTTGCTAAAACGAGACTGACAACTGGGAAGACAACTGTGTTATCACCATGATATGCAAGCTGGAGGTACAATAGGATGACATGCACTTATTGCAAAGCAGTATTCATATGCACATGATATGTTTTTCAAAGTGCTGACACTTCACTTCTGTGCTTCACATAGTAGCAGCACACAAACACGGGCTGCATGTTAAGCAGATGTAAGAGCAGCAGTGGTGCTTGTTTCAGCACCGTGGACAGAGACTCGTGCCTAACGTGCATTTATCCAGCAGTGAAGGCAGGAGATCTTATTGTGAGGCTCAACTGCACGATGATAGTCCTCTGTGTGCTCTCTCTGTTTGTTTTTCCTCCCTCCATCTTCCTCTTCCACCTGTCTGCCCCTCTATCTGTTCTCCACCTCAGTTTGTGCTTTCTCTCTATTCCTGACTCTGTGGACAGCTAAATAGTGTCTCCTTTAGGTGACAATTGAAGATAATTAAAGCGAAATACTCTTGTTTAGGTAAAGGTGACGCTTGTGCTCAAAAACACCTTTTTTCTGAAGATTAATGAGCTTGTATGATAAAGCTTTTACCTGCTGTGTAGTACATGCTGACATCTGTCCTTAAGATACCACGCATAGTTGTGATTCAGACCAACAAAGACGTGGATAATTGCTGAGTTGTTTACAGTATTTGAGTGTGAATGGTGCATTGTGAGATTGCATTGTACAGTGTACAATAGCCAGTGTTTGAAAGGGAGTGAGAAAGAGGTGTAGTAAGAGCAGAATATATGGAAACTCCCCTGGGTTTGCCACTCTCATCATGAGAAAATGATGTAGCTGCTACCTTTTTGGTGTTGCGCTTGAAAAGCCTTGGCCATTTCATTGTTGTTCCAAGGAAAACCCATCCATGGGCATTCAGTTGTGAAGAAATAAAGCTTTTTTTTTTTCATAAGAAGAATCAAGGGAGAGAGGCTGGAATTCTTCTTGTAATTTTCTTTTCATCAGATGTTGAGAATTGGAACAGTAGAGGTAATAATACAGCTGTTCTGCTACACTGCTTAGACCAAAAAGGGGCTTGCAGAATGTTTGAGTGCCATTCAAACAAGAGTACAATTTTCAAGGGAAAATGTTTCTGTTAAAATGACACGAAACTATTTCGGAATACTCGAGCACAATGTATGAATATATGTATTTTTCTATAGAGTGCTGCAGAGATGACACATTTTTGTTAACATTGCAATGGTTCTCTCAACAAAAAGCCAATGGGATTTTTCTACTTTGAGTTATTGAAGAATATAAACTCAATGGCAAACAAAAGTTTATAATGATAACCAGGGGTGGGCATTTGGAAGAAACCTGCCAACTCGATGTTGAAATATAACGTGTACATATACCCCTTTTCGACCAAGGCAGTTCGAGGGCAGATTCGGAGCTGGTGCCTAATCTCAAACCAGTTCTTCGCGTTTGGACAGCCAGAGAACCGGCTGTCAGCCAGGAAAACTGGTTCCAGAGTGGCACCAACTCCGAATAAAGAACTATTTTCGTCAGGGGCTGGGGGCAGGATTATCGTGACCAACAAGACCAACTAAAACGTGTATCATTAATTTAATTTAATTTGTTTAACTCACAGAATTTATAAATAATTGACGTAGTCACCGTGACAAAAATGAACAGCGACTCCTTTGAGCATCTATTAGTCCAACCAAACGCTGAACAAGACATTTTTTTCATCAAATTGTCTTGAAGAATATTTTTTACTTGCGATCGAAACTATAGTGTTGTCCTAAAAACATTTCTGAGGTAATAAATCAAGTTAGAAGTTTTCTCATGTTGTATTGAAATGAATGGACCAAAATGCTATTGCAGCCGCCATCAGCGCCCCCTGCTGGAATTTTCGGTAGAATGCAGCATAAGGCATTTCCTGGTTAGCATCCCTGCTCAGACCCCGAGGTTGAAAAGCAAAAAGGTTCTGAGAAGGTTAACAAGTTGGACCAACCAGCCCTATTGCTAACAGTGCTAACAACAGGCAACAGTACTGACAGAGCTAGCAGGGATTAGCTCGTAACCTGTGGGTCGGGCACTGTAGGTTGGGACGGCGTTGTCTTTTTCAGCAGTAACAGCAATCATGAACATCCAGCCAGTTGGACATGAACACACGGAGTGCCACCAGTTTCAAAGGGAGCGACTAACATTCATGAGTATGCACAAACTGCCAGATTGGTACAAAAACAAAGAACAGAGAAGCACAGATTACAACGCACACATAGGGAGTGTGACATCATCTGCTCAGGACGCCATTACTCTACTATATCTTCACATAGCAAGTATTTATTCACTGCTATATTAATGTTCTGAATGTCCTTTACAGCACCTTTAAAGTGTTCCTTCTCTGAGCTCAGTAATCTATACCCCGGGTTTCTTACCTCCCATTGTGTAAACACCACTTGGATGTAATCAATATTTTCACCCCAAACTCGTCTTCCTCTTCATTTCTCCCTAACACTCGTCTGCAAAGCCCCATCACTTGTTCCTCACACCCAGCACCCAGCTGCAGCATTAAACAGTCTGTGTAACAGCGAGCGGGGGGTTCATTTACTCACTCTGATGAGACGCAGCTTATGATTTGCCATTAAATTGATTTTTTCCCCCCCGCTCGCTAATGAAATGGTTTGCTTTGCAGAGATAGCAAGCTGAGTCAACATCGATGGAATATTCTCCAAAAATTGAAGAAGCCTTTCATAATAATTGAAGTAATTGCACTCCAGATTATTGTCAGCCACTTGTCCATTTTGATAAATTGATATTCTTTTCAAACACCTTCTCTTTTTCAGATCACTTAACAGTGTCAGTGCGGCGAGACCTTTCACATGTTGTGTTGCATGAGGAATTATAGTCAGGCGTTAAAGCAAGTCGAATGCCACACGTTCAGGATCCTTTTGTTAAACTCTGGATGATACACATAGCAAAAAGACACGGCAAGAATCTTTGTTACCTACTGCAACACAGGAAGGGTAGGGCATGATAACAGCATCACCTCAGCTGCAATAAACAATCTATAAAATCCTTTAATCTTTGTTTAATCAAAGAGGATCAGTAGGATCTATCTGCAGACTCCTGACATTTAATCTCATGTAACACGGCCGGTAGGTAAAAAAGAGCCGTCTTTATCAGCAGACAGTGTAGAACCCGCTCATGCTCCTCCCTGCTGCGCTCCGTCAATCATATCTTTGCCGATATAATTGTTCTATTGGAACCCAGAACTGATGGATCATGTAAGTGTAGCCTAGACTGAAAAATGTCACCGGATTGAAACGTAATTGGTGTAAGAGTCAAATGTTGAATAATAACACCGCTCTGTGGGAGAATTGGTGTCATTGTTCATGCCGAAGACTGACTTTTTCCTCTAGTGACTTCAATAGCTTGAATATAGGGCTGATAATATCTATTATTAAGTAAGTATTGGTCTCAGCTCAGGGGTTGTTGTGATTACTTGCTGATATTAATGAAGCGCTGATGAGTGATAATCTGGATCAGATCTGTTAAATGGAGAATGAGAAGCACGCTCATAAAACATTAATGCATCAATAATCCATTTAATTACTCTCATTTTGTGCTTTTTTTTATAGCTAACCTCGCATAAGCAAAAAAAAAAGATTTTTCATGGCTTTGATGATGAAGTGAAAAAGCATGGGAATATTGGAGTTGTTGTCCTCATTGTTTAACAAACACCATTGCTGATGAAAATCTATCTGGCATGACTCAGGCAGAAATTATGGAGTAGTAGCTTTGTATGAAAACTATATCATGTCAATTTATTCACATCATGCCAATTCATTCTAGTGAAATTATTGCAAGTATTGTTATCAAATGTAACATTAATTTGCCAACTTACCATTAGATGAGTCCACTACCCAAACATTATGTGGCAAATTTAATCGAGAGGTAGCCCAAACAGCATCCTCCGGGGCTGAAAAGTGAAGCCAATGCGAAAGGGCCAAAACTGCAGTTCCTCAAATGACCACTTGAGGCTGGATCCAAAAGGGAGCCCATCCTCATTGACTCACATATATTAAAATCCCCAACTTTACAGCAGAAATGTTTACAGCCTAGGACAAAAATGATTTTGGTTTCTGTAGCTAATTTCCTACATGGTTATATAACTCACCTGTTAAATTTCTTTGCATTCAACCCGCCTCCGCTCACACCCACTTTACTTCTTTTCTACTTTTTTGGATTTGTCAGAAGTTAGAAGAAGCCAGGCATGGCAGCCAGAGCCATGGGAGCCACACTTTTTGAGCTTCATTTTTTATTAAAGCTATATTCATGTTCCATTTATTCACATCAGTACACCTTATGTCATTTCATTCTAATGAAGTATCTGCAAGTATTGTAAGCTAATGTAACATTAACTTGCTAACTTACCAATTAGATGAGTTGGCTAACCAAACATTATGTAGCAAATTCAATCCAGCCTAAGCAGGACCCTCCAGCGCTGAAAAGTGAAGCCAATGTGGAAGTGCCAAAAACTGCAGTTCCTCGAATGGCCACTTGAGACTGGCTCCAAAAGGGAGTCAATCCTCAATGACTCACAAATTAAACAGCTCAACTGTACAGCAGAAATAAATGTTTACTGCCAATGACTCTATAGCTGATTTCCTGCATGGGGGGTGAATTTTAATATAACTTGCCTGTTTTATTTATATTAAGGCTTAAAGTTATGCATAATTAAGGTCATAGCTGCCCTCACGGGTAGCTGCCGTTGCATTCTGCCTGCCTCAGCTCGACCCCACTCTCCCTTTTTTGGGTTAGCCAGGAGTTAGGAGGAGTTGGGCACGACAGCCAGAGCCATGGGAGCCAGCCACTTACAGCTTCATTTCGGCTCCTTTTAACTATGGGTGACCTCATGGAGACTCCATCCATATTTTGTACAGTCTGTGAGGGTGGCCCAGCACTGTTGTCTGTTATCACAGCAATCTTGGTTAAAAAAATAACTTAATGAGCGTGGTGGCTAACATGAGCCACTTGTCATAGTAGCACATCCTAGTACGCTGCATTGATAATGAAATATCATCAATAAATTAGCTCTCTGTTTGATTCCTGTGGTGGAAAATGGCATGCAACCATTTAAATGATGGTGTGTGGCAGAAACAATACTGTATTACAGTTAATCTGTATAATTCTGGTATTTGCCATCTGGTAGTTCCTGTGTTTCCCTGTAAGTGAGCAACTAGAGGGAATAAAATGTAAAGTAAGTACATAACTCAACAAAATAATAATCAGACATTCAGACATTTTAATGTGGAAATTTCATATACTATACCTGGAGGAGTGTATTTACAGCCTTAAGTTCCTTTTACGTAGAAGAATGATCATTATTAGTTCTGCACCGTGAGATTTACAGATTTTAAATCGATAAAGGAAAAAAAAGAGAACTAGTGTTAAAACTGCACTCAGCCAATGCCTTGAGTTTGAGTCTATGCCTTTAAATCAGCAAAGCTGCTCTGTTGCTACCTTGTGGTAAAGTTAAATGACTTTGCTTCTCATTATAGATTTCTCTTCCATCTACATGGAAAAGATCCGCCTCAACCTGCTCGGCTGTGTAGTGATTGTAATCTGCTGTGCTCAGGGTGTCAGTAGTGCAGCCCTGCAGTACTGTAAAGAGGTCAGTCAGTCAGGCACGACTTGGACACCACACACACACAATGTGACCTATTGATCCACTCCCTTAAGAGGTAATTTATTGGAATTGGTGTGATTGCATTTGAGCTATCTCCACCTACTGTAGCAGCAGTATGCTCTGTCTTCCTGCCTCAGTGAATGGTATTTCAGTATGCATGGTTTTCTGTCTTTTATCACTTGATTTGCCATGGGGATTGGTTATACGGTTTATATGAGAATTTGACTGTACAGCTGCAGAGAAAAGGAAGAAAATGAGTCACAAATAGCAGGAATCTGGCTTGAAATTTGTTATTCTTGACCTTTGAGACACATTAGCAGAGTACTGGAGGAGAGAGGATCATTTGTACAGCAGGAAGAATCCATCTGAGGTCTTATTACATCTGCAAACACCTGGAAACATTTCTGTGTGACAGGGTTACTTTGTCACTGGCATACCCCCCACGCACCAAGTAATAATAACCCGGTAATTGAATCTCTTTGTTATTTCATTTAAGCTTATTATTTCACCTTTCTCTATTATTTAAAATAAAATATCTGGGTCAGTTATTACAGAAAAATAGTGACCATTGGATACGACAGTGCAGTGCGAGACATGAGGTGCTTTTTAATCATGCTAGAGAGCTCAGAAAGGATGAAGGCTAGATTATCACCTTACTTCTTTATCATCGTGACTAAGCATAGTTAAGTCCGGTGATCAAAACTATGATGAGTTTTTTTTTGCCAAGTTTATCATCTATTTGTATGCTTGTGGGTTATTATTGCTTATATTTACATCCAAACACAGATGCTCACTCTAATTTTCATTTAAAAATCCCATCAAAAAGCTGTGAAGGCACGCTTAAAGTCAATTCAATCAATTTAGGGAGGGATGATTTGCAATTTCCCATGACGCTTTGCTATGACGCCATGTGAAATTTGAAACAAGGCTTCACTTTTGTCTTCTCACAGGGACAGTGGGAAGACAGAATTCATATTAAGAAGTCAACAACAACACAATTCAGAGGAGAGAAGCAGTTTGTGACAGAGTTTTCAGCAAAACAATTACAACTTTTTGTTTTGTTTTTGTTTACTAGATACTAGAGGTGTGCAATATGATAAAAAATGCATATCACGATAATGGCAACATTCCTAGTTCTTGACATAGTGACGTCAAATTATTGCATTCAAAACTTATTAAAGTTTAAGTCAAAGTACCAGCAACAAAATGTACTTAAAGTAACAAAAGTAAAAGTGCTCGTTATGCAGAATGGCCCCACTCAGATTGTTTTATATATTCTATATATATTGTTGGTTCATAACTTCTTGATGCATATACGTAAGCAACATTTTACTGCCGTCAAGTTAGGGCTAATTTTAACTACTTAATATACTTTTATTTGGTTTAATTTATAAAATAATAATAACATTTTATGTTAAATCTTGATGTGAAAAGTAACTAAAGCTGACACCTAAATGTAGTGGAGTAAAATATATAATATTTGCCTTTAAAATATAGTTGAGTGAAGTATGAAGTTATATAAATGGAAATACGCATGTTAAGTAGATGCACCTCAAAATTCTGATTGAGTAAATGTACTTAGTTACTGACATTTGCAGTATTATTTTTATTATTTTCTAATATTTCTATCGAGAGTCAAGAGTATTTTTTTGTATTTGGCAACTGTTGAGATTTGCACTTTATACTACAATTTGGATTTATGGTTGATTTTTATTTCATTTTAAGATTTTTATTTATACAGACAGACTCAAAAATCATATTTTCTATATATTTACAGCATTTTGTCATATTGTGAAGAATATTGTTATTGTAAAAATACCCTAAAATATCATGATATTCTTTTTGGGTCATATCGCCAGTCCCTACTAGGGTTGTCACGATACTAAAATTTATCAACTCGATACCGATACTCAGGAAAATATTTGATACACGATACCATTTCGAATACCACAAGGATAAAAACAAAGACCCCAAAATTTTACAGAAATATTTTTATCAACAAGAAAAATGCAAGATGTAAAAATGTACAGAACCACAGGTTAAATATTTATAATAAAAAATAGTTGTGCAAAAAGAAACGGCAACTATGATAACAAGCTTCAGATACTCGATACTTTTGAAAATGAGTATTGTATCCGGATACAACGTTTTAGTATCAATACTTTTTGGGTATTGATACTTTTGACAACCCTAGTCCCTACTAGATACCACTTTTTGTTTAGATCCGGCAAAGATCTTCTCAAGGTTGCTGACTTGATATGGCAGACATGTGGTCATGCATGGGTTAATACAGCTCCCCTTCAGGCACAGTTAGAGTAATTACAAAAAGACAGGCAGCCTTAGGCAGGTCGGTCCGGGGGGAGTACAGGAAGGGGCGAAGAGGGAAAGCAAAGGATATCTGGGAGATCAGGCAGTGAGACGATGAGTGATGAAGTTCAATACGAGGAAGATTTAGAGCGCGCAACGCAAGGTGGGGGCAGGCAGTGTGTACGGGAAACACAAAGAGAAAGTACGGCAGCTGTGGCGCATGCTAATAAAGTTATCATGTCCACTTACAGCCTGAGGATGCTGATGGCTGACTGCTGTGTGCAATTGATAGTCATGCTGGTGGTGTGGGGGAGCGGATCATCTCATACACAGAACTGACAGTTAGTTTGTTCAGCTGGTGAAAAATGACTGTATGTGTGTGTATGTTTGTCCATGAAGGGACTAATGTGCGTCTGTGCACATGTCTATGACTACAGGTCCCTTCTTAAATCAGTTACAATGTAAGTGACAGGGGAGACAATGCACAGTCCTCATTCTATGCTTTCTAAACTTCAACTGTAGTTAACTTGAGCCCTGGGAAGTCTAAATAAGATAAATCAAGCAAGAATCTTCCAAGCCACAGTCTTGTTTGATATGAAGTTTCCTGTGCTTTTTCTCTGGGTAATTCTCCTTGCATTTTTAGTAGGGATGCACTGGTTGTGAAATTAAACAACTACTACTATTACTACGACGACTGGTAAAGGCTCCTGGCTGGTAAGTGCTTGTGCTCCAAGAAAGGACTTCTGCACAGCCAGAGACGATAATGATGTTCTCTTTAAACACATTTTTTAAATTATTGTTTTTAGATGTCAGCCGATACTTAAAGGTCTAGTTTAGACTGATGGGTTCTCTTTTGCATCCATCCATCCATCCATCCATCAGTTTTTATTTGATTATCCAGCTTCTTCTTCACCACAACTGTCCGGTTCAACGCCTGCGTCACTGCTGACACAGCATCAAATCGTCTGTGCATCTCACGCTCGGTTCAGAGGGGGCAGTCCACCGTTCTCTGACAGAGAACCATGGCCTCGGACTTGGAGCTGCTGATTGTCATCCCAACTGCTTCACACCAAGGTTATTATAGTTAACGAAAACAAAAAATAAATAAAAAGAACTAGAATTGAAAAAACATTTTCGTTAACTGAAATAAAAATAAAAACGAGAGTTTTTAAAAGAAACGATAACTAACTGAAACTGTATTGTGTGGTTACAAAACAAACTAAAATTATAGTGAAGATGCCTTTGTTTTCATCTTTGTCAACTTTTTTCATACATAAACCTTTTTGATTGATATGAAATCAATTTCATCCATCTGATTTTGTGAGTTAATAAACTTATTGGGGCTAAGATGGATAAGGCAAAGGAAATAAAGGCAACATTTATTGTGACCTTTTTGAATCTCGCACCCCATTGCAAAAAAAAACAACTAATAAAAAGTAAATGAATAGAAAGCGAAATTAAAACTAAAACTAATGAAAAATGATAAACTATTATGACCTTGCATGACCCAATGCATGCTGGAGGTCCCGAAAGAACCACATCATCTGCAAAAAGCAGAAATACAATTCTGAGGTCACCAAACTGAAACCCCTCCTCCTTTTGCAGTGGTGCCTGAATCAGTGGATTGATTTCAACTTTAACATTTTTTAAGAGTGCACTTCATAGTACATTCAATTTATAGTTTTTATCCTTGTTGGGTGTTTTTTAATCTTCACTGTCATGTCGAAAAAAATCAATGAAATATGCAGCTCTTAATAATTCACTGACCAAACCAGCTGAGCTATAACTCAGCTAAGACAAATGGTTGTTTTCATAATTTGATTTTTTTCCCTGTCTTTTTAATTTGAGAAAATAATTCAAGCAGAAGAAAATTAAATGGAGCCCACCATTATTTATTGATGGCACGAAAGATTGTTGTACATACCCCATCGCTGATAAGCACCTTCATCATGCGTAGGTGTATATGAGGATAGATGATGGAAAAGATCCGGTGTGGCGTAGACGCTGTTGGAGGTGGAGCACAGCCTGCAGGTAAATGATGGAAACTCTCAGTATCTCCTGGAACATCCTGAAGGTCACGGTGGTGATCGGGAGGAGGCGAGGATATTTACAGAACAGCATCCATGCGCCATTTGGCTCCAGAGATCATTGATCAGATATGTAGGGAAGTGACAGAACATTAGAGAAAGAAGAAGTAGCAGAAACATGAGAGAAAATATCTTCCTTATTGATTGGGACTAGACCAACAATCCAAAACCAACATAGTTTAAGAATATTAAGCATTTTAAGTGACCAAAATTGTGTTAATCCATCAGCTGATTAGTTGATGAATTGACTAATAGTAGTGAGCTCTAAATCCCCCCAAAGAAATGGAAAGAAACGGGCCATATTTCTACTGCTGCAAAACATGGAGGCAGAGATGGAAATGGACCTGAGGCGATGCTGCAGGATGGAGAGAGTGAGGAGTTAGGGCATCTATTTCTTGTGTGTAGCAGTGGGACAGATAAAAGCATCTCTTCTGATGAGTATTATCTGGTAGTGCCAGCCTGGTCAGGTGACATTGCCTCTCCCACAGTCTCCTCTTCCGCATGATCTCTTCTGCTCTTGTCTGCCTGCTTATTCAAGGTCTGGATCTCTTCCAGTGGCATTTCTCTCTCTCTCTCTCTCTCTCTCTCTCTCTCTCTTTTTCCCCCCATAATGACATCTTTCTGTATACGAAGCAGACACAGCCGTGACCTTAAATACCCTGATATGACTTTGCATTCCCACATTTCATTGACAAACAGCAGGTAAATCAATGGTGGTCTGTGGCCTTTAGTACAGGCGTCAGGGACGGGGAGCCCTCTTGGGAGTCTTGGAAGAGCTGTTGCTGCATTTCAATTTTTTTTTTACACAAGGACAAGTCTGAAGAAAAGATATCAGGTTTTATAGCTGATCAGAGCCACAGTGTCTGAGATGCTTTGTTGACTGATATTAGTTCACAATATAAAAAAGCAGGAGAAAATAATTTCAAAGCCTGCAAACTGGAATATTGTAAATGCATTCGGTATATTTCTGCAGTATTCTTGTGTCTATCTTCACACATACAGTATGTGTACTAGGGAAGATATACAATCAGATTGCAACAAGACACACACAGTTAAATGATGAATTTCCATTATCAGAATAATTGTGATAATATCCTCATGAGTAAAATGCTGTCCAACTCTCTGACACTGAGTCCCGTATTGATTTCCTATTCTATTTTAAATTACCACGAGGAGCCTGCGTCTTTCCTGTCAGTCCAAATTCCTGTAAGCCCAAATTAAATCAGATGTGAAGAAATGCAATGCATTCCAAACTAAAGAATGACAGGGAGATGAGGTTTATCTTGCACACTAGCTGGATTTTCACAATATCACTGGAAACGGATGCAGGATCAGAAGATCACAGGAAAATCGATCTCGTCAGACTTTAAGTGATGTCATCGTGTCCAAGCCACCAGCAGTTTCTTCTAAACAACAATGGCGGCTCCTAAAGAGGTTGACGTAGATGTTACAGATGTAGATGTTAAATTCATAAGTGAAAGAGCAAAGAAATGCACTTTTTTTGCATGAAAAAGACATTTTTAGTTCCTGTCCGGCTGGCTCCTGCCATAGACCGTGACAGACGGATGGTTCATCCAATGACCAAGTTTTTTTTTTAAAGTGCATGTTCAATTCGAAACCATTTCCAATGATGGCCTCTCAGATGATTCGGGGCAACAAATCATCTGGTGCAGAACCTGCCTCCAATTTGAACTCGCATCTCCATGACCACGCACAATAAAATTACACAGTCGCCCATGAAGTTGGAATAATTCCGTTTTCAGACAAAACCTTAATTAATGTTAATTAATTGTTGTTTCATTTTCAATGTGATATGTTTGGAAGAGATGGATTAATAAAGATATACACTTTATCTGTAAAGAATAAATCACATTGTCACAATCATTTCATGGAAAGAGGTCAAATATATTTATTCCAGCCTGATTGGCAACCGTGTAAATGGTTCTCAACAAAATTCAAGGAAAAGAGATTCCCGTGTGTTTTAGTACCATTTTAAGAGTTGTAAGTGTAACGTAGTTAATCAGTTCATGAGAAATTTGATTCCCCTTGCTATGTATGAAAAACACATATCTCAATAACCATGGTGATTGAACGCAGCACCCCTGTGGTTTAGAGTCGTGCATCCCGGGGGGCAGACACAGTCGGACCTTGTGGCTCCATGATGTTATGTTTGTGTGAGAGAGCAAATGATTAACTGTGATTCCTGTACCAGAATAAACGGCTGGATGCCAATTGGAACTTTTCGTCTCATTATAAAATTACACAACGCACGAGAGAGAGAGAGTACAAAGCCGCTACATAAGCATATTTTGGCCGGTATAAACATGACATGAACTGCCCATATTATCCCTTATAGAATACGGACTCAGTAGTCTCGTCTCAGTAGATTGTAATAGACACACTGCAGACCTGCTAGAAAGCTGGCTCGTGTTGGGTGCCAGTGGTTCAGTCAGTGTCTCCTCACCTCCAGATACTATACTGCAACAGTTCACCAGGGTTGAAATTCCGCATCTTGCAGGTTGGCAAGAAAGTAAAGAGCAAGGCTTAGGCCAAGTCGTTTACATCACAGAGGTTAAGAAACTGTATCAACTCTATAAATATGTGATTTTTTTCAATCCACCTTTTCTGTACTTCAGTCATGCACCTTTCTTTGAGATTCCTCTTTTGATTCCCACAAGAGAAACGTGTCTTTTTTGCCTTCACAGAGCAGTAAGTGTCCAGGGTTAGGTATAAAGAATCAACTTGTGAGGAAGGACACTTGAGCATGGTCTCTGTGGATTTCCCCCCTCTGCTTCAATTTACCACCCATATATGACCTTCCAAACTCTCATTCAGCTCCTTTCCACTTTCAATTTGAAGAGTTTGTTTAAGTTGCGGGGACACAGGGATTGTCAGGGAGAGTATCATGACTGTCATTGTCCCCGGAGGGAGTCCTTGAGAGCTTCCAAGGACACTGGTGTCTCTTGGCTGGCTGACAGCTTGTCAATTACCGCCACCAAACCAACCTGCCCGGGGCACAGAGATACTGTATCTCGCACCGACAACAGATCTGCACAGATATGGACTGCATGTCTCAGTTGCTAACTCCACCTGTTGGCCTGCTTATAGTCCACTGATGCAGAGGCTGCACAAGCAGAATATGCAACTGTTTCACTGATGCAACCCACCTTATCCAAACAACATTAAAGTCTAGAAATGTTGACCCAAATTTGACTCTACATCTTACTATGGTAGCTGTCAAAGAAAATATGATTACCAGTCAAACAGCACCAGTACATCAAACAGGACTCATGTTATTTAAAGCACCTCATTACCATAGAAAGTGAAGGTGTCAGGTACGGTTACCTTGTTCTGCTGTATGACTTATATAATATATGCATATCTGCCGTGCAGATACGCTGGAACCTGTTACTTATATATACATGTCTCTTTGCCTTTTTATGGTGTTGTTGTAGATGGTGAAGGACACAAAGGCACACGGGTGCATTAGCTCATTCAGCACAAACTCATTCAGCTCATGCAAAACACTCAGAGTGTGCAATCAATATATGTTGGCATGCAAGTGTTTTTACAGTACGGACGTGGGCAGAATGCAGATGTACCTGCAGTTGCTGCCATTTCTCTGACAATCCCCGCTCTGTCCATCTGTTTGCCACAGTTTGCTTCTTCCACGCATCCAACTCACGCCTGTGTTCCTCTCTGCTCACATCTGTGTGTGTGGTTTCCACTGGGGAACACAATCATGAAAATCACCTCTCTGCAGTCATCCATAAAAAGAACTGCACATCCTTGCCTTTACTCCTTCCCCGTAAAAAACTATTAAGACTTGGAAACCCTGCGGTACTTAATGGAGTTCTGCTAGTTTGGCTTCCTGTATAATCCACCAAATTACAACCTTCATTTATAGACCTCCTGTTGGTAGGTTAGTTAAATTACCCACAGGAGCTACTAAGCAGTAATTACAACTTTTACGTCTTAGCATCGTTAGCGGTTTATAATTGTGAGACGCAGGCCGCTGAAATCTATCGCAGATGAGAGAAGAGATGCTCTTCTAATCTCATAGCATGCTGTATATTCTCTTTCTCTTTCTTTTTCTAAGAAATGGCATCATTGTACTATGTGAAAAGCTTCGGCTTTATCTCTTGCAGGCAGAGGAGCGAGGTTCTCCTCTTCTCTGACCTGCAGTCTGCAGAGAAACATTCAGCTCACTCCCTGTTTGTCCATTCACATGCTGTTTGCTGCCAGAGCTGCTGTAGACACTGGGCCGGGCAGGAATGTCCCCCTGACCAATTACCTGATTAGCTTTCTGAGCACACGCAGCGCAGCCAAGGCTAGCCAGCGATAATACACACATAGGCCGCCTCCTTTTAGCCCTCACCGCCTCCTGAAACACACACGTGCAGATCCATGAACACAAGGACATACCAGCCGGCAAAGCATCGAACTGCATGATTCTGTTTAGTTGCACGTACATTATGTATAGAGAGATGTGCTTGTCACAGAGAAACATGGTATGTGCACTCACACATGCATACACACTCATTTTATCCATACATTACTGCCAATTCTCTGCAGTCCACTAATGACTCTCTTTGCTTCTCTGCAGTAGTTGTGAAGCCTCTGCTGCTCTGACTGGCTTAAACTGGTCAAACTGAGTTCATTCTCATATCATGCCAGCACAGCACACACACACACACACACACACACACACACACACACACACACACACACACACACACACACACAAACACTGACATGTGTCAGCTTCAAGGTAACAGCTGTAATAAAATATCAGTTTTGCTTTGGTGCCAAAAGTAGTTTTTGGTTTTCTGTAAGGGGAAAAGGGTTTTTTTTACCTTTGTGTGTTCAAGTTCCATCTTATACTAGAGTGTCTGAGTTGGTAGAGGCTCAGAGCTAGGATGTAACTGATTAGTTAAGACACGATTGGCGAATTTGAGGCAGAATTCCCATCATGTGTTTGACAGATTTTAAATTAGCATGCAGAGTAAGATGTGGCCTCTACCCTCAGCACCTGTTACTGTGACTCCCTGTGTGCTTTCCTACTTTTCTACCTTCTGCAGCACTTTTCTGTCAGTCAGTCCGATTTGTGGGCCCGTCCTGTGAACATTATGCTCCCTTTTTGTCAATTTATCATCTCTCGGGATGAGAGTCAAGAACTGGTTCTAAATTGTCTGTCCCATCAGACTCGTATTCGTTTAAGCTTATCAATTCATTTTATAGAGGCTGGAATGTTTTTTTCTGTCAGTTCAGCATTACAAAACTGTCACCTAAACGCTCCTGGAAACCTGCAACAAGAAGGAGTCATTGTAGAGAGGAAGAAATGGTGTGCCTTTATTTCACAAAGAAAGCTGACCAAATTGCTGTTTGAAATGTTTGCAAGTGATCATTTAATGCAAATGTGGTGAAAAATAGGCTAAATTCCAGGAATACAATGACTTTGACACTATGTAAATGGTAAATGGACCTGCACTTATATAGCGCTTTTCTAGTCACTTTGCGACCACTCAAATCGCTTTACACTACAGACTGCGCTCATTCACCCATTCACACACACATTCATACTGGTGGCAGAGGCTACCCTAAACGGTGCCACCTGCCACCATTGGGAATTCGATCATACACCAATGAACGCAGCATCTGGAGCAGTTTGGGGTAGGCTGACCATGTAGGCTGCCATGGTCAGGGATCGAACCACCAACCCTCCGATTATCTGGTGACCACTCTACCAATCGAGCCACAGCCGCCCACTATGTATATCTTATATCTATGTAGTATCCTATGTTATAACATAAACACCATGCAGACAGGTTTATTCAATTTACACTGACATTCACAACCTGTGGAAGCCTACTTTTTTCACACAGAAAATTGATCAGAAATCAACAAGAGAACTGATAAAGAATTGGACTGATGAGCAGAATCGATGATGGCATCAGTATCAATAAGATATTAATTCCCACTCCTATTCCTCATAGTATAATTACTTTATTGCTATTTTACAAACAACATAATCTTTGCACAAGCTGCCTCTTGATAACCAGACTGTCAATTTATTAATGTTCACCAAACAATTTTCAAAATCAGTTTTGTATTCCCCGGTTGCTACAGCATAGTATCGCAATATTTTGCATGGGAATATTATATCAATTCATGGCAACCAGTTATCAATATTTAGTGTTCCGATAGCCCGCCGGTATTTTTTACGGTTTTTGTTTTTTCAAGAGGCTGTAGTGGATTCAGTTTTAGTAATATACTGGAATACTGGTGTCATATGAAACTAGAAGATCTAAGTCAGGGATGGGCAACTGGAGGCCCGTGGGCCGTATACAGCCCACACCCTCGCTTGAAGTGGCCCTCAGTACAACTACATGCATTTGAGCATGAAATCTTAAAAGTGCAGTGTAAAAATGCACAAAATTACTTCTTGCAATTAATGTTGGTCTGCTGTTCTTGCACTGAAAAAAGAAATCACAGTATATGGTTATTTTTTTATTTGCTTCAAACCTTTTGTATTCCTATTTATACTGTTATACATGCATTTGAGCATGAAATATGTTAAGTTACTGCACTGTAAACATATTTAAAATTGCAGTTTCATCATATCTGGTTAAGTGCGCGGTCCTATATGTGGCCCTGTAGTAGTGTCGATGAAAAACTGTGGGCCCCTCCAGCATTTAAGTTGCCCATCCCTGATCTAAGTAATCTATAGGCACCATGTTTGTCAGAACAATTCCTGATTGAATTTATTTTGTGGACACAAAATGCAGTTAAACAGCTAAATCGCAATAATTGTATCTCAGTACTCACCATATTGCAAAATGCATAAAATCGCAATAATATCTGTTGTGACTCAAGTATCAAGATAAAATCAAATCGTGGGGCTTCTGGTGATTCCCACCTCTATTAAATAATGCCATTTTTTCCTGATTTTAGTAACATGGTTGCTCTCAACGCTGAAGTCATTCAGTCCTGATCTGTCCGTCTCGTCCGTTTTGTTATCAGGCCTTTATGGTGAAAGCTGTTCATTGGCTCTCTTAGAACATCAGGAAACAGTCTGTCTTCTTGCTTCACGACACCGTTTTAAAAAATGCACAGATTGGCCAAAGGCTGCACTGTTTGTTTACTTGTTTGTCCTTGTGTCTTGACAGACTGATCTGATTTTTATGAAGCCTGCTGACATGCTTGTTACTAATTGACACAGAAGGGAAGTGCTCCAATCTTTGGGGATGAAGTGTTATCTTGTTTGTCTTCACTGTCTTATTTTTTTCGGATATTGACTCTCACTGTGTCTCAAATTCCTGAAACTACAGAGAAGAGAAGGGGCTTATTTCACCATGTTAGCTCTCCTCTCACATACTCTCCCTTGACAGTGAAGTCAACTCCAAAACAAGACTCTTAATGCTTGTAGGGATTGATTGTCTTTATCCACTTCAGCATGGTGGATACTTCACTGGCCGTACTCTCTCACTTGTCTTTGTAGTGCCACTTTTATCTAACCGCTCTCTGCTTTACTCTGCTCCTGTAGGAGTTGATGACCAAATTGATAACTGAGACTCCCGACCATCCAATCCCTTTTCTCATTGATCACCTGCAGACCAAGCAAGACAGCCCTGGCAAGCTGCACAGAGCTCTCTCTGGCTCCGCAGCACTGTGGGCGCAGAGCTCCCCAGGTCGGTACACATGGACGCAAGCATGCATAATACACACACGCAGAACGAGGCATTTGTCTTACTCAACGCAGAATATAACAAATACAGGCTCAAGCAGAGACAGCAGAGCTTGTGCCTGCATTTATACTTTCTAGAATTTGCATAACGGGGCATTCTGAGTGGAAATTGTGACTATCTCTCCCAACAGAAAGCAAAAACCCTCGAAGGCAGAACAGCAACTATGAGAAGCCGTGGCAAATTCACCCAAAGAAACCGAAAAAGTCCAAGAGTGACCTGGCTGTCTCGAGCATCTCCCCTCCTTCACCAGAATCCAAGTCTTGTAAGTTTTATACTTCCCAGCAGTAAGTTTTCCACTTTTATGATTTTTTTTTTGTGCGTGATTACGTCGATTGCACACACACACACACACACACACACACGCACACACACACACACACACACACACACACACACACACACACACACACACACACACACTTTAGAATATGAAGCTGCACAGTTTTGATACCTGTTGTATCAGTTGTATCCCAATTACACACTCCATTGACTTTAATCTCCATTTTTAATTTGATATATAATTATATCTAATTAAAGTTAGTCACAGTGTATAGTCCAGCGTCCTCCTTCCAGCCTCCCACAGCCCTGCAGATGAGTTCATTATAAATTGCCACTCTTCACACACTCGCTGCAGCGCTGCTACACACTCTGAAGATGAATTCTTCACAAAGTTCTTCCATTAATAAAGATGGGAAGATTTTTGGTAACTTTTTTTAATAAATAACTCTAGCTATGATGTTAGAATGAAGTATGACACTTGAGACAATGAGGCTGGGTCAAACGCGGAGCAAGCAGAGCCATAGACCACTTCAATAATTTAACAGTGTGCTCCGTCACTGCCAGACCAAGTCTATTTCAGGCTGCGGTTTGAGCATTTCTCACAATCAAGAGGAAACGGGTGTCGGGGATGAGCGCATGAAGGGAGCGAAGGGAAACAACAGAAGAGGGAGTACAAGTGGGGATAAAGGGAGCTTCACTCATACAGCACGTTGAGGTGTGCTTAACTTACGAGCGCTGTGAGAGTAAGAAACCTTCAAAGCTGCATTTAAAGTCAAATGGCATAAAAAAAACATGCATAGGTGATTTGGCGTGCAGAGCTCATGAAAAATTGAAATCAAAAGAACTGCCGCTCATCATTATTGTACAATGCAGCAAGAACACAAGAGCTGTCATGAATATACAGAGGCTGAGCTTTCTTTCTGTGTACAGTTTGCCAAAGGGTTAAAGTGGTTCGCCCTCGCCAACGCCTCTCTAACGCTGCAATGAGCGGCCTTAGAGGGAATCCAATCCTTAACCCTTTAATCTGTGCTATTAAGATACAGCACAACCCTTTGCAGCAATACACAGAGGTTATCTGTGCAGGAAGTGATGATTTTTTTCTTTCTCCTCCAGTCTGCATTTGGCGGAGACGTTTGCTCTGTTTATGGCTGCTACAATGCCAAGCAGCTTAGTCAGAGTAAACAAGGGTAGAGGGTGGCAGATTGTAGCAGCAGTGCTGTCAAATATTCACTATCAAGTTTACTTATTTGTGTGCAAACAGAGGGGTGATGCTTACTCTCTGCACCTGTTCTCACGTATGTGTTTCATTCAAACTCCTTCCCCATTATATCCTGGTTCATTTGTGTGTTCAGGCAGTGTTTAGTTGAGAACCAGTGTGTTTGTTTGGCAGCTCTTCATAACCCACTGGTTCTTCATGTTAATTCAGAATCAGCCGTGTTACAGAGTAAGAACGTTAGATATGGATGAACTACAAGTAATCCCTCCCCCATAAAGGAAAATCGCTCTTTCCTTTTTATAAATAATGTGCGAATCTAACAGTTTATGAATTAACCATCATGTGGAAGCAGAGGGACGCTGCTAGAGGATGTGGGCAGGATGTCAGTACAGTATGTGGGTCACTTCCTGCTCCTGTTTCTGAGTGATTTTTGAATGTTAATCAAAGAGACTGACAGACACCGTCCCCTGGCCTCCATCCAGTCAGCTCTGTCCCTCTGGAAGAGACGCGTTGACTTTTCTGCCAGTGTTTCCGTTCCGCTCCATTACAGAAGTCCTGAGAGGCAAGAGAGGAAAAAAAAAATCTGGTGATCCATTTTTGAAGTCTAATCTAAATTATTTTCTCTCTTGTGTTTATGACTTAAGAATTCTTGGAGAAAAACAAGTTTCTGCCAGGATTATTTTTCTGTATTCCATCCGTGAAGCAGGTGTAAACTTTTTGCCAGGATTTAGATTTTTCTTTTTTAAGTTCCTTTTTTTTCATTCCTGAAAACAAAATAATTAAAAAGACTTTTGGCAGTTGTAGGAGCCGAATAAATCAGAGTTCTGTTTGTGTTTATGTCTGCTAACATTGATAAATTTAATTTCTATGGTATTTGATCTACTGCACATGCCCACTGTTGTGGTCAGACCAAAGGTTGCTGTATGGTCAGATAGAAGAAAACACCTGTTTAGTGGGTCAGCGGTAGCTGTGGAGCAAAAATAATTTTTGACCATAAAATAACAGCAACAACTAACAACTAACCCTGATTCCAGAAAGTCAGGACAAACAAGTTAACATCTGTTTCACATAAGTTAATAAAAGAAAGAAGATTTTTTTATTGTTAAGCAGTGGTGGAATGTAACTTGCCTTTTACTCACTACAACTGTACGAGTATTTCCACATATGTAACTTTATACTTCTACTCCATTACATTTTACAGGCAAATATTGTATTTTTACTCCACTACATTTAGCTGACAGCTGCAGTTACTTTTCAGGTCAAGATTTAACATTAAAAAAATATGATGAATTTATTATGCATTTTTATCAAATGAACCACATGAACCTACATTAAGTTGTTAAAATGACTTAAAATAACCTGCCTTACCTTGATGACAATAAAATGCTGCTTACGTGAATGCATCAAAAATAATAATCCAAAATATATTTGGAATATTTAAAACAATCTCATTGGGTTCATTCTTCACAAGTACTTTTACTTTTGATACTTTAAGGACATTTTGATGCTGATAGTTTTGTACTTTCACTGAAGTAAGTTTTGAATGCAAGACTTTTACTTGTAGTGGAGTAATTCTGCAGTGTGGTATTAGTACTTCTACTTAAGTAAGGGATCTGAATACTTCTTCCACCATTGTTCTTAAGTCATAAATTGAAGAAAGAAAACTGTTAAGATCAAACACAGAAAATGGATCATCAGAGTTTTATTTTCTCACGTGCCGTTTTACAAATCAAATTACAATATGGTTGCTTTTTATAATGTTCGGTCAGGCTTACTGTTGTTATTCACGGATTATTCTTATTCATTTATCTGTGGTGCTTTGAGAGGATCTGACAAAAAAAAATTGCATGTTTCTGTTTGTGAATTCCAGTGCCGCGGTCGATCGAGTACCCGTCCTGGGACTGGAGGGAGAGCAGGGACTTTGACGAGCTCAACCACATCCTGCAGGAGAGCAAGAAGCTGGGCAAGGCCCTGGAGAGCCTGTCACGCAGTGAGTGGCCGCAGCTCAGCAGAGTGCAAGCTCACACCATACTGAGCAGTGTTTAATGCATGTTAACATACAGAACTAAAGCGTAGACCTTTCTGTAAATGTCACTGTAAATCCTGAGAGGAAACCGGATCGAGCAGCTAATCTTACAAGCCCACCACTAAGCCCAGAAGCAGCCTAAGCTTGCTTTTGAACTGTATTAGATGCCTTTCTGTGCTTTAAAGCATTTTCTTCTCTCTGCAGGCATCGCCATCTCTGACGAGCTCGACCAGGTAGATAACAACTCGACCGGAGTCTTTATAAACTCATACTATACTGTGATGTGGAAATAGAGATCTGTCACTGATCACTCTGCTGCATCGCTCATGCTACATCAAATAAAATCCATGTTTCATAACTTGGCTGACAGAGTAGCACAGCTCTTTTTTTTCTTTTTTTCTGAAGATGAACTGCTATCTCATGGGAATGATATGCGAGAGCGATACTTCAGTAAGCATGTCCTCCGACTCCCTCGATGCTTCAGTGTGCATCTTACACGCAAAAGCTTTGTCTGAGCTCTGTCTTTGTCCTCGCCTGTCCCCAATTCTCTCACAAATAACAATAGTGTGGTGGCTGCCCAGGCTGGAGATGCACAGAGCGATTTGGAAATGATGGGTCTGGATGAGAGACGCAGCATATGTTTTGACAGGGACTTCACTTTTTGCTCAGTGCAGCAGTAGATGTCCAACGTCCTTGGCTCTCAGCCCAGAGATTTTCCTTCTTTCTCTGTGTGACGGGACAGGGAATGAATACTAAACACCTGCTCTGATCATGCAGAGACAATAGCATTTGCTGCTATCCTGGATTTTGTAAGACAAGCAGACATATCTTTAAGCAGGGTTGTAAATGTGTGCTGGATTTGGGAGCAGAATGGGAAGGAGGCAGATCTCAGACAATACCGTGGTGCTTTTGAAAGATAAGAACACACACTTTTTATTGGTTGTAATTTAATTATATTAGAATAAAAAGGTGTTAACATAAAGTTTTATAGCAGTTTTCTGACCCCTTTTGGTGCTCTGTTCTTCTTTAAATCAGCATTTTTGTCTTTCTGTCTGCCCTATTCAGTGTGCTTTTTTGCCTCTTTGCTCTTTTAGAACTTGGGAGGCTATAACTCAGCGGTGCGCCCTCGGGTGGTGGGCGAGTGGGTTGGTCGGGAAGAAGAGGACGCGGACCCGCTGGCTTCCGAGATGCTGCAACCCCCTGTCCCTCGAGCCAAAACCGAAGTGTGCTGGAGTGGAGACAGCAGCCCTGCTGGGAGGTGGGTGACTGGCAAATCTAAGTATGTGCACTCATAGATATGACTGTGGCAATGTGAGTCATTTAAATGGGGAGAAAAAAAAGTTTAAAACTTCAAGAAAGTTCACACAGCTATTGTTGGCTCTTTAAAAATGAGGAGGTAGACTTCTAACTGTGGCTCCTGCTGCCTGAGGAATGCCCATCTGAATGGGGTTGATAATCCCATTTCAAAGGCGCGATTAAACATGCTTGCCATGATACTGCTTCAACCCAATTTCAAATTAAAGCTAACCTCATTTCTGTGCGCTCAAGGCCAAAGGAATTTTGTGCTTGTTATTTTAAAAATGGCCCGTTTTTGACAATATAATTGCTTCACGCTTTAAACTGTTAAATCGTTTGTTGCCCTCTCAGGAAGGTCTTCTGACCTTTTTTTTTTTTTTTTTTTTGCACATTCATGTGTTTGCAAATCTATCAAGAACCAAATGACCGGGTAGCTCCTGAACTCCTCTGCCAGATGTTACTATGACTGTGCATGTGTGTGTCACATGCACCGCCGCTGCTGATGTGACTAATTAAAGGCGGATCGGATATAAAACCATAAATCACGCACAGGCCTGAGCTGACATACACACAGTGTTAATCTCATTAGGTTACTGTATGGGTGGATTATAGGGAGAAATCACTTAGTTAGAAGCCTGAGCTGGGAGATAGGGATGTGTGTGGGCTCGCTGATGAGCACTGCTCTGTGTGCCTTTGTAAATGACATGGTTTCATGTTTACCTATGAGGAGTGAGGGAGAAAGTTGTTCAGCTGTGTGCCTGGGAATGGCGCAGCATCCCAAAATAATCACAGCCTCTTCTCTTATTAACTGGAAGGGTGTTTGGCTCATCTGATAGCTCATTCAAATCAACCCTTAATTGCATTTAGTGGGAACTCACTCCCACTTCAGATCCTGTTTGTGGATTGAGATTACTTTCATATCCTCCGAGCTGTTTTCAAGCCAAACCACAAAGTCAAAAATAAGGAAACTTATGAATGCATTTTGTTTTTTTAGTCTCTGCTTAAGGTTAGGATAAGGTGTAAGGTGGAGGTTTTTACCAGTGAGGCTCACGTCCCTGGGTGGAGAGTTGGAGGAGGGGGGCACAGAGGGCGTGCTGAGGCACAGATGTTGGGCTAACACACTGCATGAGGTAAAAGTGACAGCTACAGTCTACCAACTAAACAACAGGAGGTTCATTACTGTACTTTGGCCAGAAGTTTAGCCCGCAAACTCCTTCTCAGAGCCATAAGTAGAGTAAATCTGAACACACACACACTTTCAGAGGATATCATTATCTTTCATAAGTGCCTCATGAATAAACTTCCATGCATCCATTCAGAAATTATAAAGTAGATGCTCCTTTCAACTCCAGAACTTGCATGAGACTCCAAACATTTTTCTGATTTCTGTACTCCAGTGATAGATGTCTGTACATTAATGACTGCATTGTAAACAGGAACTGCTAATGGTACCAATTTGTCAAACTGCAAACAAATAGTAAAAAAGCGAGGGTGCTTGGAGTGGGCTGTTGTCCTTATTTCATCTCAGATAAATAACCAGTTTATTACTGTGTGAAACTTGAGAAGGCACAGACCTATCCAGTCATCTCCCCATCAGCTTTCCTAAACTTATGTCTGTTCTATAAATATTCATTATTCTATTTTGTGTTTGCATTGGACAACGATAACTTATAACCTCATCAGGATCAGGATAAGTACATCAACTTTCCCCCTGTGCACTCTGCTACTGGCAAATTGATTGGTTGAATTAAAGATCCATTTAAAATAAGTTGTTTAGGTTTAAAATTTGTATCAGATCAAATAAAATGACTACTCTGAGTAAGTGGAAAACTGGCTGTGCAGTTGCACCCCATCTTAGTAGGTCATCCCCTCTGGTGTTCAGACACTTGCAGACCAGAGTCCCCACATTTTCTCATGTGAAATTGTGTTCCATATATGATCTATTCACCATAGTATGAATAGAAATGTATAGAAACGTAATGAAGAAAGAGTTGTATTATTGTTCATTATTACATTTTAGCAGCACAGTAAATCAGACTTGTGTCACCATTTTATGATTTTTACATGAAATTACAGTCATGCATGTCTGCTACCTCCTCATATATATAAACAGTGCTTAACAACTTTATTAGACCACTGGTTTGTACCACAGTTGTCCCAACAGCAGTAGTTATTACAAAAATCATTTTTTTATGTTTCTGCAACCAGTATAAACCAGTATGTAGAAGCTCTTTAACTGAAATGATATTTTTAATGCTTGAATATAATTATTATTGTTATCCATTAATTTTAAAAGTTACTGTTTTACTTAAAAACTGTAAAAATAGTAAAGGACATTATTATTTCTTGATTTAGATGTCAAAGTATAGTTATTTATTTGCATTTCTGACAGAAAAATGAGTTTTAGTGGTTGAATGTAATGCTGTAATGAGGAAAACAATATATAATCTCTGCCCCATTCCAACTTTGTTTAATCCTTTGGATTTGATTATTGGCTTTCTTGCTGATGGAAATTTACAAGAGACGCTTTCAACACCTAATACATGCTTATAAAATCTCCTCGGCCAGACCAGAGTCCCCATATTTTCTTATATACCTGACCTTATTTGTCAAACCAGTCCATCCTCCTCCTCATACTTTGGTAAGTTTACTTCATTTTCAAACTTCTGTCCCTCATCCCAGCCTACCTGTCACTGAGGACCATAAGGAGAGCTGACAGGTGGTGGTTGCGGCTCTCTGTATGATTGGCTGCAAAGTCTAGATGGATAAGTGCAGGGGGCACATGGGAAATCAGATGCAACTGTGGCAGAAGTTTATCCAAGGAAATGGCTTATTTTGACAGAGTCTGTCCAGTGGAATGGGACTTCTTTATCCCATGTCTGTCAGTGCCATAAACTGCACTCTCTTTCTTCTACCTTTTCTCTCTTCTTACCCTCCTGTGATATATTTCTCTTATAAACTTTCTCTGAACACAATCCTGGCCCCTTATTGTAGATAATAACCGGAAAAGATCAGGATAGACATGGAAGGGAGAAATGCCAGCTTTGATTTTGTGGTCGTGTTTATCGTCTTAATGACTGACTTGTACCACCTGAGGTTGGTCCCTACGGGGGAGGAAAAATCGCTGACACTGTTGAAGCTGGCAGCCAGATTTTCAGATTTTTCATAGGAGAAATGAGCCCATAATATGGTGCAACACGTAGAAGTAATAAAACATGCTCCTCACAACACCCTCTCCCTCTACATTTCTTCTTCTTCATATTATTTTTCCTGCTTTTAATATAAGATGTGTTATCCTCCACTTACTTTTTCTGCAGCACTATATGTGTAAAAGGTTGTTTGCAAGGGAAATGTTTCACTTTTCCCCCCAAAGATATCTTTAGATAAAGAAAGGAGAACAGAAGCCACCTTGCCTGTATTAGCAGATCTAATTATCACAGAAATACATTACAGATAGTCTGAAGACATCTCTCTCATCCTATGACCCTTCCCCATTATCTGTAAATAGAAGTCATTAAACTGAGATTAGTATCAAATTAATACTCTTCCACCCCTCTAATCCACGCCCTCAGCATGTGGGATTTGGAAATTAATTTCTCCAATATAGAGGTAATGCAGAAGTCGTCCCTCATAATTGTATCCGAAGCTTTTAATTGTACAGGAGGAGGTGTTATGTAGTAATTTTAAAGCCGTTTTCCACATTTCAGTTGCACAATTTCACCTGAGAGATGAAAAAGCCTGAGAGATGAAAAAGTCTGAGAGATGAAAAAGTCTTCTGGGAGGAGAGATGTGAATAGAAGCATTTGATTTCCTTCTATTCATGTAGTGTTTTTAATTTAAAAACAGCCCTGGAGACAGCCTGAGAACTGTTATGACAACTGTTAAGCTATATGGTGCCGTGAGTGCTGCAGTAAGGATCCTTCTGAGAGAGATGGTGTATTTCCAAAGCTGCATCCTGCTGCTGTTTACAAAAGGCTACAGTACAGTATTTTTCCTATGGAGGTGACGGAAAAGAAATATCCTGAAAGTCATAATAAGAAACTTTCTAAAAAAAATTGTTATATGAAAATATTGACTTAGTATTTTAAGTATTAGAGTATTGAGTATTAAGTATTGAGTTAGTATCTCAAAATAATGAGGTACTTTACTAAAATAATTACTTTTTTCAATATAATTTCTTTTTTAAATACTAATAATACCTTTTTTACTACTACTAAGTCAATTTTCTAGAAAAGTTTCTCTTTAAGGCTTTTTTTCTTCCTCACAAAACTCAGTTTTTTTTAAATCTTTTTTTCTCTTTTTTTTTCTTTTACTAGCAGAAATTGTGTTCCATATGATCTATTCACCATTTAGCCTTTGTGACAAAAGAAGTATGAAGACAAATGTGAATTAAATGTAAGAAGAACATAAACGTAATGAAGAGGGGTTTTTCTCTTGTTCAATATTAGATTTTAGCTGCAGAGTGAATCAGACTTATTCATTTTTTAAAATCTTATTATTATTGATTTATCTTTTTTTAAAATTATTTTAGGATTTTTATCTTTTAGAATGACAGTCCTGCGTGTCTGCTGCCTCCCTTTGTTGAACTTCAATAATTTATTAAAATATGTATATATATGAAAACAATTTACATTTTTTTTTTACCCCACAACTTCTAAATACTGCAGCTTTGTGCTTAGAGCTCCAATTATTTCTCTCTTGCTCACCTCAGAGCAATTATCCCTCCTTATCTCCTCCCTTCTAACCGTTTAAAGCGAGGTGTTCTGCACCTGCACGCCACTTGAAATGCCTGTATGGTATTTTGTCCCTAACAACCACGACACGTCTGCCAAGTGCAATAAGTGGTGAAACACACTTTTGAATGTAGTCACACATCTGCACACACACGCGCCTGACAGATTATGATGAGTGGAGGTAATTGTCGACACAGTTATTATAAAACATTCTATGTTTATAGGTGTATTTCTCAGCTGTGGCTGATGAGTCACTTTCATAACATATTCAACTTTCAAGTGCTTTATAAAAGGTTATCTATCTATAGATCCCTATGTTAAGTAAACATATGTTAACATCAATAAATAGTGATCCGTGCCATCCTTCCTTGCCATGTCTCTACACTGTCATTTAATATGTGCTGTGTGTGAGTCTGAGTGTCTGTTTGTGTGCGTGCCTGTCTATGTGCGTGTGTGTGTACATACAGATGTGTATGTGGGGATGGGAGGGGTGGGTTTTGTCATTTTGTTGTCTGTTTTTAATTCTTTTTTTTTTTTTCTTTTTTTTTGTAAAGCACTTTGTGTTACATTTCTATGTATGAAAAGCGCTATATAAATAAAGTTTGATTTGATTTGATCCAATTTTGTATGAGGTTTAAAAGTCGTATTTCCTGCGATCTTAAGCCCCGCCTCCTTTTCTGCTTGCCTCCTCAGCCTGAAAATGGAAACAAAGAGCAAAGGGTTAAAGGAGCAGCAGCAGCACCACAAGAAGCTCCTGGCAGCCATGTTGTCCCAGGACTCCTTTGACTCTGTCCACAGCCCCGCCCCCTCTGTCGCCGAGGAAGAGATGGAGGACGAGGACGACGCCATGGAGCTTCTGGGTAATGTCATGTAATCTGTATCAGTATCATTTGATTTTAAACAAGTACATTTACTCAAGTACAATTTGGAGGCTTTTTGAGTATTTTCCATTCATTTCCATTCCATTTTTTACTAGCTGCCAGCTTTAATTACTTTTCAGGTCAAGATTTACCATAAAAAACATGATCAATTTAAAGTGATTAGACTTTTTTTAGATTATTAAACCTCATAACAGTATCTCATATAGTTAAAATGAGCCCTGCCTTGATCACACTGAAATACTGCTTACAAAAATGCATCAGTAGTAATACTTCTATAATAAATAGAATATATTTAACAATCTGAGTGGGAGAATCTTGAGATCATTAAAGCACTGCTTACATAAATGCAATAATGGTAACGAGTGAATACCGACAGAAGAATATTGCAGGGGATTTTGGCAAATATTTTTGACGACTACCCAACCAATTAGCTGTGTTGCTGCTTTCACGAATGTACAATCCCTACAAGTTTAACCTGGTTTTAAAGGTGACTAATCAGGTTATCCAATGATATAAAATACAATACCAATTAGTATTATTAAAGGGGAGACATTTTTGAGGAGTTTATATAACAATCTCAGTGGGGCCATTTGGCATAACAAGTACTTTTACTTTTGATACCTTAAGTACATTTTAATGCTGATACTTTTGTAGTTTTACTTAAGTAAGTTTTGAATACAGGATTTTTACTTGTAGTAGAGTAATTCTGCAGTGTGGGATTAGTGCTTTCACTTAAGTACTTTTATAAGTATACAGACAGAAACTGTAAATGTGTAAACTTTGTTGTGTGGCAGTGGCTCAACATGTCATGCTTTCCTATGTAGTTGCATTTAATTTAATTCTGCTGCCATTGATCATAATACAAGGCAGCTTCTGAGCCGCACTGACAGGCAGCTGTACGTCTCCTTACTGCGCGTACCAGCAGATGTGTAAGACTGGCAGCTGTTTTCTTCCATTCCCACATTTAATAAGAATGGCCTAAGTGTGAGTGTATCAGAAGAAAAAAACATAGCTTTAACATTTCACGTTCAACAAGTCTCTTTGCCAAGCTCATTATCACTCCAATCATTTAAGTTTTTCTGATGAAATGATTTTCAAAATCAGAAGTGTGTTTTATGTATTTTAGTGAAACTGCATCTATTATGCTTTAACGTGATTTTAAGAAGCTTTGAGGTATCTTCAGACAAAATTAAAAGATCAAGACGATGGAAGAATAATCTCAAGTACAGAGGAAGGGCAGTTAACCACATGCGGCAGACTTTGTAATATCGGCAAATATCGTACATTTCAAAACCCCTAGTGTGCACTGTGCTGTACGTGCATTTAGCCCAAATTAAAGCAAGGCCACAAATTACATCCCATACGCACAGATAAATTGTGGCCTTGACGTATTTATTTTTCCTCTCCATGACCACTCTCAGGCTTAACGTTAGTATTGCGTCTATTACTTTTTTTGGCTACATTCATATACTCTAATGCATCATATTCAGACATCTTTTCTGGGAGTTGGGAAAAATCACGTAGGTATTGTGAAAAAGCTCTTACTGAGAGAGTAGTGGACTCTGCGTCTGAGGAAAAATAAACTAGTGAAATGAAAGTGGTGGAAATTGAAGGTAAGGGACAGCTTAAAAGGGAGGAAATAGTTGAATATATGTGAACCTGTAGACAGACTTACTGTATGTAGTGGCAGGATAGCTGGATGAGCAAAACAGCAGTCAGTTTTTGTGCTGTACGAAAGAGCACTCTACTACAGCACATTAGAGAAAACTATGCTTCCTATTTACATAGTCAGGCCAGATGCTCTCAGCCAGTGAGTCTAGGTATCCACTCTGACAAGTGAGGAATCACAAAGTACCTCCTGTTATTTACTTTCTCTGTGTTTGAGTGTGTGTCATGCTGTTCTGTGCCGACGTAAGATGGATGAGTGGGTGACGAAGCGAGCTGAGGGATCATCTGATGTGAGGTCTTGTTTTGGTTTTATTGAGTGGAGGGTCTGAGAGTGGGTCACCCTGTCTGTGTGCACACACAGGATGTAATGCCTCATGCCAAATTGAATTTTCTTGCCTGAAATAATCTGGTGGTGAAGCACTCTCTATGTTTCTCCGTCTCTACTGTGTGGTAATCTCTACCTGCGGGGGGGATCCTCTGGAGCTTTCCCCTGCATTGTAACACTACTGTAAAGGGTCATACACACACACACACACAGTACGCACACGCAACAGCTGCCACAAAGGTACACAGCCCAGATTTCATCACTTGTGAGATTTATTGCACTAGCAGCTCTTTAAAAGAATTTTCGCAAGCTGTATCAAATACTGAGAAAACTTCTCTACAAATAGAACTCAGTGTAAAGTTACTACATGAGCTAACAAATGCCTGACACACAGTGCTTCTTTAAGGAATACCAACTCTTTTATTTCCCTGTGTCTACAACATGTGCCCCAATTACAGTGCCTCACAACTCCTCGGAGCTGCTGCTCTGTGGTGACACATGAGCCACGTATGTCGTAGCTCTCTGCTCTGCTGTCACAGCGCTGATGCACTTGTGCTTGTTAGCAGTGTCTTTTCATCAGGGTCGTCCAAAGGGTCAGGCTTCTTCATCGATTCTTGGCAGAGTTGCCTTCAGGTTGCAGACTGGATCTGCAGCAAATGACTGCTCTTATTCTCAAAGCTACAGATTCTTTATTACTTGCATGAAATATTAGACTACTATGTTACCTAAGTGATGTCTTAAAATCACTTTGATTGTTTTTCTTTGTCAGTTGCCTAATCAATATTTTTCAAACGGACACCAGATCTTTACTCTGTGCCTCAAGATCTACACGTTTCATAAGGATAACACATCTTAAGTAATGCTTAATTGATACATGACTCATTAATGCTTGGATTAATGCAATTTGTTGCTATGGATTCCTGTTGCTTGACATTAAATGTTCAAGTCTTTATGACTTTATGTGATTAGCTCGCACTTGATAGATGATTAGTTAAAGGAATGTTTATTCACAGTTACTTAATGCATTAATTGATTTGCAACCACATTAGCTTAATTCCTCCTACATAAAGTTACATAAGACAAAGAATAGTGGGTGGAAGGAATATGAATTGTTTTTGTTTTCATTACAGTATGTTTGTGTCTAATTTGTACCTGCTAGATGATTTTGTTTCAGTGCATTCATTTAGACTAACTTTGAGTAAGAAATGACTTAACTGATGTAGTGTGACTTAAAGTCATAAACATAAAGTTATAGTGACTTGATCATTTGTTAATGGTGAGCAACATGAACTCATGATACAGTCTGCGTAAATGCATGCATTAAATTATCATTGCATTTCATTGCATGTATTAGATTAGTCTTACTGTTTTAAATGAGTCTCTGGTCCAGAAGCACGAAGACAAATGCTCTGTTTTATTGGATTTTGTAGTTTTGTTGCTTTTATACAGTGTAGCATTTATGAATGGATTGATATTATTCCTACGTTTAATGAGGACTTTAATTGTATTTATTTATACTTTTTTATATTCATTTTCTTCAGAAAACTAAACAGAAATACACTTTTCTCCTCCTTTATATCAGCCAAACACAGTGGAGGACAGCAGTATATAACAGTGATAAATAAAGCCATAAAGCAGGATGTTGATGGTCTGTGATGGCCTGCCTTGATCAGAGCTCCGGGCACATTCCCCCAGGTGGCTTTTACACTATGGTCCAGGGCAGTAATTCAAAGGAAATAATGCAGCGAGGTCATTTCTGATTCTGTCGAGGCCTGGTCACGGAGCTCTCCGCTGGGACCACCGTCTCTGTGTTGGCTGTCACTCTGACTGGCCTGCCTCACCACTGTAGACTTGATTAAAGTGATGCTAACATGCGGCATGTGGTGGCCTGGTGGACTTGGAGAAACGAATGACCCTCAGGAGTAATCTCTGAGCCTGATTTAGAAAGAAGGTCATGGCACAAATTCTGTGGCTATGACCAAATGCATGCCAAAGATGACTGATGGTGCTTGGCAGGAATGGTGATCCTGTGATAGTATATTGATCCCTGAAGGAGATATTTATCTCTTTCCTTGCTGCTGTCCACATGAAGGTTAAAACATATGGCCAGCTGCTCAGCAGCACTCCTGGAGCTGGTAGGGATTCAATGACTTGCTCAAGGACTCCACACCAGGCAGGGTGCTTGCTGTTGCAACAGATCAAACTTTTAAATCAGTAGATTAAAATGTTCTCTAAAACTGTATGGTACAGCAAAAGCTACATGTACTGTAGCTGCAATCTGCAGTGATGTTAGTGAAAATTTCCATAGATGGGAGTGTTTTTCTAAATTAATTTCACTCCATTTTTTAGCATTCCTCTCTCTTAATCTTCAGCAATAAATTGTTAATTGATAGCATACTCAAGATGCTTTATAGTGCATTACTCGATGTGAAGTTATGGCCCCTTATGGCCTCTTCATGCAGCAGCACATTCACTAGAAAACAGTGTTGGAGACATGTTCTCTATTTAAGCATTTGCTTAGGATGACCTCTAGTGGATACAATATGGTATTACAGCAGAGCCTGTTTGGAAGCATGGAGGCAGGTCAAAATGCATTTAAAATGGTTCATTTATTAAGCTGTCAGAGGAGCACATTTGAATTAAAGTAAACTAGTAGAAAAGTATGAAAACATTTTAATTCTCAAATTATGCTTTCAGTGTCTGTTGTCATATTTTATGATGCCATCACCCTAAAAAAAAATAAACAGTCCTTGAAATCCTCAATTTGAAGTGATTAATTGGATAAAATAATATTGGACTATTCATTATTAGATCACACGAGTAAGTCTTTGTCTCTAAAATCATCTGTTTCCTGAATATAGATGCTGTTAGACTGCTGCAACCTTTGTG
The DNA here is from genome assembly GCF_030273125.1 of Centropristis striata. NCBI lineage: Eukaryota > Metazoa > Chordata > Actinopteri > Perciformes > Serranidae > Centropristis > Centropristis striata. The sequence goes on from NC_081539.1 coordinate 17,743,380, forward strand.
TGTAGCGAACGGTACAGCAGGCAGTTTTCTGACACGCTAACAATTATGGAATGAAGCAGAATATTTTGTCAGATAAAAACATGTTGTTGATTTTGGGAATGAAAACATCTATCTCATTTCAATAAATGTTGACTTTTGGACTTTACAACTCCCTGTGAGTCAGGCACGTGCACACATAGGGCCCTTTTTGCCTCGTATTAAAAAGTGCCCTTTGAGTGTTTTGTTTTGTTTTGTTTTGTTTTTTAAATAACATGAATAAATAGGGATGTAAAAAAATGGCGCTACAAAATCTCCATTATATGGAGTTATCCTTAACCGCTTATCCACACTCGGGTCGCGGGGGGCTGGAGCCGATCCCAGCTGACATTGGGCACCTACGGGCAATTTAGAGTCACTAAGTGTGTGTTTTTGGACTGTGGGAGGAACCCGGAGTACCCGGTGAGAACCCACGCCGACACGGGGAGAACATGCAAACTCCACACAGAAGAGCCGAACTGGCGACCCTCTTGCTGTGGGGCAACAGTGCTAAGCACTACATCACCCTGTAGCCCCATGATTAGTCAGACCATTAAAACATATCTTATAGTTTCCAGCACTGTACAAATGACTAGTAAACACACTTTTAAATTTGCCTCTTTAAACCAAAGACATTCTCATTCCCTCTCATACACATATCTTCACTTCACTCTTCATCTCGCTCTTCACACACACACACACACACACACACACACACACACACAGTGTTTCGGTATATGTGTCGTATCATAAGATTCTAATCAAAGACACTCATCCCAGAGGACCTCAGGATGCACATCAGTAGTTTTTCTGTGTCGTCGTCGTTGTATTATCAGTTGAGCACAGCTTCGTTCATCACACCTGCTAATTGGCCCTGAGCTTCCTTGTTGTGCTGATTGCCGGTGTACAGAGAAATCCACAGTACCCTAATGAGATTACATTAGCGAGAAATGAACATGTCCCGTGGTGTGGATGTTATATTTACGTATCCAGACCTCTGGAGGAGAAAAAGAGGAGAGTTCAGAGCCACAGTGAACACTCAGCATATTGCTTGATATCCACTGGGAGGCAGGAAGAGCTCTAGTTTGTCTTACTCTGTAACTACAACATCTGCGAGAGAATAAGATGCGTAATAAAAGCAGGCTTAGAAGATACAAAGAAAGTTAGCAACTAATCCCCATTTCCATATTGAGCAGGAGGGTTTTCCAAGCTGATTCTTATTGCCAGCACCTGGATAAGGAGCTTATGAGAGAATAATAAGATCCTCTTGGAAAGGTTTACAGTGCTGCTAGCCAAGGTTGCCCAGATTGAAAACAATTATAAAAACCAAAGACATGGCTTAAGGTTGATTTGTTTTGTTCCAAAAAAGAGAAAATAAAATCAGCTTAGGGGCTAAATCTTATTGATTCTCAAGCTGCTCTCGGGGATGGCACTGTGTTTTCCCAGTTGTTTTCATTAGTTCTGCACTTAATATTTGCCACAGTCGAAACCATACTGAAAGTGAATATGACTCATGTTCTTGTAAAGCCATGGAAAATGTCAAGATCCGAGCTTTCGCTGGGCGGTGAGACCACAGTTTTATACTGATCTGAAATAAGAAACAAGCTGCGTTCAGCGTGTGGGGAGAAACACCCTGTTTCTGGCCTTGCAGTGTTATTTTATGGTAAGTTAATGAGACGAGTTAGCCAGTTCCCCTCTGTAAACTGGTCTCGTCATTCTTGGTGGAAGTATTCCATTTCAGAAACATACCCTTTGAATTTTCAAAATTAAAATAGTGTATGGAGTTTGTGTTATTTAAATGCTTGTAATGTTGTCCTCTCAATCAACATAAACTCTGATTCCTACAAAAGAAAACTATCATGCTCAGGTTCTTCATACCATATTATTAATATCAAGCTTAAATATTTCTCTATTTTCGCTCTGTTTATCCCCTTCAAGACATTTCATCAAGTATTGTGTGGTGGACACTTTCAGACATACCTTTCCACTTGGAGAAGACTTTTTTTGCAGTAATAAAGATTATTTTAGTGTGAAACAATAACACATTAGAAATCAGACCCCCACATGACTCCCCCACAGACCCTTTTAGGATGTCGGACCCACTCTGGCATGCTTCCTGAAACAGGAGAGGAGGACGAGAGAGTAGCGTTACCCGCTCTCGCTGATTCACAGTGACAGTGAGGGTTTGATGGGGACAAGATGAGGGCATGATGAAGCTATGTCTGATCTCTGATACACACGGAATAAAGCCGTGTCTGGTGGATGAGTTACAATGTCTGTGTGTGGTTCTTTTGTTTGAGGATGATATATCTTCGTTGATCAAGCACGGTATAGGGTACAATACAATAGCAGGGGGAAGTGAGCCAATCTTTACCACCCTGAAACTGAAGTGAAAAATGTTCTGTGTTAGGAGGTCGTGTACCCCGTACCTCTCAGGGTGATTAAAGTCTTAGCCTTTCAACTCATAGGGGCCTGAACATTTACTCAGTCCTACTAAATGACTTTCTGTGGTCAAAGAGCAAAGCTGGTGTTATTAGCTGCATGGCAGATAGGAATGACAAACATTTGTTGTGGATATTAATGATAGCCCCCTTAAGAATTCTTGCAATATATTTGGCATTTCTTTTGAAACGATCTAATAGAAATAATGTGTGTTGAAAACCAGTGGTGGAGATATCACAATTCTTTAAAAATAAAATGTATATTTGAAGCAATGCTTAATGGTTTACAGACCTGCATTGTAATGTATTTTTAAGTCTCAAAAGAAAAAGAAAATGTATATCAATTGCGCAATTGTGAAAATAGGTGAACTATTTGTTAGCCATGCTAACGGCATGACGTTGCTTTACCCCTATACTTTTATTTAGCGCCACCTAAAGGTCAAAGTTTTCACTTATCTTGTGAAACATCTACTACTTCACTATGGCCAGTATTTCAGTTTATGAACAAATACCTGTAAGAGCAAATGACATTCTAATGAGTCTCAGCTGTACTTTGTTTTTAGTGCTATTAGCCAATCTTAGCATGCTAACATGCTAAACTGAGATGGTGAACATGGTAAACATTAAACCTATTTAACACTAGTATACTAGCATATTAAGTGTGAGGATATTAGCATTTAGCAGTGAATAGCCTCACAAATCTGCTAACATGACTTAGCCACCTGGCAAAAGGTGGAGGTGGATGATTTTACGTGTTTTATACTGGATCGTAAACTCATTATATATGTTATATGTTACATTTGTAATAGCAGGCAGGAGTAACAACACAGAAGGAGCTTATCAATGTACTGTTGTGGACAGGGAAAGTTAAACATATTTTTTAGCCACCTAAGAAAAGCGTAGCTACATTTAGAATATTTTCTCCCCTTTACCTTACAGTTAGATAGCCCTTTCCCACTGGGAACTGAAGCAGCTTTTTAAATTTATTTATCTACCACCAGACTAAAAAAAAAATCATGAATTTTACCTCACTGAACACAGGAGTTGTTTGTTTACTGCTGCCTTAATAGGTTAGTTTGTTGTTTTATTTTGTGATTTTGGTGAATGCAAGTTATCCCTCTGAAAAGCAGAAGTCAAACAAAAACACAAACAAACTAACTGACGAAACCAAAAATTCTTGTGCTCTGTGAGGTCAAATTACTGTGTTTAACAAAGGAGTCTGGTGACTTTGGAGAGAGCAAAGAAAGCGGCATTAGTTTTCTTTTTGTTTGTTGTTTGTTTTTCAGGTGGGCCTTTTTTCAGTTGTCAAAAACAGCTTTTGTTGCTCTGCCTGTTCTCCTGCCTGATCACCACGGATAAGTAACTTATTCAAAAAATCTGAACTATCTTTCTAATTGTTTAATCAGCATGGTAAAGTAGTTAAACGGTCAAATAAATGTAGTTGAACATAAAGTAGTTAGTGAAATGCTCTAACTTTCCACAGAACATTGTGACTGCCGTTTAACTTTGTGTGGTAATGTAACCTGCAGTATAAATACGTCCCTGCGTGCGTGTGTCTGAATGGAGTGATTGCAGTGCTAACGTGGCTAAGAGCTGTCTCTTTGTCCTCTGCCTTAGGCCAACATTCAGACTGCCAGAGTTAGCAGACGAGGCACGCATTGCCTGACGCCAGCAGCAGCAACACACACACACACAGACGCACACACACACTCCCATCGCCCCCATTGCCCCCTTCATCTTTGCCCAAACAACCAAAGACACAACAGTTGCCCTGGGAACAATGTAAACCAACAACAACACTGCAGTATCATTATGTTGCAGTGCGTGAAAAGGTAGATGAGAACATACATGTGAGATGCTTCGGCACTAAATCTTTCACTTGAAGTAGAAGCTTGAAAGGGCTGGGTTCACCTCTGAAGGTTTTGGCGGCCTGATGGTAAAAAGAATGTCGCCAGTAAAAGTCTTAACTGCGCCCAATTTGACGCCTGTAAAAGTCTCCATGGTGCCGATGGATACGCTAATCGAGAGGCAAATTGCTGTGGTATTACGATGGTATTACTGGAAGCAATTACCAATAGGCAAGTAGGCTGCTGCGATCATACCATAAATCTAACAGTAGTCATTACGCAAAGGCACGGCCTAATACCGGCCAGCATGCGTATCTCCAGAGTGCGTAAGCGCTGCAGATGAACTGAGCAGATTATCTGAAGGGAAAGCAGCTGAATGGACACAATGATGCCGTATTGTGGCTACTGTAGCCAGACAGAAGCAAGAGATGGTAGATAAACACAGAAGGATGATATCTCTTGCGTTGTTATCTGGATTGACAGATAAAGGACTTGTGTGAATAGATGCATTGTATAATCGGCTAAAGAGCCACCCAACAGTGCTCTGTGCAGCTTTATCTAGAAGAGCAAAAAGTCACAAAAAAAAGAAGTTACATCACTGTTCTCTGGCTTCTCTCCTCTCCGCTGCCAGATTAAGATTTAAGAGACAAATAGACAAGCGAGTTATAGGCTCGATGTCATTATGCTGTAATTGGTGTGTAATCAGTAGTCAGTGTGTGTTTGTGTCGAGATGTGCGTCTGTCTGTATCTATGTGTTTATCACAAACAAGCAAGGAAACGATGCTCACTAAAAGAAATACAGACATTTCAACACAAAGGAGAGAACTGCTAGTAAAACATCAACTGTCATCCCATTACTCTTATTCACTTTTCATGTTTGTATTATTGAATCAGATTCAGTTGCTTTTCTATCATCAACCTTTCTTCAGACTCTTATTCAACAGGCACTTTCCAGTTTGATGGATTAAGTGATTAAAACTTTTGAACTGTAGATGGCAGCCTTGATCCTGGCAGACAGCTGTCTTGATATATTCACTGCATGATATATTTCTATAATAAAAAAAATATATTGTTAAACCTCAGTAAGTATAAATTTAACTGCATATTTAGCAACAAATTCATTTAGAAATTTCCAACACACAAGACCGTTCCATTCACTTTTCCAACTCCAGTGCCTGGTATTATAATGCATCAATAAATCAGGCTCGGCTGTTTCTACAGTGACGTCCTAATCTCTGTAATATTTGCGGTTAGAAAGTGAGTTAAAAGGAGGTTTGCACCAAGGTCTGTGATAAGACTTTCCACAGGCCTCGGTGCTGTGATGTTACCCTGCTCATGTGTGTCCCCATCTGATTCTGATCAGGCTTTTTACTGCTGCACTCAGCGCCGTGGAGCCTAACAGGCATATTTTTAGGCCGGGAGGGGAGGAGGGTGCTATTGAAAGCCGAGACATAATTATGAAATGTAAGTTGGAATATTGTTTTTATTACAAAGCCAAACAAATGCGTCTCTGCCGCGACTCACATCAAAGTTGAGTGGAGGCTTTGGTGCTGGAGGCTTAATGAAAAACAAATGGTAGTTGTATGTGTGAGGGCAACAAAAGTGTGAGGTCTGCAAGTGTCACTGTATGCGTCGGGGTTGAGTATGTGCTGCGTGCCTTTTTATCTATATCTAGTATGTTGCTCACACATGTGGGTCTGTCTACAAGGCATCCATCACTTAAAGACTATTAATTACAGCCCAGTGTTATGTGGTGCGACGCCGTCATTGCTCATGAAAGAATGGAAAATTCAATTATTTCACTTCAGATGAGACACAATAACTCACAGCTCTTGATGAAATGCCTTGGATGTAATGCGAAGAATGATGAAGTGTGTGCGTGCGTGTCTCCCCAGCTCCACGTGTGGGGTAGTGCGTTAGAGGATTCCTCCTCATACATCTGTCAACGTATCATCCAGGAAGGTGTATATTAAGTTATTTGTGAAGCCAGTGACGCTAATTATGACTTGAGCTCTGTTTTGCAGCCCTATGAAGAGCAGCAAAGAGCCAGTCAGTCCGTCGCTGTCTAAACAACATTAAATTACATGGAAACTTGGAGAAAGGCGCACACAAACACTTTATCTATCCCTGCTCCGCTCCTTTCTGGCTTTACTATGAGTGAGTGATTGCGGCACGGAATTCCTCATCGCTCAGGCCTTTTGTTGGGATTGCATCGCTCGAATAGTTTCCATCCATCCCCCCCCCCCCCCCCCCCCCCCCCCCCTTACCCCCAGTGCAGAGCCATTTTATTTATCTGCCATGTCTCATCGTTAGACAGGGGGAGCACGCATGGCTGCCCCGGTGCCCAGGGAGTGGAAATGTGACGGGCTGACAAACGGGCGAGTGTGGACAGACGTTTGTTGTGTCTAGACAGGGGCCTGGGAGGCTGTCATGGTCTCGGGGTAAGCTGGTCTCATGGGAGACGCACTGTAAACTTATCATGGTGGTATTGTGTGGGAGGCATGCTGGGCTCTATTGTGAACCTGGAGAGTATGCACTCAGTCATATGTGTTTGACTAAGCAGACACGAAGAAAGGAAGAATACTGAGATGCACTAAATGATCCGTGTGAGAAGTTTCTTAAGCTTATAACTTTATTATAATGTATAGCTGATTCAACATCATTTCAAAGACTACATTTAAAGTGAACTAGATCTGCTTCGTATTGATGACATTCACATACACAAGTGTTTACACAAACTAACATGTTGTGTATCACGTCCAAAATATAGACAAGTGGAACTGTGCTAACTCAACCTTACTGTTGATATGCAAGTCATAATGTTTTAAAGTAGGTGTGTATTCTTTCCGACCAGAAATATGGGCTTTTCTTTTGGGTATGCACCTTTACTTAGTTCTTGCAAAGAGTCAGCTAGGTTATTCGTTTCTGATTCCTTTTTCCTATTCAGGCTTGATATACGAGTTCAGTCGCTCAAAAGTCTCCTGGGCAGTCTGTGGCCTAGAGGTTAGGAATCGGGCTTGTAGGGTCGCCAGTTCGAATCCCAGGACCGACAGGTCAAGGACCGAAATGCCCTTGAGCAAGGCACCTAACCCCCCCCCACACACACACAGCTCCCAGTGTGCGCAGAAACGTGCTGCCCACTGCTGCTTGCATGGTGTGTTCACTGGTGTGTCAAAAAGGATTGGCTAAATGCAGAGTTTGAATTTCCCTATTGTGGGACTAATACGGGAATCTTAATCTTGTCATATTTTGCATTATCTTGCTGTAATAAGCAGGGGCGTCCCACGAAAACAAGTTTTCTGGATGGTAGCATATATTGCTCCGAAACCTGTACTACCTTTCATCATTAATGCTGCCTTCACATATTGGCACCAATACATCCCCCATACCCTCACAAATGCTGGCTTTGGAACTTAGTTGGTAACAACTAAGCCCATGTAATAATGTCCCTTATACAACCATGTCAGTTCCCAGTCTTTTGTTGGCTCTAATAAGGTAAAAACATCAAATATATTGTCTTTGTACAGTTTTCAATTGAATACATGTCATACAGAGTTAGAAATTGTTATCACATTCGGTTGTATTTATGCTCTACAAGGCCTCCCAACTTTTTTTTGACTTAGGCTTGTAAAAACATTTACAATGCTAGCACCCCGGCCCATGAGACACATATTTATCACTTTAGCACTCATACACAGGCCCTCCTCAGAGTGTAGTGTGAACACAGAAATCTCTCCCCCAGTAGGAAGTTCAGAGCTGGTTTCAGTTCAGCCTTGTTGAAGAGTGATATGGCTGAGTTTCAGATTGCTGTTGAACAGATGAAAGGCTGCTCTTGGAGAGACGAGAAGATTTTAAAGTTTGGACAGTGAGCAGCAACAGCTCACAGGGGTAGTAGCTCAGGGCGAAGTCCACCTTTACAGTAGCTGTAACCTTTTCTATCAACTCATCTGTATCCACAAACAAGTGTACACATGCAAAAAGTTACTCTTCCCTCTCCTTTCATCTGTGTATGTTATAACAGTCACATGCAAATGTTTTATCTGGAATATTATCTGGAAATGTCATCTCTTCTTTTATTCAGCCAAACGGAGCAACTGTTGCAAATTTGGAACAAATATTTTTTGCACGAAATGTTGTGACAGTTTTTCAACCTCTGCAGCTTTCCATTGAGACACAGTCTTATCTGTTCTTTCTATTGGATGCATTCCAGACAAAAGCCTTTGTTTACCTCTCTGACCTTTGAGTGCCTGAGATTAGCTTTCACATCCTTCACACACTGAGGTCTTTCTCTCCGTTTATTGTGTCATTTTATAGTGACCAGAAGGAAACATGTCCAGAAGACAAAGCAGGAGTTGAGGTGACAAGCAGCTGTGTATACTGGGGTCATGTTCTCTTTCAGGGTCAAAGACGCTCGCTGTTATTCTTTTGCTATTTAATGCAAGCTGCAGCCTCGCGAGTGAATGTTTCCAAGTGTCAAGTAATGATTTGCATCAAAGGCTATGACCCAAAGAAAATCTGGCATGCCACATTAGTCAGTCGCCAAAAGAAGGGAAATGGTTAGAAGTGGGATTGGACGAAGAGAAAAGAGGAGAAGGTGAAGGCCCAGATTGTAGCAGTTCCCACGACCAGCAAATCACTCAAATCGCTCGTGGCTGTCGCTGCCTTGCCCCCCTGCCCCCCTCCCCCTAATACAAACTGTGATGAATGGGACATTTAATATTGCCTTGCTTTAGGGAATAACTGGAATGTATCTGTCCTTCTCAAAATGCTAAAACCACACTCGTTCTCAGGGGCCTGGACACTGACTGACTGATGCATGTGATCAACATGTAAGAGAAGCAGGAAACGTACACACTTTGTTGTAATTAATCAGCTGATATTGCAATGCAGTCAGAACTACTGTAGTTTCAAGTGCATCACAATAATAACATACATTCATGGGCTCTCTCAGTCTCATTATGTTCCGCTCGGAGCTGCTGAGTCAAATGCGACACCTAGTGGTACAATTTGGTCCACTGGTCTACTTCAATAGTTGGTTTAATATTAAACAGATTGAAAAGTTTATACACTAGCTCAACCATATTGATCAGAAGGTTTGTTAACTGTGTACCCGATTTTTTAAAACCACAAATGTTACCCTCATGGTGCCGTTAGAGGAAAAGATCACCAAAGTCAGTAGGATTCATCCTCTAGGGATCATGAATGTCCAAAAAATGTCCCTTCAATAGTTTTGGAGCTGTTAATTTGGGCCTCATTAATGTCCCTTTCTCCCACTAATTATTTTTTTCATGCACACTGTGGTCTGTGAAAAAGATAAACTAAGAATCGATTAACACTGCAGACTCCGCTTAGCGTATCAGGTCAGGATAGATTCACAAATGAGTGGATTAGATTGAAGCATTTACGTGTCTCATCTGAATGATTTCCTGGCACCCAAAGGAGACAGGTGAGATTTTCTGGCTCTGCGCCATGCTGATGGATTGAGGGAAAGAGTTCTCATGAGCAAGTGTCATCCAATCTAATCCAGGTGATTAGTCATGCATTCTCCTCTTTCAAGGTGTGAGGCCCATTTTTCCCCCCAAACCAGGGGCCAGGTAATTTGATCTGTCAGTGAAAAGTATCAATGTTGGTTTCAAGTGACTACACAAACACATACACAGAGACGGGCACACTGTACATTTTGTAGAAACAATGGCAGCGAGAGGCAAGAATACACTGTATGTCCTGAAGGCGACCCCCCTCATTGGCAAGGCTCCTAAATTCTTCTGGTCGAATGGAAAAGAACGGGACAAATATTGTTTTGGTGACCGGTCACAATGTCCTGCGTGATTCAGCTTGTGTTTAAAAAGCTTGACCAGCAAACTTAACCAAGTAAGAGTCCAGACACCCACTCGCTTTTCATTCTCATAACACGGAAAGTACTGCAATATGTTTTATCTCTTGAGGATGCATTCAAAACCAAAATGGTCTGGCTGATCCAGACTCTCCCCTTTTGATCCTCGGTTCTATTTAACGAACCGTTGACTTCACATTATTCTCCTTCACTGCCGTTCTTTCGTAAGTCTTGTTATTGTCGTGATTTATGCTTTGGTTCCCCCAGTACAGCGTCTATTAAAGAAACATGTATCTTTGTCTTGATGCTGAGCCTTTCATACTCGGATATGATGGCCGATGATCCTGTTTAGTCTTGTGTCACATCCAAAATTCAAACTTTTAAATGTTCCACATGGAGAGTACTGCATCAGGAACAGCTGTATTTTGAGATCAAGCAGATATCTTAGAAAAGAGAAAGACAAAAGAAAAGTTTATCAACTTGAAGTAAAATCAAACGAGCCCTTGCACCTGTTATCTGTGTAAGCATGTGTTCACATATAACTGCCGTGGCTGCAGACACAAACAGACATAGTAAGAGGTTAGGACGAACAATACTGCCGTGTCTGATACATATGGACTTCTTTAGAGGGATCTATGTGTGTGTGCTCAGGGAGTGTTTGCTCTGGAGGACACAGGGAGAGATCAGACAAAACCCAACTTCCCAGCTCAACATCTCCCTCTTACCGCTCATTTTTCTCTACCGACTTCATTGTTCTTTGTCCCCTTTCGCCCTCAGCTTGTTAACGTACCCTTCCTGTTTCGGCGCTACGATGTGGCGCTGTCATCGACTCTCCGGCATCACTCCTCATAACAAAAAGTGTTGTGTTGATGACGATTTTTTTCGTGTGTGCAAAGTGTGCGAGTGAGCACAGCAGCAGAGCCGGGACCAGAGTGTTTATTTACTGTCATGTGCTTGCTCGCTCCTTTTGCTCTGTGCAGACTGTCATCACTGGGCATCGTATTGACAAGAGAGAGACCAAAGAATGATTAATGACTGTCCTGTCTCTCTCTTGTTTTCTCTCCCTTTTCCTTCTCCTTCCCCTGTCCCTCCATGTGTCTCTTTGGCTTCCTCTCCTACTCAGAGGACCTGGATGACCTGCGGATGGAGGGTGTGACGGGCTTGGCTCCATCCGGCAGTAAGTTCAGCCAGGGACGCAGCTCCTATCAACCTGAACCACAGGCCAAAGTTACACTCAACATCTGCTCTAGGTGTGCCAGGTAAATGTTTTCACCTTCTCTTATCTGATGCCTTGGAGAGAGATTGTGTTTTTCTTTTTTAGGGATGCTTAGATCTAACTTTTTCTGGACTTTTTTGGACTACTGGGCCATCTGTTTAGCAGACCAAGGATAGTGGATGGGTGCTCCAGAGATGGACAGCTGGCTGGTTAGCTTGCTTGGTTAATCCGCCATGCTTTCATGCTACACTAGATATACATTTTCTGAATTATTATTTATTATTTAAATAATGAAATGGTTAAAAAAAATATATATATATTTTAAATGCAGCATCAAATTGGTCAAAACAGGAACAGGAATCAAATGTCCAGTCTATAATGTATTTAGTATATAAACATATAATTGAATTGAATAAACTGACCCCATTAGTCATGTTTCCGTCAAAAAATATTTGCATGAGGAAAGGGTGATGGAAACAACAAAATTTGATAAGACTTCAGAAAATGCACATAAAGGTTTTTATGCTAGATTGTGGTGTTTTTTGTCTTTTTTGAAAAATAGTTAATTGTAAATGGGAGATGTAAACGCTTTCTCCAAGTTCAAAGTTCTGATGTAGTGAACATTTAACTCACATGACTGATCAACTGTTAACACTCTGCCGGAAAACCCCAAAAAAGAAGAAGAAACTGTTTCTTGGCGTCTTCTCTCTGATTAGCGACTTCTTTTTGTTGTTGTTTTTTCTCGCACGCGCAATATCTTCTTCTACTGTTCACTGACGGAGTAGCCTACAGCAATACATTTCACCACCATCTTCTGAACAAAGTATGTTTTTGCAGCTTTGTTTGTTCGCTCTAAACCAGTTGATGGAAATGTCCCTAATTTGCATTTTCTTTCACGTGAAGTTTAAAAATATCCCTTCAAAATTCGCTTTGACTTTAATGGAAACACGGCAACCGTCAGCGATACCCGATGCAGCTTTTATCAGCCCCATACTGATTTTAAGCAGCACAGCTCTGTAAAGTTTTTCTAGGGGCTTAAAGGAATAGTTCAACATTTTGGGAAACTCATTTATTTGCTTTCTTGCCAAGAACTTTGAGAATGGATAGATATCACTCTCATGTCTGTCTAGTAAATAAACCAGCAGCCAGCCAGCAGTCTGTTGGCTCAGCTAATCATACCAACTTGTATCAATTTTCTCATCTAACTCTCATCCAGAAAGCAAATAAGTGTATTTCCCAGAATGTCAAACTACCGCTGCAAGGCTTTAAATTATATTAATTCAAATCAATGTTAGCTATGGTAAAGTCATGGTTATTACTGTAATCGATTATTTTCCTTCCATTATCTGAGCTTGTTTCTACCCCGGGTCATGACTCCTCCTGGTGCCCTCCGCTCCCCCACCCACTCTCTCTGCATCTGTATCAGAGGCAGCACACCACCACATTCTTAACAGGGAATAATATCATATCTGAAGCATTCCGGTGTTGCTTGTTTTCACAAATCAGCCCAAGCACTGATAATCATCTCCATTATCACCCTTTCTGTCTTTATCACAGTTTTTCTCTTGTGACACATTTCCTGTTGCCTCTGATCCCCAGCATCACATTTCTAAGTGCTGGGTGTGATACCACAGGCAGGTGTGGGCAGGACTCTTCCTTGATGCCAGTCAGAGATAAACGGGTATCTGTTCGATGAGACGGCGGGCACACATCTGCCTGCACGCTCTCTTCTGTTTGGGGTTTGGAATTTGTTTGTTTCCTACTCTTCTTTCATTCACGCTGCTTATCAGTTTCACTCCACGCTCAAGCTGCGGGATGTTGTCAGACTTCTGCAGGAGGATGAATGGTATCAGTGGATTTTTTGCTGGCAGTTTATTGACTGGATGTTTTTAGGCGAATGGTTTATACCTTTGGCTTATTATCGAGTCCCCGGGTTGGATCGGCGGCAGAGGAAAGCGGCATCTGTATCTGGAGTCGTTCTTGGCTCATGCGCTCACTTTTTTTCGTGACTGAAATGTCAGACATCTGTTCTCCCTCTCTGTCTTCAGTCCAGATTCTTGCTTCGTCCTCTATAACCTGACCACAAAATCCTCCACAAGTTTTATTGGCGTAGGAGTCGTCGGTCTTTCATAGTCATTTTTGGTGAGTGTAAGGGCCATAAACAGATCACTAAGCTGGAAAAGTGTTGCACGCATGGTATGCCGTTTGTGCTGTTCTGGACAATTCTGAAATCAGGAGTGTTGCAGGAGTATCACACATATTCATGAAACATGTGCATGCATGTCTTCGCACGCACAGAATGCCTCTGTGAACAGACAGCGGAGGCAGAGGTCAGGGAGCAACGAGGAGAGGGACGGTCCTAACACGGACTTTATGCTGCATGCATTAGCACTCCATCTTGATGGGATTACCAGAAACACCTTTCAGACATGGCTCAATATGGGGCCAACCTTTAAACGGACTCCTTAGAACTCTAACATATGTGGCACCTTTATGTTTCACACCTGCAGACAGCACTACTGTACAGATGTGACCTGGCTGAACCTACTTTTCAGTTTAGTGTTCAAAATCAAGGCCTGAAAAAGACTAAGCAGATTCTTTCTGATATGATATAATTCTCACTAAAGATAATCGAGTGTTGCTCGGCCCTGTTGGAACACTGACCCAGGTTGGACAAGCATTCCTCACATACCCGTCACCTCTCGCGCAAACACATTCAGCTCCTTCTTTTCACATGTGAGCTCTTCTGGGTCAGTGAGGTCCAGCTTTCTGTGCATGACACTTTTGTTAAAAGCATGCACACCGTATTCACTCCCTCTAGTTGTTTAAGCAGTCAAACAAGGCCGAGCTTCTTGGCTTTACCATGTACCACCCAAAGCCAAAGGGAAGGTGACGCTTGCTTTCACACCCACAGCGTGAAGGCGACAACCCGATTTCTCCCCTGCGAGCATTTATTAATTTCCAGCAGCACTCCTGTATGTTACTGCGTTTAAGATCCACCTGTAATAGTACGGGCAAAGGCCATAAGAGGAAAATTTAAACTACACTGATAATAACATCATACAGGAAAAACATATTGTAAAAAACACTTTGAAGGAGTAGATTGTGAAGAGAAAATGCAATATTCGCCAATTTGGATTCCTGAATTGGTGTTTATTTACTTTTAATTGAGATAATTTGTGGAATCTTTAATTATTTTTTAAAAGATTCATAGTGTATGTAATTTGATATATTATTTATACTGTAAATAGTTATATGTATATATTATCTTAATGCATAATGACAAATCCATCCATTTTCTGCCACAGAATAAGCAAAGTATTCCAGACATCTCTCACCCTAGCAACATTTTATAGCTCTTCCTGGAGAACCTTGAGGAGTTTCCTGCCAGATAAGATATATACTGTCTCTCTCGTGTTCTGGCTCTACCTCAGGGCCAACTATCATTTATATGGGCAGGCAAAACCTCTAAGCGCCCAGGAGGCATCCTGATGAGATGCCCGAACCACCTTAACTGGCCCCTTTCGACGAAAAGGAGCTATTCCGAGCTCCCTCCGGATATCTGAGTTCCTCACCCAATCTCTAAGGCTGAGCCCACCCGGTGTATGGAGGAAACTCATTTCAGCCACTTGTATCCACAATCTCATTCTTTCGGTCACTATTCAAAGCTTATGACAACAACTGAGGGTCGGAACATAGAGGGACTAGTAAATTGAGATGCTTCGCTCCCTCTTCACTCGTGAACTTAAAACTTCTTCACTTGGGCCAGTAACTCACTCCCAAACCCAACATAAACACTTTTCAGCCGGCTGATCCCAAGCTGATTTTTTTCCTCCCCCAGCCTTTAGACACCTTCCCCAGCCATTGTCCTTTCTCCTTTGCTTCTGTCCAAACACTGTCCACACCACCAAACAGTCCAGTCAGCCTGTGTGGCTCCTAACCAGCTGTGGCAGGTCAGGAAACACGGCGCTTCCTCTGGCCTCTCTGCTGGTCGGCTTAAGTGTAAAGTGCCGTGCGGCCTGTGTGTTGTGGGCATGCCTCTGTCTCTCGGGCTACAGCTGCGGTCGCACCAGCATTTCATCCGCCTCCTTCTTGCGCCCGATCGGTCGTCTTTAATGGCTATGTGCTGCTGCCACAAAACCTCCTGTGTGCAAACGCATCCCAGATCTTGGGCACAGTCCGGAGGAGTTGGTGGTGCGGTCCAAGGAAATGGATAGATCTCCACAAACCTCTTCTGGGCTTGTAGTTCTCATTAAATTAATTGCTTTCATATCAGGAATGCACTGAGGGAATAGTAGTCAGGACTTGCGGCTATGAGCAGCTTTTGTTCAGAGAATGGGAAGGCCTTGTGATAGTCATCTTGGGTACTTTTTAATAGTCTTATAAAGAGCATTAAAGAGACGGAGAGACAAGGCGAAGGATGTATAAAGAAGGAAAGAAACAAAATACACTTTTAAAAGCAGTGTTCTGCTTTTCTCCTCATTGTAGAGGTAGAAACCAAGAGGCCCTGCGGCTACGACGGAATGCAGCCGCGCCATAAAAGCGAATGGATTGCTTTCCTTTTGTCTTCAGCTAATGGCTGCGCCGATGACATGGAAATAGCATGCAGTGAGAGCATTTGGCACTAAAGCAGTGTGTAATTACAGTTAATATGGTATGATTTACACTCGTTAAAAATATGCTTTAGAAAAATAAATGCTGTGTTTAATTCCATGCTGATGTTCGAGTGTGTGAATGAGCATAAAAGCAGCGAAAAGCCACGTGTAGCATGTTTATCTTCCCGTTGTGAAGGTATTTCAATCACTGTTTGTCTTTCACCCACAGTATACTTTCCTATCTCAGGGAAACTTAAATCTTTTAGTACCTTAAGGAGACAGCCAAATCTCTCAGACCCGCTTCCAATTCAGTCCAAACATATCTTTGAGAGAAAAAAGCTATAGGGGCTTGGAACACATTGTGATAAAGAACAGTAACTGGATGATTTAAGGGGAAACAGAATGTGTGCGTCAGCTTTTTAGTTTTGCTGCGTCAGTCAGCACAGTGAAATGGAATGAATGCATTACTTTGATTTCACGTCAACATACTAAAGGATATTTCAGATTTATTTCCAGCAAGCTGCAATGAAGAGATTCGTGGCCATAAACTGACCCTCATGTTCTTCTTTTCTTGTTTATCCCAGATTTCACAGCAGAGATCATAAACTCACTGAACACTTCCTCTTTGTCTCATCACTGATAGCTAAAAGACAAGCAAGTCTCTTATTTGGCATTCTCCATCTAGCATTCATTTTCCAAACAAACATTGCATTGTTGTGGCTAAAAAAGAATGTTTTTCAAAGGTGATTTAAACCTCATAACCCCATAAAGCCGCTGGCAGGTTTGAAGGGAGTGCTCTCTTTAAAACAATTACACCATTATCATAGCTAGAAAGTGCAAAAACAGAAACTTTTTTGTCAGATTTTCACATTTTCCGACGGTCCTTTGACAAATTTTCCGTAACGAATGCTTTCGTCTGGAAAAATAACCAACTCTGAGCTTGAAAAATCACCTTATTTGACATATTTTGCTAAAAATATAACATTTGCACTAACCAGATCCTGTTAAAACATTAAATTCAATGACCCTCAGTCCAACTCGACAGCTTTGAATGACTCAGCTGAGAGTTACAGTCACAATATTTTGTGAAAATCTGACTGAACTTTGGCTGTTTACACAGGGCAGAGAGGAGAGGACAAGATAAATTGTAAGTAAAAGATTGTAAAAGTAGAAATAGTTTAATATGTATGGCATGTAGAGCCACGGTGTTTCCAATATTGGTAACACTTGTGGGCACTTGGATGAATGTTGATTTATAGATTCCAGTTTTTCCAACAAAATTATCAAAATATATTATCTTATTTTGTCTTTTTCTATGATTTGTGGCATTATAACAGTGTTTTACTTTTCGCCAAAGACATTTTTAAGGTTTTCCCTACTTCTGTCCATGATTGTGCTGTTAAACAGATATATTGCAGTGAAAAAAACAATGACAAAGTGAGTAAAATGTGACAGGAACAAAACCAGAACTGTGAAGCACACTTGACTGCCAATGCTTAGATTAGTCTATTTGTATTTCTTGTTGTTTCTAGGTTGCAGGGCGACAGTTTATCAGACACCAGATCTGAAGAGGAGCACAGGCCTCACATATCTGAACAAGCTGTACCAGACATCTCCTGTAAGTCGATAAAAACACGGTTCAATTTTTTTTTTTTTTTTGACATTTTCCTTTCACATTTTTGTGGTCTCACGGTCTCCTCTGTGTCTTTTTCTGTTTGTGTGTGTGTCGTCTGGAGCAGCTCCATTGCCCGGGGTGGACACAGTGGCGGGACGGTTGCAGGAATGCGAGGCCTTGTCTCAGATGTCAGGCTCTGTAAGTGTCCTCCCTGCATCCATCACCAGACAATTAAGATCACTTTACAGCCATCAATTACCACGTCGCTCTCTCCTCCTCGGCCTCTATTGTCCCAGAGTGAGCGAAAAACCACCTCAAGCCTCTCGTTAATAGGACAAAACTGATCCATCTTTATGCAGGCAAATTTCAGCTTACACAACAGTTGATAATGCTGAATAAGTGATAGATATCTCCCTATATCACTTTGCTTCCCTCTCAGGGCAATTGTGTGCGATCTGAAAGGATTAAAAAGAAAAGAATATCTAGTAACACAAGGACAATTGTGGACAATTTAGAAGTTTTATACAATAGGCCTAAATATTTATGGGTTACAGGAGTACACACAGTTTTGTTTAACAGCAGGTTTGCGTGATAACCTCACATGCTTCTGGGGAGAAATCTATAGAGGCCTAATGTGCTACACACCAGACTCACACACAGGCAGACACTCACATGCTGTTAATAAAGCGGTCAGCTAAGACGCCGGTACCTTTTGTATAATTACCACCCAAAAAAAGCCGATACCTTTTTTTATAATTGCCCAATCCAAGTGTTAGACAAGGCTTTTACGGCATGTTTTAAAGAAAGAAAGGGGCTTTGGAGCCAAAGCATTGCTCCGTGTGTGGAGCAGATGCAGAGAGGCTCCAGACTAACTGGGAGCAGACTTTGAGAGACTGAAGGACCTGTTGAATCAAAGCCTGTAGTCGGAAGTCTCATGGATTAAGCCAAATACTCCAGCCAGTATCCATAAAGTAGAGAAACTGTGCACCACATTCGTTTTTACTACTCGTTTTCAAAGTTATAGATGAGATTTAAGCAGATTAAGAGGAGACACTACAGGTGATTAGGGTCATTTTTTTAACTAATGGATATCACCAAGAAACATCCCCAGTTTGTTATTTACATTAAGAGATTTTTTTTTCATTGCGTTTTCTGAAATTGTATATTTAGATATATAATATATATTTTTATGGTGTTTGACAGTATTTTCTGTCATTCTTTTAGGAACAAAATGTCATATAAATCAGGGTATGAATGATATAGAGACGAACCCCTCTGTGCAAACCTTCAGAATATAGTTAGGAATAAAACGGAAAGCTTGGTGTATGTAAGTGAAGCTAAAGTTGAGATTTATGGCTCAGAGCATGAGAATAATACTCATTTTGAGAAAAACTTAAGCCTTTAAAGATTTCATACATTTTTAATGAAAAAAACTATTTAAAGACAAAACATTGATTGGTATTCATAGCAACAATAATATAGAACATGTAAAACACATAATATTGTGCAGGAGAGTTGTCGCTTTCTAACGAAGCCTGTGATTTTTAGGAAAATTCTATAGGCACACATGGATAAAATGTAGTAAAATATACACCTAAATGTTTGTTTTGGATGTTTTCTTTCCACTATTCTGAAAGAAGACATGTTATGAGAGAAAAATGGCCCAAAACTTTAAAATGTAACACTGCAAGAAAAAAACGTTTCTGCCTGTAGCATCTCAACTTAATTTAGCTAATCAAGCTAAACCCGACATCCTCTTTCCCACTGACATCTACATCGAGCCACTATCCTGCAGCTGCTTACACCCAGGGACCGACCACTACATCTTCATAGGTTAAGCCCTGTCTGGCACGCTTAAGAAAAGGGTACTAATGTGTCCCATATGGAAACCACAAGTGCAAATGTCTCCTGTCATCTACTGTAGCTAATATGGCTGTTTTGTGTTTAATTGCTTATGTTTGGCTGTCCTTGAAAGGCAAATGCAATTTGTAATAGCTTGTTAGTTTAACTGGCCCTTCAGGGGCTCGTCGGCCACAATCACTAAACGGTATGGAAAAAAAATGTAATGCCTTTATGAGCTTATTTGGAAAAAACACAATGGTTAAAGTCATGAGATATACCTTGGTCTCTGTGGCGGATTGTGTTTCCTATTTTTATTTGATTTATCTCATGCAGCAATACTTGTTCGGGTAGGAAATATTAGTAAGAAAACAAGCGTCCCTTGCATTGGGAGAAAAATGTCCAGTTATTTCTTTAATATTGCAATGTCTGTTAGTGTTAAACAAAGAGTGCGTGTAACTTTCTCTAGGTTTGAAATTTTGACATCATATTTAATTATTAGCACATTTCATCATGCGTGGCTGTCGTTAAACGAAGTAGGCCTTGCATTGTACATTGCCCTGGTTTGGGCAGTAAAAGGTTGGTGATGTTGGAAAGTAAACACTGTTAATGGTTATCATTATTAGTCCAACAGGCCCCCTGCCTCTGCCAGCTCCTTTAGGTGATAATTGCCTCATAAAGACAAATACTTTCCTAAAGCAATCGCCAGAGCAAATTCCCCAAGAAGTCCTTCTATAGTTTCCTTTGTAAGTGTTAAGTGATACGTTTTAATCAAATTTAGCTAAGTGTGGAGTTGTATGGGTGTTACCTTCATAAAATCTGCCAGGGGAAATTGTTAATTTGCATGGTAGAAATAAGATAATTAGTGTGATGCAATATGCCATGTGTATGATACAAGGCAGAGCCGCTTTGGTGGCTTATTTTTGTTTCCAGGGGAATGTTGGCAGAGGTTCAGCCGATACACTGTATGGCTTTTTATATTTGGCACCAGTCTGCTCTCCACACCTCCACAGTTATGCCTGCATGCTTATCCTCTGTGAAAATCTGTTATTTCATGGCATAACTCTAGTGCAGTTTTACTACTCCAAAGGTTTGTTTAGGATTTTAGCAGTTTCCATTCATTTGGCATCTGCAAGCTGTGCCAAAATGATTATGTTTGTGCTGGTGTCCTTATCACCCGCAATTACAACTATTCAGTTTCACCCTAAAATAAGTTGTATGGGGTGGTACATTTAATTTTTTTGTGCTAGTATCACTGCCAGGGGCAAGTCAAAAACACTATTCATGGGGTCGCATGGAGACTAAATGGTGGCAGACATATCTTAACTTTACTCAAAAGTGTTAAACATTATTGTGTGACTGAAACGGTGGGATTAGAAATCCATACATTTATTTATTTCCTAAAAATCTAACATTTTCTAGACTTTTTTTTCAGTGAAAGAGAAATGTCTTTTTTCATTGAGCACAAACATTTTCTTCTCTTTTACCAATTCTCTTTTTATTGAAAATAGAAATTCACTTTCGTACATTTTTTATTGTATACTTAGCACATTGTTCTTACAAACCACATAGTAAGATAAATGGTGAGGCACGAGATGAATAAAAATATAATAATAATTATAATAATGTTAATGCAAAAAAGTAATAATAGTAAAATAAGAAATAAGAGTATGTACTGATAACGAATCAATTATATTCTATTCAGTTTCCTTCATTTTCAGAAAGTGAACGTAAACTTAACCATACATATTCAGACAGGACAAAAATGAACATAAACATTTCCCATGTACATGTGGTCATAACTGATCCTCCACAGAGCACTGCAGCTGCCAGATAGATCGATAGCTCACACAGTACAGTAAGGACAAACAATAAAAGTCGGTGCTAAAGAAAAATGGAACAAAAGTAAGATGCATAGATCAATAAATACATTACTGAGAGTGTTAAAGAAACATTGTGACTAATAGCTAGTACTGTATATTTTAGCTGCCCCAGAGGTTAAACACTGTACGAGCACTAATTGAACATTATGAGTTCCTGTAAATAATCCTCCCTGTTGGGCGATTATATGATCATGATTAGTGATCGCGATAAATTTCAGGTTGATTATGGTGATCAGCTGTGAGCATATTTACTCGATCAAACCTGACGGAAATGTGCGTGACAACAGCCAATCGGAGTTTTCCTGCTTCCCTACTGTTTGTAATTTGCTGGAGAAGTAAACAGAAAGACAGAACGTGTAGCTAAATGGAAGCTGAGGGCAACGAAATAGATGTCAGTCATGATGTCAGTCAAGGAGGTACAAGTGAATGTTGGAATAGAGCAAAGGAAATTACAATCTATCTGCCGCTGTATCGAGAGAAAACTAACATTCACAGCACAGTAATTCACACACAGGTATGGTGCATTCAATAGCATCATAATGGCTATGGTGGATTCACAAGCGCTGGACATGAAAACTTACAGAGAAACAAGTTATAACTGAATGGAACTTAGTTCATTAAACATTTTGACAAACATTGTAGGCTTTCTAACAACAACAAATCTGTTTAATCATTTGAAGAAGTACCACCCAAGTGATTATGCAGAAAGCATGTTCAGTACAGATGCTATAAAACTGTCAGTTTAAAAACAACATAAAAAATTGTGATAATAATCAAGTTTGGACGATGAAAAAATATATTGAGATCTTTTTTTTTTTTTGCCATATCGCCCAGCCCTACTCTAGTTTGTCCTTTACTAGTTTTCACCCATTTGGGCCCAACACTTAATTTTCTCTCTTGGCTGTTCTTCTGGTGCTGCTGTAGAATAGACAGTACGTCGTACCTGTCTTGGTAATGCTAGAATAAAAGTCTAACTGTGTTATTGTCAATATCCTGTTTGCTAACTCAGCGGTTGGGCCGGTGAGCCTATGAGCCCTGTATACAGTTCATAAAATCCATTAGGTGATTGTGCTGTGAGCCAAACAACAGGAACTCATTAAAAAGTGGAGTGTTACTGCTCACATCCCGAATCCTCCGGTGGCTATGCAGGCTAGAAGTGGCTAGAACAGCAGAACCAGTTACCTGAAAAACATACTGCATCTCTTGTATCCTACAGTTAAACATCAACCAATTTGAGGATTTGATTTTGACAGGAAAAAAATACACTTCTGCTAGTTTTGATCCAGCGAATACAGTCTATAAAACAATTAAATAACCTAATACAGGTGGCCTGTGCTCATGTGCTGAATGAGAGATGATCTCTCCCTGCATGTTTGAAAAGTCGGTATTCAGTATAATCAAAAACCGTGTTGTTTTGGTTAGAATAAAAAGAAACAACCCTGTGCTGCAATACTCAATGTTCTGTATCTCACTCATGTGCAGATCAAATCCTTATGCTGACAAGTTCACATCTGCCAGGATGTTGTCTTCTTCGCTGAACCTGATTTGATAAAAGCAGTATTTGCTGGGCTACATCATGCAGCATGGACTGAGCTCATGAGATATAGTCTGGCTTTGCAAAGTGGCGGCCATCCAGAATTCCTAAATGTGCAGATACATTTCTGAGTCCCATTCTTTTTCAATCTTCTTCATTGCTAGAGGAGGTGCTTTAGTATTGGATGAGTCATAGCACCCAAAGGAAGAGTTAGCCTTTAAAGCTATTGGGACTGAAAACATTGACCATAAAGAAACAGAACACAGACATGAGACCTGTGTGTCTATGTGTTGCATACAAAGGTGGGACCAAGTCATTGTTTTGCAAGTCACAAGTAAGTCTCAAGTCAAGTTCCAAAGTCAAGCCCGAAGTCAAGACAGGTAAGTCCCGAGTCAAGTTCCAAGTCAGGACCGACAAGTCTCAAGTCAAGACCCAAGTCCTACAGTTTGATTTTCGAGTCCTTTTAACAATAGTAGCTGAGAAGCTAACGTTAGCTCTCATCAAAACTTACCATTCTTTGTGCAACTACAAATGTCAGACGAAGTTGGAAGTTGTTGCGTCCCCATCTGTAATCTTCGACCTGCATGTTTTTACTGCAATTCATTTTTTGTTGACCACTTTGTAATTTTTATACCCAAACAAAACTATCTTTGGTATAATTTTTGCCAACTGACGACATTTTTTGACAGTTCTTCTTCATTGGTTGTCTTGCAATTTGATTGGATGGATGCTGTTGGATCAAAATAACGTGAGTAGAATTTAATTGGATGTTGTGCCGACAGCACACGTCAGACACAGCGAGAGACGCACACATTTACATTTACACAAAGAGAGATAGAGCGGTCCTTAGTAACAGACTTTTTCATCTATGGGTTTTGGGGAAAGTCTTTTCAAGTCAAAAGGCTCAAGTCCAAGTGAAGTCACAAGTAATTAAGTTCAAGTCAAGTTGCAAGTCTCTTTACATTTTGTCAAGTCGAGGCAAAAATAATCAAATTCATGACTCAAGTCCGACTCGAGTCCAAGTCATGTGACTCGAGTCCACACCTCTGGCTGTATATATGCTCCTGTGTGTGTGCATTAGTCCCTATGCTCTTCTGCCTGACCACAACAAGAGTGTCCATCTACTGTGCTTTACAAAGCCAGCAGTAGGCTCAAAGCACGTCTGAGGTCTGTGACTGCATGCACACATCCCGAGCACTTCTTGTTGTGCGGAGGGCAATGTTGAACCAAACCCCAGATTGTGGTGATTATTACTTCTGACCACACACGTATAGCTGCACACATGCAGGCTATAAAATATTTAACTCCAGACTTCCATCCTCTCTTTCTTTTTTTTTTTTGTCTTGTTTGCTCACAACATGGAATCAATTTTGCAAGAAACGAGACCCTTGTTTGTTCGCTGGGCAGAAGCATCACCAGAGGGGTTTTCCCCTTTCTCTTTAAGGTCTTTTCGATTTGTCATACTGGGAGGGAGATTATACAACTTGGGTTTTGCGCCACTGACATTAATATACTCGTAAGTCATTGCAAAATCATAATCAAAAGCCGCTCTTTATTTTTTAGATGAAAAGGCATTCCTTCTCATCTCTTTGTCTGTGTAGATTAAAGCATCCAATCTAAGCATCCAAACAAAGGGGAAGAAAAGTTCAACTCAGTTTCACTCATGTCATACATTGATCCTGATAAGGACAATAGAAGCTTTAAACTACAGTGAAGGGAATTCACTTTTCATCACGTCATTGTATCTTCATAGCATGTAATCAAGTTCATTTTTGTTTTTCTTTGTTTTTCCCCTATCTAACGTGCGATGCTTGCTGATTTGTACATGATTTTTTAATATGCACTATTATGATGCGCTGTACATGTTGACATCTTCCAGGTGACTTTGTAAGTATGTATGCCTTCGCCAAACCTGATGAAGCAACAGTCATATTTTGATCATAATGTCTGTTTATTTATTGATGTTATCTTGGGGGGTGAATTGCTTGCAGACTCAATATATCCTGTTTGTTTGCTTGGCCATGGGACTGTACAGTACCACCAGCCATCTGCAGTCTCCAGCATATATGTTCCTCATTACGGTAGTCCTTATTTTAGTGGACAGAGGAGCTTGAGGGCAGAAACAATGCAAATGTTAAACTGTGGACATTGTTGATAAGAGTAAATCTCCATATGTTAACCAGTCTCATTAAGCTGGACCGGACTTTCTTGGAGGGATAGTTTGTATTTATTGAAGTGGGGTTGTATCCACTTATACTTACTTATTCTCATACTTATCCATAGTCGGTGTATTACCTACAGTATGATCTAGATCATGGTCGACATCCACCCAGCTTGGAGAAGCAGGCAGGAGGTCTAAGCAATGGACTGCTGAGGATGGGGGCAGTGGCAGAACATATTTATTTTTCAGCTTTACTATGCTGTTGATGCTCTCTTCAAAGCCACCACACTCCATTGTCAAAAATCGTAATTTTACCTCACAGAGCACAGGAGTTGCTGATCTACCCCTGCCCAGATTATTACATTTGTTTGGGTAATCGTGTGACTTTAGTGAACCTGAACTTCCCGCAATAAATCCCACAATAATACAAACTAAACAATCTTAGTTCTGAAACCCCTGTGTTCTGTGAGGTAAAAATACTGTTTTTGACAATGGAGTCTGGTGGCTTCAAAGAGATCATAGATAACTTCAGTTCCCAATCCGAAAGGGCTGTCTGACAGCAAGGTAAAGGGGAGAAAATGTTCTAAATGTAACATACACTTAAACTGATATTTATGTTTTTTTTTAATAGTTGGAAAATGATTTTGCTGCTGCTTTCATCCTCATAGCTACATTGTTGCCTGTACCCCTGTCTGCTTCTCCAAAGTGGAGGCATATCAACTGCGATCTAGTGTAATACACTGATATGGATAATTACCTCATACAACCCCATACAAATTCCGATCCATCCCTTTAAGGCAGGGGTCTCAAACTCAAATTACCTGGGGGCCACTGGAGGCAGAATCAAAATGACCAAAAAAAAAAAGACACAAAATGACAGAAAAAATACACAAAATGACCAAAAAAAGACACTAAATTACGAAAAAAGACACAAAACGACTGAAAAACACTAAATTACTTTAAAAAGACATAAAATGACCAAAAAATTCACAATTACCAAAAAAGACACAATTATTAAAAAAGGCACAACATTATTAAAAGACACAGAATTATTTAAAAAAAAAAAAAAAGGAAAAATTACCAAAAAAAGTAAAGTGCCATTCATATAAAATTCATTCATTCATATATAATATAAAACTCACATTAAACTTTCATATCAAGGTGGGGGCCACAAAATATCTTCACGAGGGCCGCAATTGGCCCGCGGGCCGCGAGTTTGAGACCCATGCTTAAAGGCATAAAGTTCTTGTCCAGTCGAACTTTTAATAAAACCAAGGTGAAACCTTGACCTGGATGTTAAAAATAACCTCTGTAATATAACGACCTACACAGTTTAATGAAAATTATGAAAATGCACTTGGGAAACTTAAAGTAGCAAACTGTTGGTGGCCTTGTTTGCCTGAGCTGAGAGGACCCAGACTGATGATGATGTCATGCTGTTGGATTTGGGGGGATACCACCAAAGAGAAAGAAATAAAGTTGGGGAGGGGATTCAGTTGTAATGTTCAGCCCGCCTTGCTTCTTTATGAGGGCTGTAATTAAGAATTGGCTTGTGGTGTTGTGGTTCTGCTGCCACAGAACGCCTCATGTATCTGACAGGCCCAAAGATCAATGCCATGGACCCTGGGAAGTATGTTCTGTCATTTATCAGAGGATAGAAACTTGTTTTTCACCCTACCTCCTCTACAGTCCACTCCCGAGTCCTTAAAATCATAAAATGAGTAGCCTGCTTCGTCCCAGGTTCGTCTTTAAATGCTATTGGAAGACTGGACTGTATGTATATCACCACATCTCCCACAGCCGTACTCTGTGTCAGCACTTTGTCAATTCAACTCTGTCTCTCATTAAGTGCTTAGCACATCACATGATGTAAGCGTTGGCACTGGCGGTATCATAACTTATCTTGTGTAAACCAAACTTTACAGGAGGTGGAATTATGGCTGACAGATTTTTATTTCTCACCTGTGCTTGAAGCTCATGTGCACTTGGTCCCTTGGCTTAACAGATCATCTGCCCACTTGTGTCCAATCACAGAAATAAATAGGAGGATTAGGCTTGCTGCCATTACAGGCCTTGGCAACCTGAGTCTGTCTAACAAGTCCCTTTCCAAATCATTCACTTGGCCCGGAAGGCCAAAGCAGTCCCTATAAGTGATCCAATCTGCCTTTATAGAATTTATTTTCTTCCATATGCTTTGGAATATGATCATCTTCTTTTTTTTGTATAATACCACATCGTGCGCTCTTAGGGAACCATCCAAAACGTCTGATTTATTGTTTCTTAACTGCTGGTGAAGATTTGCTGCTGTCAGGCTCTTTGCCAACACGCTGGTGTGCATACAAGCTCCTATAGATTTATTGATAGTTATACAAAAATGTCCTGAACCACTACTGACAGTCTAGCGTCCCGCATTCACTAAACAGAGTGCACTGCATGTTCTACGCTTTCATCTACACTTGCTGTGGTTTCTTGTGTTTTTCTAAAGCCCATAAAATAATAATTGCCCCTTTTTTCCAGCAGATATGGCTCAGATATTTCCAGCAATAGCTGAAAATTATAGAAAGAGTTAATTGAAGGGTCTTTGTTCTAATGTGACTTTCTCTCTTTTCTGTTCTCCACGCTAACTAGCGTCAGGCTGTCTGGGAAGCTGATCTGAAGGCTGTGAGAGGTGGGAGCTCTGTCGGGCAGACGGGCCTGCTACTGGGTGACTCCCTCTTTTCTAAAGAGCTGGAGAACATGGGCAAACAGCTGGCTGGTAGGCAGTTCTGTGTGTGCATGGATGTGTGCTATGCAATTGTGCATATATATTAGTCTGTGTATGTATTAGAGGCTTTAATGGTGAATAGCATGGGTAAGTCAGATCAAATACTCTCTTGGGTATATCGAACTTAGTCTACGCGGTGCAAACATTTACACACACACACACACACACACACACACACACACACACACACACACACACACACACACACACACACACTTTAAACTACCTTATGAAATAGAAAGGGCTTTAGAGAGCACTTAGGGGCAGTGGGAGGGGGAGAGTCCAGCTAAAGAATGCACTTCTTTTGGCCAAAGGATTTTCTTTCTTAATTAAAAACTGATCTTCCTGTGAAAATGTGTCAAGACCAAATAGAAAAAGTAATTAAAATAATTTCCACAGCCCAGGAATTCATCTCAACTACGGCTTTGACAGCTTCGATCAATAAATCCGTCTCTGCTGAGTCATTTGGAAGCGATCGAAGCTTCACTGTGCCGAAGACTGATTTGGTTTGACAAAATGGAATTTGTGCAGCATTTTGGAAATCATTATTCCTAATGTAGGCTCATTTTTGACATGTGTGACGTCTGGGTGACTCAGAGACTGCTTTTGTTGTCACGATGATCAAGTGTGTATCCAGTTATGAATCAGATGAAAGCCTGGAGTTGAGGCCAGAGGGAATGTCGCCATTTACCATCATGTGTCACCCACTTGTTTGTTTATGCATGTCTTCCCACTCTGTTTGACAGCGTCACTGTCTGTAAAGACCTTGTACGCGCCTTCACATACCACACTTATTTGAAGCATATTGGTCTTTCTCAGTGAACCTATTACTGTCACCCAATGGTGGTCCCAGCTGCTCCCATTTCATCTGCTCATCCACACATCGGCGCTGAACACACTCGTTCCTTCCGTGCCGGCAGAACAAAACAGCACGTGGGGACTTAAGAGGCACTAAAAGAGAACTATTTGTGTTAACAACACACAGAGTTCTGCCCCAGAGGTCCTCAGATGGCATTAATTTCTAGTTGTTTTACGCTGTGTTACTGAATATTCAGGCTGAGGGCTCCCACCAGGCCGTTCAGTGGAGCTGTTCAACAAGCTAATTCAACTCTTTCAAGCCTTTATTAGCTGCTAATACTTTCCATGTTTGGAGCCAGGGTCTCACTTTTCATCTTATATTGTTAGCCCAATCATGTGGTTGTTAAATCACCCCTTGCCTGCCTATTGTGATACTGTAAAGTTCATGTGCACTTGGTTATTTGTTGTTGAATGATGTTATTAAATACTGTTTCATTTGAATTCAGTTTCAGCTAGGGAAGAGTATTGTTCACAGACTGTATAAAAGAGGTGGTCATAGCCACGGCGACATCACCCAATGGTTTATGGACAGGGTTTGAAGAGTTTGGCATTTTTACTGCTGCCATCATAACTTTTTGGAGCCAGAGAGTTGATATTTGGACGAGAGGGTGGAACAAGGCAGAAGTGAGAGGAGAATCTGACCACAGGGTCAACACAGGTTACCAGCCCGGCGGGGCAGGTACTGTTATAGAAAAAGCTATGGCAGTAGCTTATGCTGGGGATGGCTAGACGACTTGGTAAGCAATGTGCATCTATAACTCACGTTTACTGTAATTTTGATTTGGATGCTAATTTGGCTCACGACAACAGGCTTGAAACAAAATGTACTTGTTGTAATGTACAGCTGAACACTTTAAGGGTAACCAAAATGTTAAAATTTACTTTCATGAAATGAAGACACACTGTGAAAGGGTCAAAGTTAACCCAAAAACAAGTTCAAAGCAATTTAAATGTACACGGATACACATTCCTTTGTCTCCATCCTGATTGACCAGTCACCAGTGGTAGCAACTTGTCAATCACAAGGTAGTGTCACAATAAAGCATACCCTGCTTCATCTCTTATATTACTCTAAACGATAATTGACAAAATGCTGTATGATGACATACAACAAGCGATTAAGACTATAAAGTTATGTGAATGTTAACTGATTTAATAAATCAAGTGAGAAGAGACTTCTACTATAGACTTCTATACAATTGGACTTCTTTTTGCAGCCAGTGAAGTCGCCACCTGCTGACCATTAGAAAGAATGGAGAGTCTACGTCCACTGCCTTTATTCAGTCTCAAGTATTGTTTTTCAGAATTTCTTATATTATTTCTGATGCGATCCAGTACTTTTGGGAATATGAACATATTCTGACCCCTTTTTTCATTTAAAACAAATTATTCCCAAACTGTTCAGTGCATCTTAAATCAAGACTTTTGCTGACATATAATAATATTATCAAGAAGAGTAAGAAAGCTTTCCTGTATTACAGCCAGTAATATCTGATCAATGTACAAGTAAACAATGTTGAGAATTTTTCCAGGCTTTTGACACTTTCTGATACTTGATGCTACACATATACTTTTAGTCTGCGCTCCAAAAGTATGCAGTTCACTACCCAGTCTTTCATTATTTGTACTTAATGAATCCATCCAAGGACAATGGTTAGTATTTTAATTTATTCTGGCAGTGTTTTGTATTGTTGTACGCCTGCAGATGAATTACAGACAGTCGATATGTCATTAGCACTTTGGTTTGTTTTCAGAGGAGGAATCTAATAAAGTTTGTATGAGCTCTGGATGGTTGTATAGCGTGCTACGGGCCTGTCCTCTCACCACGTGCAACTGCTGCTTGATCAAAGACTTTAATGGATTAGATCTGTTTCTATTTCTTCTTGTCTCCTTCTCTCTGTCTCATTTTCTCCTCGTCTTTCTTTTTCCTGTCTTTACTACTGATTTAAAACTTATCAAAGGTTTATGCCATATGGATTTTGATGCTACCTCTTTGATCTCTTGGGGCCGTCATCTTATATCAGCGTCTGTGAGGTGGCTTGTAGTATCTGTGTATTAAACACTGCACAGAATTTCAACATAAAGCCGCGGGTAATAGGCGACTCATTAATGCCAGGAAGTTTGGGGGGAAACAACTGGTTTACAATAAAATCATGAGTGGAGCATTCATTTACGGAAGGGGGGACGATTTTCACAACAAAAACATGTGGTGTTTATCATTACAGTGGTAAATATCTCAAGATAAAAATATCAACTTTGTGGGAACAGATTACTAATGAACATATCCTGTTTACGATAGAATGATAACATCAGTGGTGGTGGACTTGTGTGGGTGGTTAGGGGCTTTAACTGGGAAATCTTCATATGTGGAAATTCCGTTTTGGTCACTCTCTAACTGTATACAGCCAACTAAATAACAACTAAATGGCTTTGTAATGGTACATAGTGCAGTCCTGCCACAAGCTGATGTCATGACATGCCCTGAACACCCCACAAAGTTAATTATCTTCCAACTTTCAATCACAGTGAGGTCAAGAAAGGCCAAGTTCTACTCTGTGTCTTTAAGTTTTCTTCTATTATTTAGAGCAGTAACATGTGTAGAAGGCACTTGGGTTAAAGCTACGCAGACGCAATGTACACATGCAGTGGAGGCTTTGAGCAGTATGTGGTCTGCATTGTATCTCACTATAAGGGTTGACCTCCATACAATCAGACCTGATTAAGCACAGAAACAGCAATCTAATTATGCATGTCAGACAATTAAATGTTTTTGATCCCAGAAGGATTGTATACAAAACAATCTGGAATAGATTTCAAACTCAGTAATGTCTGAAAGCCGAATTGAGAGCAGTATTGCAGTTGTTTTCTGCTTTGCATAAATGGATATTTGTCCGTGAATAGAAGCATATGCTTCACATTTTTGCGTGGAAAAATGTTGTTTGTATAAGAGAAAGGCACCCTTTGCTCAAAAACAAGGATGTCAAGGTTTGTGAAATACTTGTCATGCTTCCTTTTGTTATTTATTTAACGTCACACATATACAGTTTTCCAGAAATACTCGCTCCCCATGAATCATTCCTGAAATTATCCCTCTCAAATGATAACTCCCAGACTGGTTTGTTGAACTCCGATTGCCAAGATTTTTAAAAACATGGAAAAAATGACCCAGATGTTGATCGCAGAAGTTGGCAGCGTCACTTCTTTCACAAACAGAAATGTTTTTGAGACTACCAGTGAGGCAAACAAATGAGTTTTTGTCAGGAACATTTTTTTTGTGCTTACTGTATGTATCAACTTGGAACCTTTTCTGACGGAGGAAGCTGGATTCACCACAATTTACAGGGCCTATAAATATTGTCATCATTACCCAGAAGAAGGATTAAAGAGAGCAGTCTCGCCCACTTTAATGCTCAGTAAAGTTTGTGAATCATCAGTCTTGTAGGACACATACTAACCTCATAGCACAGCCTGTGAATCTGTAATAAAAGCTTGCCTTTATCTTGGAATCTCTTAGTTCATTTTCCAGACGTGTCTGGGATTTGCGTTACAGTTGTGTTTACACATTGTCATTTATATGTGTTAGGGAAAATAGGATTTAACTCGCTCCCTCACTTACTGTATCTGTTGACACTTGTTTTTTAAATGAGAAAT
Source organism: Centropristis striata (assembly GCF_030273125.1). NCBI lineage: Eukaryota > Metazoa > Chordata > Actinopteri > Perciformes > Serranidae > Centropristis > Centropristis striata. Next base: position 17,775,632 of record NC_081539.1, read on the forward strand.
CTGGATGTTGACTTTTATCTCCCTCTTGTTCCCTCCAGAGGTTGAAAAGGACCTGGCCAAGCTGGCAGAAGTAGGAAAGATGACCACTCGGAGCACCAATAACCCGCACAGTAGTCTGCTCCACACCCCGCTGCGCCACAGAACACTACCCGACACACTTCCTCTCACCAGCCTGCTCTCTAGACCCCAGTCTCCAGCTGGCAGCCTCTCAGGCAAGCCCTGCGGCGTGGGCCTCCCTCTGCTCAGCCCCAAGCCCACCTCGCTGGTCATGGGTCGGACTCAATCTCCCAGCAACCCTGGGAGCAGGACTCAAACCCCAAGAACGCCCAGCAGGCCCCTGACCCCGAATAGTTTACTGACACGCTCCACCTTTAACCCTGGATCTCATAAAGAGGTGACCTTCAGGAGGTCGCGGAGCCGCCCTGTGACACCCACATGTCAGCCCACACATCCCCGACCGCTGCTCACCCCTCCTGGGCTAAGCACTACTGACAGCCTTGGTGCCAGCCTACGAGCCTATCTGTCTGAGGTGAGGCCAGAAAAAAAAAGAGACATACATTTACCATTAAAAACACATTTGTTGCTCACTGCTATTCAGGTCATATAAGCAATATTGCATGATAAGGTATTCTAATATAGGAAAATAGTTAGTGAGGACATGGCAAAGTTAAATTGTGGCAGCATTTCTTTCACAAATTCAATTATTTTCAACACAGAGACGAGTGTGACTGCTTGATTGCACCACATAAAAAACTGTAGATCTTACTTTTAAAAAGTGTAGTAACAATCAGTTTTAAGGTATTTGAGAGATGCGCCTCCGTCTTTGTTGCCCAGAGTTTCATGATAAGACTGACATCACTATAACTCTTGTATCTGTCCAATAAATGCACTTTGACAGCCAGAAAAACGGTTAGCTTAATTTATTTTAGCTTAGCATAGCTTAGCTTAGCATAAATACTGAAAGCAGGGGGAAACAGCTAGCCTGGCTCTTTCCAAAAGTAACAAAATCAGCCAACCAGCACCCTTAAGGCTTCCTAATTAATGTTGTTTTTTTTAATCTGTAAAAAGAATCAAAGTATACATTTGTAGTTTAACAAAGGGATTGATAGCCTGGTAACCTAATGGTGACAACAAGACCCCAGTAGATTACAGTCCAGCACAGTATCCCCTTTAAAAATTGTGAGGGGGATCTTCAAGTTTTTGTATAGCTTTTACTTTCAGATGAAACCAGACTGCCTGTTTCTCTCCAGGCTTTATGCTAAACTAAGCTAACCGACTCCTGCCTGTAGTTTCATATTTAATGGACGGACATGTAGCTAAAGTGCTAACAATCCTCTCATCTGCCTTCTGGCCAGAAAGCTAATCAGCACATCTTACACAATGTCGATCTATTTTTATCTAGCATTTAAATAGATCAAGTACCGCGCAGTGTGTAAAACATAGAATAAAATTGTCATAAACTTCGGGTCATGGACTTGAAAATCCCTCCAGTTTATTGTAATTTTTTCGTATGGTGAGGCTGAACTTGAGTGTCAAATAGGCCCGATGCCCGAGTAAAGCTGGCTGTAGAACATGAGAGCCTTTACACAGAAAGATTATGACCGAGCGCACCAGAACACACACTATCACACATGTGCACACCCTCACAAACGCACACACACACGCTTCGTGTGGGGTTTAATGGAGAGTCATGGAGGTCTATACAGTAGGATGTCATTTCATTGTGGAAAAATGAGTCTGGCATAAAAGGAGAACTTTCAATGGGATTTCTTTCTTATATTCCTTTCATGATTTACTTAACAGCGGCGCTGTTAAATACGAGACCTTTTTGAAGGCTTTATTAATGGTGAGCAGGAATTTTGCAGTCCCTCTGTATACTCTTTGACAGTTATGCTAGTTGACACCTACTGAGATTATCCACAACACTACTGCACCCAGTCTGCTTTTATTGAGGCCACCTGGTCCCATATAGGAGGACTATGTATGGAGAGTTTAGAGAGTTAAGGAATCCTAAACCTTTTTAAATACTGAATGTGCAGAAAAGATGCATATGCTTCTGATCTTGTCTGTCTTTTATTTAAAGGATCAGAGCTTCATCATTTTAGCACTAAAAATATGAAAAAAAGCATTTTGTAGGTAGTATGGAGAGATGATTGTATCACTTTTTGACATCTTTGGATGAAAATGAATGTAGGCATTTTGTGGTTTTTGACCTGTTGCTTCTTTTCACAGGGTCATTGCCACTTTTCAGGTAATACCATTGGAGTCCTAAATAGGACGAAGAAAATATCTGTTTGAATGCAAAGACAAAATTAGTTTAGACTTGATTTAATCATACATGTGTTTTCCTTTCATTCACCACAAGACATTGAATAAGACATACAGTAATGCAGAGTGACAAATAAATAGATAAATCAGCAGACTGAGTGAGATTCTCTTTTTCTAACCATGATTTCTATCTCTCCTTTCCTCTGCGTTAACACAGTCTTCCATCATTTCTGTTCTGCTCTATTTTTCCACATCAGGATGAGTTTTACCAGCAGTTACAGGCCATCCGACAGCCTTGGCATATTCCCAGTAGTGACACAGACAGTGACATCCTGGAGCCTCCTGAACAGGATAAGAGTGAGTGATCTACCTTTCTCTTTTTCACACCTGTCTTTTTTTTTAAGCCTTACTCTTGATTGTTTGTCATTTGATCATTTCCCTTCACTAGAGAGTTCCTCTAAGCCTCGCAGTTGAATCCACAATTCACAAATTTGATAAATTGCCTCTCTAATGTTTTTACCTTCCCACAGTTTTTTCTCAGGCTCATTTCATTACTGTAATGTCACTTTGCCACAGTGAGTAGCTTATGCATTAAATAGGCTATAGATCTATTAAAAAGGGAAGATTAATGTGCAAGTACTCCTTGTAAAAGTTTGAAAGGGCTGACACATGAAAATTTCTATATTTCACAGTTGGGTGAAGTCCTCAGGGCTTTCATACTGTAGGGGGGAAATGTTGTCATGTAAAACTTCCTTTCCTGGCATTATGTAAGAGATCTATCTCTATGGAGATCCAGTTGATAGACATGAACAGTTCTTGCTTGAAAGTCGTAAATCCAGTCATAGTAGTGGTCTGGCTGCGATACAGTACAGTTTATTAATCTGGCTTTGAACATGACAGAATTAGATCAGACCTCCTTGAATGCTCTGGTGCATAAATCACATGAATGTATGTGGCAGAATGGTCCAATTGTCAGAAGCTTGTAGTTCTCAATTCACTGAGGTCCACTACCAAACTGTCAAACACGTGCTCTCTAAACATTAGTTAATAAATGGTGTTTGTATGAATTTATATTGTAGCTGGATTTAATTAAACTATAACTGTGAATGTAGTTTTTGGCATGCTGTGTTGGGTATGAAGATGTTGGCCCCAACAAACAGCGCACTGAGGATTTTGTATTCTTAATGCCTCGTTTCCACACAGTTTTGCAGATTGAAACGCGAAACAGTTAATTTTGTATTTTTTTCACCATTCAGTATTATGGAATGAGCATGTGGCGCATTACAGAGACAAAAACAGGACCAATGATGCCTATATAATTTAGTATATCCATTAGTATATGCAAATCAATTCATGTATATGATTGTGATAATGAGCCTTTGACTTTTATGGAACTGTGATTTTGGTGGCTGACGCTAACATTATATTTTAGCAAAATAACAGTACTTCACAAAGTGTGAAACTAGCTGAAGTAATTTCTTTCTAATTATGCTATTACACAATTTGACTATCGACATACTCATGCAGCTGAACTGAATGAAATTGCCTGTTAGCTAATTTGCTAATTGTGCAGGAAGTTAATGGTCGGTGCAGTATCTCCTGCAAAAGTTCAAATTTTTTTAATGTATTCAAGGTAAATTCCGGATTCAGGAGGTGTTTTGTACATTGGATGTCACAGAGGTTCCCATTGGAATTAACGTACTCCCGGTTGACTCACATACATTCAAAGAGATGTGGAAATTAGTCCCAATAAAGGGAATTACAGTGTAGTAAAGTACCTAAAAACATAATAATCAATCCTCTTGGGACAACAATTAATTCTAGGGAAAGCTGGCCATTGGTTTGTGAGATATCCTTTTGATTGTCAAGAAATAATCTGATCCTATTCCCCAAATTTCATAGTAATCTGGTCTGTAGCTGGCCAACCAGCAGACTAACAAACTGACTGACGTTGCTTTATTGAATCCCACCACTAGTGGGGCAAAACTGACAGCTTTGAAGTTAATTTATGAGTCCAGAAATTATATATGCCACAAGTTCAGAAATGTTCTCAAATTAGAATTGCACTGTTTTCTCAGTAAACAAAACATCAGCAGCAGCTACTCAAACTGGAAATGAAGTAGGACTCAGAAAGCCTGCTTTCATTGACGTTATGATGCAAGAGTTTCAGTCAAACAAAAGATCAAGCAGGCAAATAGTTGTCACATGGAAATATAAGACACGTTCCTCCAGAGGGTCGTTGTTTTGCCAAATGTGTATCTTACAAAATGAATGGATAAATTTTCTCTAATAGCCCCTGGTGGCCTGCTCTAAGTCTTGGCAATGGTAATGACATGTTGAGAAAGGATATGAGCCACGCATTGAATTAGAGGCAGCTCAGACACAGGGAGAGAGAGAATGTCAGGGAAAAAGAGGCCCAACGGCCACAAGACGTGACAAAGCACTTTCTGGCGTGAGAGAGGGCCCACAGGACTGTTCGCTGAAATCTGGTTTGTATGTCGTTGTGTGTGTGCATGTGTAAGCATGTGTATTAAATGTGTGAGTGATTGTATTAGTCAGAATAAGGCTTTAAAATTGTTTTCAGAGAGCATTTTTGCCCCCTTAATCTGATTTTTCAACCTTTTCAGGGCTCATTTTGACCTTGTAAATAATACAGTTGAGTTGCATACTTGCCTGACACTGAATTTACTGACACTGAATTTGTACAACTAAGAAAAAAAAAAAATAGAATATGCAAGAAGAGGAACAGAGTAAAAATCCGAGGAATCTTCCACTGCCTACCCACTTTAAAGCTACAGTTTCCAAATTTCTCAACATCCAATCAAAATGACCTAATTCCTTGTGGCAAGAAGGTGGAAAAATGTCAAAAGACACATTTTTTCATAAAGTTGTTGCTCTGGGTGTTTGATTTAGTCCACGTACCTGCATGTGTGTCCATGAATGGGCTCGCTTCATTAGCATAGTGACACTCTTTTCCCAGTATCTCAGCAGATGTGTATGAGGTGGCGCCAAATGGTGAGAGCTAAATAATGGGGGGAAAATTCATAGCTATTTCCTGTTATTCTGTAAACTTTCACAACGGGACAACCACACAAGCCACAATGAAGATGAAAGAAGTCTGTCCTTTCCCCTCACTCCACCGCCTGTGGATCAGCACATTGATGAATCCGACACAGATATTTACAGTGGAAGTAAATCCGTATGTTACAATATACACCTGTCAGAATTGCTCATAGGATTCAATATTCATGGTGTTTTAATGTTATTAATGTACGGATAATGACAATCAGTAATTGTAGAAGCATATGTAATGTTGAGTGATAACTAATCAACTAACTACTAAGAAATTACTGCTACGTTCATTCATTTTCCTGGCAGTTGTAGTTATGACAAGGTTGAAACCCCTCCCATACATTATTTATATATATATATATATATATATATATATATATATATATATATATATCCCTCTGTTAATTGTGGTTTCTTTTTATTGTGATATGTTTGGAAGTGATTGATTAATAAAGTTTTGAGAAGATATTCACATTATCTGTCAAGAATAATCACATTGTTGCAATCATTTCATGGAAAGAGGTAAAAAATATTTTATTCCAACTTTATGGGGCACCATGTATATATATATATTTTTAATATTTCATTAAAAACATTTTTTATTCTGTTAGTCTGCTGACATGTGTACAGACAGTAACGTTAGGTATTAAATCCAAATTATGATTTTATTTTTTTCCCCAAAACGTAATTATGTAGTTTTGCTTGTTTTTTAAGTTATTCTTAAGATATTTAATCCAAACTATGATGTGTTTCCCTAAACTTAACCATGAACTTTGTTGTTGCTAAACATGACCATGTAATTTGGTGGCAAAGCTGAACACTGAAAGCGAAATGTAACAAAACTGCAACTGGCCATATAATGGACCAATAACAACCTTCTGCAACTAGTAGGTGGAACAGGCCCATACTTACCCATTTGTATGAGGCCGATAGCAATACGAAAATGGTTAAGCTAACTGACTTCTGAACACAGCTTCAATGGGAATACATTAATGTGCATTCTAATGTGTGGTGCATCCCACACTACCATATTATTTAGCCAGAAAAGGCATGCTTTTACAGCTATTTTAATCCACAATCCTCTTCAACATATATAAGGGTCAAAGTTCAAGGCTGCATGCAGCAGTGCACACTTTATAAAGGTAGCTCTTGTATGTAGTCAAAGTAAAAAGAAAAAGTATGCCATTTGAAACACAGTAGTAGTATGGCAGTTGTACTGCTTTTGTCTTATAACTATTAGCAAGAGAGCAAAAAGGAATATTTCCCCAAATATGAAACTATTCCTTCAGAGTTCTCATGCTGCTCTACATTACACATTTTCTGCCTTTATTTTTTACAGGTGGTGCACGAGATGCCAACAAGAGATCTGTGTTTTCAGGTAAGAATCTGAACTTAGAGAGACGGAGAGTCGCCCACCTCAGAATGTGCTGTATCATTTAGGTCAGCAGAAACCAATTGTGTTATTGTAAGTGGCTGCCTTAACTTTAGAGAGCCTCAGTGTCTGTCAATGACCTCATTTGTAGAGCCACAACATGTTACCCAAATAACTACCAATGAGTCGAAGCCTCCACCTTCATTTATGGACCATTCAATTACCGTCACAGGCTAAATGGAGGGCACAGTGGCTCTGAAATGCGATTGGTTGAGGCCGGCCATGTGTGGAGACAGGAATGCTCGTTGCCCAGTTCCATTAAGTCACTTGGGTTCTGAGTTTACACGCAGCAGACAGCTTCGACTCTCAGCGTCAACATTTGGGAGCAGGAGAAAGTCTGTCTGGTTTGAGGTTGTCTGCGGTTCTCCTTCTTGTGGCTCTGGAGGTGCCCACAGTTCCCAGTGTCAGTGTGCCAGTCTGGAGGGAGATCTAAGAGCAGAGGCTGCTGTTGCTTGGCTATCAGAGACGCCAGAACATTGCCACGGCAACTAAACTCAAAGCTCGCTGCTTAAGTCACCCCAATCACTGCTCTCCCAGAATTTATTGTAAAATATGGTCACTGGAACCTCCACAGGGCTGCTCCAGACCTCATTTTCCACCTCGTGTTTGTCTATAACATGTTCAAATATTAAATGGCTGTTTCATAGTAATTGCACCAGTTATTATTCTTATTAGCGGTTAAATGTGTCTGATTTTTAGTTTCTAGGAGACTGATGTTTTTGTCTTTTATGTTTCACAGGCCTATAGTGACGAAGACCAGACACTGATCCAATCAAACTATTATGCAAACCACTTTTTGAATATGTGTACAGAGACAATTATTTTTTTAATTCATATGAATGGTAAAAAAGAAAAGAAAATTGTATACTTTTTCACAGATATTTCATAGACATTGTACTGTAACTGTATGATAAAATGTCAAAAATATTACTTCAGAGTATGGAATATAACATTTATTTTTGTTTGCTCTATAGCATGCTATTGCACTTCCATGTGGAGTCCAGAGACAGATGCATTTTGTTGTTGACGGACTCTTTTTCTAGGCCTAGTGCATATTCACAGTGTGAGGGCAACACACCCATGTTAAGAAAGCGTTTATTGATATGCACTGTTAAAAGATGTAGTGTTTTTCAAATAGCAAATACGTAAATTGTGGAGGATATACAAGGAATGCTGTTACATGAATTAAAAATGATTTGGTGCACATGTTCCCATTCTTGTGTGCTTTTATTTTGTACTCATATTCCTTTGAATTACGACATGCAAACATTAAAATGGGAGTAAAAGTCGCAGTTTAAATTGTCATCCCGTTTCATTATAACACACCCTGGAGTCATTATTTAAATGACTAAAGCTGTCATAACACAGGCTCTGTTTAATCCAGTCTTTCCAGATACATGATCCTTCTAACTTTGTGTCTCTCACATGTACTGTGGTGCTGACGGAGACACAGAAATCTGTTCTGACCATGACTACATTGCTCCTGTGTGTTTGCCTGGGCACGTGTCGGTTAAACTGTGGTCGTCTGAGTGTTACACAGGCGACGTCGGCTCCAGAGACACGAACAAACCATGGACACACCCTCCAGCCTGACACAGTCTGATCCCTGCATTTGAACCCTGCTGAGCTTTGTGGTATGGTGTACCCAACTTTTCTGTCTGTCTCTCGGGATGTGGTCTTCAAACTACTCGGTCCCACTTCGCTGAGGGTGATTCCTGTAAAAGGATGTGTGAGAAGACTAATCACTTAAAACCCCATCCTGTAATACATAGTATGTGGATTAGTGTCCCATGTATTTCAGCGCTGCATGTGCTCGTTGGAAAGGGATGTGGTTTTGAAAGATCTGTGGAAGAATTTGAGGACATGGCATAATTGACTCACAGTGGTTCCTTGATATAATCTTTATATCACTATAAACAATATTTTCCTGTCAGAAAAGGGCAAATGTATTGCGTTCCATATTACAACTTTCACATTTCATATTCCATTTTCACTTTGTTGGAGTTGGGAGTGTGACTGCACTCTGTTCTTGTTCCACAGATCACCAAAGCACTAACTCAGTTTATACTATCAATATTTTCTCTGAGTTCATATGTCTCTTCCAGTCTTTCATTTATGTCAGCAAAATAACGAGGCATGGGGAGTCCTGGAAGAAGCCGAGACGGTTGAAAATGAAGACTTAAATTACTGCCGCAGATGTCACACAAAGACAGCGCTCTGATGCTTTTTCACTTTGAATGTTTCAGTATGTCACAACTTATGAAGATTAAAGGCTGGGAGCATTACTGATACTTCATCTTGGCACAATTTGCATAATACCATATATCACATTATAGCTATATGTCTTCCCAATGATTAGTCCAAAGATGAAGATTGATTTCATGCTGTTCATTTAATCTTCATCTTTATAGGGCACATATGTCATCTTGAGAATCAGAGAGATCAAGTTTCATAACATTAATACCATCTCTGTGGAGGCTGAAGTATGAAACCACTCATATCTTCTTAAAGTATGTTTACTGTGAAGGCTTTATGCACCAGGCCCGTTCAAAGCAACTGGAAGGGCCACCCAGGAACAGAGGCAGACATCACTGTACTTAGAGGGAGATCCGGACCACCATCAATGGTCAGCAGACTGACCCAGGTCTTGATTTACAACTGAACAGACTGGGATTTATCCTGATGTACAGCACAAATAAATCTATGGTGGAAGAGAGGTATGCTTTGAAGAATTATATAGTCAGTATCTGCTTGAAATGGAGAAAACCCAACTTTTCTGTCCAATTATTTCTCTGAGTGTATTATTAAGAAAAGGCAATCTGAATAAACTACACTACTGTTACACTATGTACGATTATGGAGATGCTTCACATAGGAATACTCTGCAGAACCACCCGGGAAGTTTGTGTGGCTGCTTTTCATGGTAATTTAAAACATAATCAACAATCTGGATTTTGTTTTCTGTGTTCATGGAAGTGAACTGCCTGTTCTCACACAGTTAATGAAATCAGCCTCTGCTGTTCTTTGGCTGTTAAGTCTGTCAACAACATGAAAGAGTTTTCCTTGTGCTGAAGCCATGGTGGAAGTTTTGTTCCACTAAAGTAGCTCGCTTTCTTTTACAAAATCTGTAGTACTTACCATTCATAGGTGCAGTAAAAGCAAAAAGAAACAGTATAAATCTGACCTTTGTCATTGTTTACAGAGCAGAGTCTGACACTTGAACTGTTCTGCACCACTGGAATGATGGGTGTACTATTACTAAAATCTCATGTCTGTATTTTGTTACCCCCATAGTATTTGGTGAGTTGATGATTAATAAGAAACATTCTGAAAACTCCCCTGTGGCAGTCGGGGATTTATGTACAGTCTTGCACTTTTGGATTTTCATTAATAAACCTGTATTTGAATTGTGTCTCTCACTGTGTTTTCACTGGGTTTCATGTCCATCAAACCCTTAAAAGTGCTCAAACTGTCCATCCTAATGTATTACAATTAAGACTAACAGAACCTGGATGATATTACTCCTCTTTGCCCTAACTTGTTTCAGTGTTCATGTGATCATAATTCCTACATTTTACTTCTGCCGCAAGAACTACGTAACAGAGGGCACAAGTTGTTTAACAAAACTTCCTGCTGTTTTGATGACATTTCCAGATTTCTCAAAGACAGTCCAGCCAGAACGGAAAAATCACTCCATTTGCTGAACAATAAGAGCAGTTTTATAAAGTGTCACCAAATGTGGCATCAGGAAATCTCCTTGCTTGTAAAATATGCCTTTAATCACTTTTTTTCTTTAAAGCCACGTCTTCTTCCTCCTCTTCTTCAAGCAATGACAGACTCGAGGCAGTGATTATATATCGCTGCCCTTTACAGGTTCAGCTGGCATTAAATAGCAAATTGATCGATTTAATAGCAGTATTTTACTTGGAAAAGTTAACATTACCAAGAATAAAACACTTAAAAGACATTATGGAGATTTACTATTAGTAGGCTACAAAGGAAAATGGTCAAGTACTTTAATTTCAGGATGAAGACATTTTTATATTTTATATGAAACATAAAAATGTTTTTATCGTTTTTATTTTTCATAAAGTGTATCAATATGGCACCAGAATAAGAGGCCTTAAGAATAAGAAGCCAATTATTACCATGTGTTTCATACCTTTTATTTTTTTTTTTTTTTTTTACCACTGGTGCATTACTTTGAATCTTTATCACTTTGTCTTTATATCTCACTTTCTTCATGTTTTATTCATTTATTTTACTCGCTTTGTCAACTGTTAATGTACAATTTTTTTTCTAAAATAAAGTTTTATTTTATTCTTTCAAAGGATGATAAATAGCTTTCATTTCCGGGTGCCATCTTCATTTGCAGTAACTGATGGAATAGTTGTGCGTGAGGCTTACGTGAAATGTTTGTTCCACTCTTTTAAGAATCGAACACGTTCAAGTTCCACAATGAAGAAAAGTTTGGAGGTAAGCTAACGATACGTGGTGTATTGCTTTTGTTGGTTTGCTGTTTAAATTTTTTATCTATCCTCTCAGAAAAGACACAGTTAACCTTCACTTATGTTGTATGTTTTTTGAAGAGCTTGTGCTCGGCCTGCATATCTCTTATTGAGCAACATAATTAGCTAACGTTAGCAAAAATGTTTTAGCTGCGTGACAGTTTCAGCTTTAGCTTTCATAACATCACACAGTTACCCTTCTAACATGTATTGTTATTGTGCAATAAAAATCCACTGTGAATGTGTATTACTGTAGCTTTTTGTGTTTTATTTTTGTAGCATGTTAGATTATGTTTCAAGCATTAAGAACGCATCTTAAATCCATTTTGCATTCAGGTTTAAACTGTTTAAATGTCAGGCTGCAGAAAGAAAATAATCTTTGACCATCCTTACCAACATTGTTAACATTGTAAACCAGAAGATATCCGTCATTGTTGTGTGGATAGTTGAGGCTGTTAGGTTTGGCAGGACTTGTGAAGTGTTGAAGGACATACTGCCTGTATTAAACAAGTGTTATGTTGTTTCTAGCTGAATGGTTTTCCTAACATTTTCAGCTGTTTGCTGTGGCAGTTTGTTGGCCTTCTCTTTTACAACTACACATGATATAGTAGTACAGACATTCGTTTGTGTAATGCTTTTTCCATAAAGATCAAGGTGTCAATCCTATTATGATAAATTGCATGGAAATGGCTCATCCCCTATGTGGTGTTGTGTTTGAAAGGAAAAGATCACGACTGGGATTAGCAAATGCTTGTATGATCCCCTGGAACATCATGTATTTAAAGTTGTTCCAAAGAGTTGTTCAGCAAATCCAGACGGATTACATAGTGGATGGATAAACAGAAATCCTGTTGTGATCTCTGGCTGATTGTCAGGCTTTTCTGTCAAATCTCTGTAAAAGTCACAGAAGGCTCAGGAGCCATGAGAGTACTCTCTTCTTTAAGGTTCAATTGTGAGACCTTAGTGTGTGAGAACGGTAGTCTGAGCTGTCTTGTCTGTATCTTCCTTTTCTTTCTCACAGACTAATTGATGGTTCTTCTCCCCGACCATGTTGTGGTCAGTGTTCCAGACGCTTGGGGATCTTTTCAAAGGCTGGTCTGTATGTGTGTTACACACTGGTAGGCCATGTGGTTGGTGAGGCTTAGACCTGGGTCAGATGAGTCATCCAAACTCAGTGCCTGTCTCTGGTACCAGGGACTCTTTGTGCTCATATTAGTCTTATTATTGTTTTAAATGCAAGGATCTACTCTTAGTCTTGTGGTGTACCGTGTCTTTGAAATGTTTGTATTTGCTTGTGTGGATGTGTTTTATTTCTGTCTGGAGTGGATTGAAACAAAATACTCTGGCAGGCACTGTTAACCTGATCATATGTATACCTATTGTCAAACTGCTTTGTCTCCATCCATGCAGCTAATGCTCCCACAGGGTAATGTGGAACACCACCACTGGTGCAGTTATACTTGGATTTTGTTTCACCATCAGACCTGATGGTTTCACTATCCTGTGCTCCAAAAGCGCCAACAATCTCTTTGGGTCCCTGCTCTTTTTTGTTTTCATTTACATATAAAGTTGCAGTGGATTTATTGAGTCTGCACATGGCTTTTTATTCAAGCTGTGATTTATAACACAATCTCATGCAGCTTTATTCTAATTGGCAGGCAGTATACTTTTTTGTGCTTTCACCAATTTATCAAAGACTTCAGCCAGAGGCTGCTGGTGGATGGCGGAGTAAGATTTATCTGTGGAACCTTAATCCGATGACTCACCTTTTATAGATTCATCCTCATTTACTTTGTCTGGCAAATTTATATAACCTTATGCCTTCACATCGAATATCAAAAAGATAAGCTTATTGCCTCCACCAAGGAGGGTATTTTTTTGCTTCAGTTTGTTTGTTTGTCTGTCAGCTTGATTCCGGAAAAAACTACTGGGCTGATTTTCTTGCAATTTGGCAAATCCATGAAATATTTTTCACTTTTGTTAACATTGCAAGATAGAGCAAAAGTGCTTCATACATGAAGTGTTGCAATAATCAGAAAAATGTGTTTACATATTTCATGGCTCACCTGATCCATTTTCTGTCACGCAAACACTGACAACAGCTATGAATGTGTGTTTTAAACACTGAGCAATTAAATACAATGCATCTTCTTTGTAGTGCCCATGTTGTTTCCACATTATGATTAAAAACTCATGAACATATCAAAATTGGAAGAGCCACTTCCAAACTTGGGGAAATGGGGCCATCCGAGGAGCATGTGAATGCACCATTGACCTGCTGGAGGTCTGCGCTCTGAGCTCAATTCCAATTTATTTTATGATCGTTATTATTTTATTCCAGATGCTACACAGTCCATGTGTTTACTGATCTGTTATTCCTTCACCATGACCAATCAAACACAATCAGAGAACACTAAACCAACATCAGTTTTCCCTTTAGATCATAATTGGATTCATATTCCAGTAAAAGTGTTGCTATGTCACTGGCTTCCTTTGTTGAAGAGAAAAGAAAGTATTTGAAAATATTTATGGGAAGTTAGATGAAGAGATTTCAGGGAAGAAATGATAATAAATTGTCAGGCTTAGATTGCCAGATCGCACGAAGTGAATCATGGAATTGTGATTAGCGACGATTGTTTATTTTTGTTAAACATTTACTAATCATTTTTGACACATGTGTTGCTTGATTATGTCTGCCGTTAGCAAAACCATACTACCGCCTTTTAAAAACCATAGCCTATTTCATGTACAGAAACATTCATTTCTAAGTGATTTTTGCAACCAATATTGGTTAAAGAGTGTTTCTCACAAAATACTGTTTGCCTTAGCTCGTTTCCTTTCAGTTGTTATGAATTCTTGTGCACTTAAGCAGTCACATTTACAAGTTCCAGATAACCTATTGCTCTTAACATCGTAATACATAAACTGGCTAAGCGGTAGAAATAACATCGAATCATTTGATTTGGCAATAAATGCTCTTTTGCTTGTGTCAGTGTTACTTCATCAGGGCTCCAAGGGACAGCATTCAGGAAAAGGGTGGGGGACTGAATGATGATGCTGTTACTGGTCAGTTGGGAGGGGAGGAGCTGTGAGATTGGGTCTGTTCAATAACCTCAAATGGATCTCTGACCGCAGGAGACCAGAGACTGACTGTGCTAATGCCAGAAGAAGTTTGACTGCTTAAAGCTGCGTCACACCTGCTGCTTCTTTTCTCTCTTTTCCTTTTCTCCTCCCTCTCTTCAGTGTATCATGTCCCTTAGTTGGCAAGTTATGTATGAGTGGCCTTTTGTTGCCTCCCTTTTTGCACATACTTGTCATCGGCATTAGCTTCAGTCATTTGATGGTGGTTAAGGGCCACTGGCTTGTAGGTCATAGCAGGGTAAATGGCAAAGGACAGATTAATTGTCGCAGTGTGAGTAACATTGGAAGTGTTTGCTTCTCTTCCCCTCCAATCACCAAGATGACGCTGTTTCCCCTCATCAAAGAAAACTGCTGCCAAAAGTCTGATCTCAGTTTCCCAGCAATGCAAATGGAATTATTTAGAGGTCTCGATACATTAGTTTCAGCTCGGTTGAACGGAAGCATGATGGACGGACCGGAACATTAACAAGTCACATTTGTTGTTGTGACAGAGTTTGTCATGATTTGAGATGATTTTGAGAGTATCAACATTACAAAGGAGATGAATTCCCTGCACTTTTTATGGCAGAGCTCCGATGAAATTCTGTGTGTGAGTCATAAGTGTTTTTGCTCTGGCTGTACAAAATGCTTTCCACTTTCTGGGTTTCAGTTTTATGATTTGAACAAAGAATGATTGGATGCCTATACCAGCTGTCCCAAATAGTTTTTTTTCACTATATCCACCCGAAGGACAGCTTAAAGCTCTTTTTTATTAAGGGCCACTTCAATCACAAGGTTGAAAATGTAATGTTTATCCGAATTGAGTACCTCTGAAACCTCAGCAGGTCGTTTGAACCACGGGAATAGAAGTTGACTCAAAAGAAAATGTTGTGTCAGAAGGTTACACAGCAGGTAGGCTACCTCAACCGCCAGCTTTGGAACATTTTTGCAGTGTTTTGTCTGCCATTAAGTAGGGACCACAAAGATCTACAGAAGTGGGTGAAAAATTGGTTCGGTCTTGTAAAATTCTGTAACCTGTAAGTGTGAGCCTATACAATATGTACTGTAGCATTGGCATGCAGTCAGACATGATCTCATTGGTGTCGGCGCAAGAGCGAACATGAAAATAAAAAGGATTTATTGGGTAAGAGGGAAACACTAGTTTTGGTATCCAAAGCAACTTTGCGCTGAATGAGTAGAAACACCATCACTATTTTGTAGAGTAGCATGGGTTGTGAGCTGTTACAGAGAGCATGTCCACTAGCTTTACAACAGGCTTTCCTTTTTCCTGTAATTACCATCTTTGCCGGAGTTCACCAAATGTGTTGAAGTCTAACATAGTTAAATCACTCCGATCCTAACATCCAGTGAAAAGAAGTTTTCTCTAAGCTGCACGCTTCATTTCTGTGAAAAAGTGTAAGAAGTAAAATTATATGAGCAAGCAATGGATTATGGTAATTTTTTGCTTGTTGTCAAAGAGTTTTTATTCTATTTTATGTAACCTCAGTGCGTCTGTGGTCTGTGGTGAACTCCCTACCGTAACCCGTCTTGAAAACCATTTCTCTCCTTTTGCCATGTAAACACTGCTTTTATTATTACATTTATGTATTTTTCAAATGGCATTATTATGCATGGGTCTCTTGATGAAAATATTATATATATTATAAATATACATGCCTTGATGATGTCATGCTTATTAATTGTTTCTGAGTGCATTAAACACACATAATATTTGAATTTCTCCAGTTTGTCCAGGATATGTGGACCAGAAACCTTGTCTTAGAGGCCATCCCAGTTGAAATCCTATAATGTTGTAAGTATTGAGAGGTCTGCTCACTTTAACTTTTACAGCCTTTGGAAATTTCTTTCTTACCAACTGCTCTATGATGATCCATTCCGTTAAGGCCTCTTAAGTTTACATTAACAACTTAAAGAGGCAATTTTCAGATTATTCAGTCCTGGAACTGAATATGAGCCACAAACTGTTTTTTATTACAAGTGGTTCCATGACTACAGCAGATGACTTCTGTACACTGACTGTTCTGTTCTTTATCTTCTAATTGTTCCCATTACAAGATCGGTAGTCTGAATCATCCTTTGTCTCTTGCATCATCTCAGTGGGGCCGTATCTTCTTGTAAAAAATCCCCTTTTCAATTGCTTTTGAAATTCATGTCACACTCTGGCTCATCTCAAAGAGAGACTAGTGAATGAATGAAGAGAAATCATTGATAACCGAGCAATTTTAGTCTTCCTCCATGATGTCAGTGATGGTTTAGCTCATGGTTGGACTTAGCACGCTGAAATTTTAAGAGTCTTTCAAGTCTAGGCCAAACAATGAGGGGTTTGGGGCTGATACTAGTTTCTGTGATACATTTCCATGAAGCTGAGAGGTGCCTGGGACTTGCCAGTAGTTTTTAGGGGAAAAAATAAAGAAGAGTAACTAGAGAAAAGAGGAGGTTAGAATGACTGTTGAAAAATGTATCTTGCCAGCAGCTGTGGTCTTTTGCCTCAGATCAAACAAGGAGATACAGTGTGTGAAAAAGTGTGAGGATGAACTGTGCCAGCCCTCCACAAGAGGGCACAGATGATGTTGCTGAAGGAGGCTAACTAAGTATCCTCCATGGAGTGTTTCTGATGACATGCCTAGTTGGTTAGACCCTTCATGTTGAGCCCTAGCCTGGCTCTGTTATTAATCTCCTGTTGTCATAAATCACATGTCTAGTTTCTGCTGAAAGACTGAAAATCCCTCAAAGTTCTGTGATGATAGCTCAGTGTCCACTTAGACACACAACTTTGTTGTTTAGTCTCTTTTTTTAGTATGAAACTTTAGGGTGTACCATCCTTTCAGGAGGCTACAAAGTGATTTCACTTTGGGTTAGGGTTAGGGTTAGTTTCAAAGGCAGATGTGAGGCAGTGTCCTTCAAGCACGTTTAAAAAAAAAAAAAATCAATTCATGATCCCTTATTTTCTTTTAATAATTTACGAATTAGAAAAGCTCAACATTTGTTAATAAGTCAATAGTGTTATAGTTTTACGAGCTGATCAACAGAAAATGATCTGCAACACTTTTTTAAACAGAAATGCCAAGAATTCAGTGGTTCAGGCAACTCAAATGTGAATATTTGCTGAATATATTTGTCTTTCATTTTTTTAAATTGAATATCTTTGTGTTTCTGACAGCTGACATTTGACATTTTTATATGTAAACTTATGAACTGATTAATCAGGAATGTAGTCTGGTTAATCAGTAATGAAAATAGAAATTCAATTCACATTAAGTGTCAAACGTGTTGAACTCAGATTTTTGGTGTTTATTTTAAGCACTTTGACAGCTACTAGCTTTCACCGTGGTGTTATAATAATAATAATCCATTTTATTTATAAGCGCCTTTCAAAACACCCAAGGTCACTTTACAAAAAAGCATAAAATAATTTAAAAACAGTGGCAACAAAATAAAACATCGAACAGTATTGAGATGGTGAGTGGGTGACTAGGTGGTGTATGCTTGTCTGAACAGATGAGTTTTGAGTCTGGATTTGAAAAGTGGCAAAGAGTCAATGGTGCGGAGGTCAGGAGGGAGATTGTTCCAGATCCGGGGAGCAGAGCGGCTGAAGGCTCTACTGCCCATGGTGACGAGGCGGGCAGGAGGGACAGAGAGCTGGAGGGTGGAGGAGGAGCGGAGTGAGCGGGCAGGAGTGGAGACGTGGAGGAGGTCCGAGATGTATGGTGGAGCCAGGTTGTGAAGCGCTTTGAAGGTGATGAGGAGTATTTTGAAGTTGATCCGGTGTTTTATTGGAAGCCAGTGGAGTTCTTGCAGGATGGGGGTGATGTGATGAATGGTGGGAGTCCGGGTTATGATGCGTGCGGCAGAGTTCTGGAGGAGCTGCAGTTTCTGGAGGGTTTTGTTGGGGACACCAAAGAGCAGGGAGTTGCAGTAGTCAATCCGGGAGGTGACAAGACTGTGGACGAGGATGGCAGTGGTGTGTGGAGTGAGAGAGGGACGGAGACGAGAGATGTTGCGTAGGTGGAAGTATGCAGACCGGGTTAAGTTATTGATGTGTGAGTGAAAAGAGAGAGTACTGTCGAGGATGACACCCAGACTCTTAACCTGAGGGGAGGGAGGGACGATGGAGTTGTTGATGGAGATGGGGGAGCTGTTAGATTTGGAGAGAGTGGAAGAGGTGCCTACCAGGAGGACTTCAGTTTTAGAGCTGTTAAGTTTGAGGAAGTTGGATGAGAACCAAGAATGAATTTCTTGAAGACAGAGGGTAAGGGAGGTCGGTGGAAGGGATGAGGAGGTAGAGCTGGGTGTCATCCGCGTAGCAGTGGAAAAGTATGTTATGTTTGCGGAAAATCTGACCGAGAGGGAGTAAGTAGATAATGAAGAGGAGGGGCCCCAGGACAGATCCCTGGGGCACACCGGCAGGAACAGGGAAAGTGTGGGACTTGTGGGATTTCAGTTGGCATAAGTTGACAGAACCCCATTTATGGTACTATAGATACTCAATTCAGTAAAGTATGTAGTCAGTTATTCTGACTAATCTTGTAGCTCAACAGATGACTGGAATTGTTCTTTGTAACTCCCAATGAGACAAGACATTAAAGACATTGCTGGTAAAGGGCTTGCACTTGGTCATATTTTCCATTCCTAAACAAAGGCTTGAACATCTATTTATTTTTTGTTCCCTTCCTGGTCAGATTTCCCACCTCTCCGCTTTACTGAGCAGGTTGTCAAGCAGGACTATGAAGTGATCATAATGGCATCACCTGCCCTTTAGTGCTGCTGGATGTCAGTCGCTGACACAGAAGAGCAGTCAGGGTTTGATTTACAGCAACATGTGGCCTCGGCTGCTGTTTGTCCTTGCAGTTGGTGTGCTATTACAGAGCTTTCGACTCTGTAGATGGGCCCCATATGGTGCAAAACACATCTGAAGTTGTCTTACTGTGACAGGAGTTTTGCTTGGAATGAAAAGAGGATAGAGTTGTTTTTTCTAGAGATGAGAATTTTTAACTGACTTGCAGTTTAAACCCAGCAATGTTCCTAGTTGACGTCAAAGTCAATAACCATTAAAAAACTAAAATTGGTGCTTTGACTTTTATTTGTCCTTTAAATAACATCAAACCATGTTCGAATTCCCTTTTTTCCATTGCAGCATAATGTTTAAATTGATTATTTGTACTTTAAGCATCACTTTGCCTTAACACAGTTCATATATGCTGTTCTCTGGGGAGGTGAAAAAGGTGTAGTATAGTTAGAAATGTGAATTTTGCCTGTACTATGCTATTAGCCTCCTTTCTCCATAAACCTAATTGATACCTAAGGCTAGTGGTGAAGTGTAAACAGACAGGCAGCTGGTGAGACAGCCATGTGTCTTGGGTCGAACAGCCACCCAACCCATAATGTCGTGCAGTTTGGATTTTTCACTCCCTCTTCTGTGGCTGTCAGGGCCGAACAGAGGCGAGGAGACGACCGCACAAAAGAAATATTTGTCCAATCTGTCCAAGCAAACTCCTCAATTGAGGACCAAACTTTCCCATCGCATTGCTCTGCGTCTGTGTGACATGTAATTGAAAGAGGAATGATGCTTTGAACCGAGAAGGAGGCAGCCTTTGCATTTAAAAACAGTCATGGAGTGTAATGACCACTGACCAATTATGCACCTGTTCCATTACATTTTGACCGGGTCAAAATCCAACATATGAAAATATATTTAGGTTTTTTACGACAATGAAGTCGAGTTTAGACTAAACAATAGATTGGCAGCCTTTTCAAAGCCTTTGGCTTCTTAACAAAACATTTAAAGTTACAAATGAAATATTGAAGATAAAAAGATATTGGTTTTAGACCACACTTACTTGAATTAATGTTTATCTGCAGATCTTAAATACATTATTTTAATGCACCACATAAAAGAGGTTTTGACGTTTAAAAAAAAAAAAGCCAAGTCTTTAAGTCTGGACAATGATTACCATATGCAAACATCAAATATATCCTCACTGCGCCATAGTTGAAGGCTTGCACAATGTTTTTCATAGTAGCTCAGCCCATAGATCTCTCTGCTGTTCAGAAAATGGGGTTTCCTTCTGTCAGTATCTACAGGCTTCTCAGACGGCTTTGCTACCAGCGTCACAAAGAGCCAGGAAGTCTTGTTCTGTGTGTGACTACTAAAACGTTTATCTCTCTCAATTCATGGGTGTTGGGTCTGCCGTCAAGAACCCTGATTCTGTGTGTGTGTGTGTGTGTGTGTGTGTGTGTGTGTGTGTGTGTGTGTGGATTCAAATGGTTTGCCAGTGTGAAGTGAAAAGGGTTGCCAGGGTGGTGAAAGCAAGCTGTTTGCTCATGTCCATAGTGGCAGAATGGATGAGGACACAGATGGGATTCCTCTCTGGTGGACTTTTCTTCTGACCTAGCCTCACTGTGTTTGGAGAGACATGGAAACCTCAGCTAGAATGGACAGGCATCTTATTGAATGAGGGAAGACTTAGGGCTTTCACCCAACAGGATCTGAATAGGATGTGGGAGACAGGCAGGGAAAGTTGTGTGTGGGGATGGGGGGGTTGTTGAGATGAGGTCAATACAATGTGAATGGCCTATGCTGTCACCAGTTCTTATCTCCCCTAGACTTTGGGTATGAAAACATGTTTTTAGATACTAATGAATGTAGTGACCATGAGTGTCAAGAGCATGTGGTAGATTGATATAATGGTGGCCTTTGCCATAGTTGTCTGATGCAACTCAGGCGCGTCCAGGCCTTGCCCTCTGAGGCTCTGTAGAGCTGCAGTACCATAAAACTTCAAAGCCTGGACTAAAGAAATCATCTGGGTTTGTTTCTCTCCATGCCGAGTACTTCTGCTTTCCTCTTGAGAACCGTGGGGAAATTTTCAAAGGGAAACGAAGTGCATCTCCAAGAATCGTATCCAAGAAACAGTTCTTGGCTTAATGCAGAGGTCAACCTTAGTGTATCTGAAGTTAATACTAATATGCAAGATTTTCCATGACTGGTCTGCTGTTCTCTCCCATCACATGCTGTTGTATCTACATGGCTTTTTAAAGGAAAAGGTATAGGTAAATATAGGTATTGGTGGCCTTACAGCAACTAGAAATGCAAACAACATGTCCTCTATCTTTTTTTCCATCTAGTCTCAACAGGAAATGATGTTAAAAATTGTGAATATCAAAACAGGTAAAAGTTTCCAGAAATGGAAGTTCCCTTCGCTGTGATTTCCTTTGTCATACATATGTGCTACTTTTTCGCCTCATGCCTGGGACTAATTTGCTATTGGAGACTCTGACTGAAACTAAATGATTCCGACAGCATTGCTCTCAGGGTCACAAAGGTCACCCTTTTTCATGATAAGGTGGAGAGTGCAGGAGAGAAAATGTGAAATTGTGAGGTTTTTTTTTTTGAAGATTTGCTTTCAAAGGATTCGCATAGCGGAAGTGGTCTTGTGCAGATCACATAAAGACAACTGAAACGGGGCCAAGTACTGGTGGGATTCCTCCCTCATGGCTTACCAAAGGCACTAACTTTAGTTTACATCACTGTTATAGTGTTGACAAGGAGGGCTCTGTTATGTTAATATACTAATTCCCATTTGTCATTAGGGTTGAGCTGTTGCACCAGGTGTAGGAGTTTACATGTCTCACGATCTTGTTCAAGATTGAGGGTAAAATGGGCGTGGGCGGTTGGAGGGCTCCCACAGTGCAGTTGTGAGTTGCTGACAGGTGTAGCACGGCCAGGGGTGAAAGGTCAAGAAAGTTTCCATGGCAATACAGGTCTGGAACTGCTTCTAGTAACATGAAAGTTGGCCAGAGTGAGAAACCAACAGCGCTCCAATTACCATTCCAAATGTATATTGTGTATAGTATACAGTGTGATTTGTACAATGATCAATTCATGGTGCTAAATTGAGTTTTCAGTTCTGTTTTTTTTGTTTGTTCACTTAACAATTTAGACATTATATTTAATAGGTGCTTTTTTATGCACTTATTTTATTTTTTATTTTTTTTACTTTACACCCTTTATTTATTTTCTACTTTACACCCTTTCTACTTTTGGCATTGGTAGTCAGCGTAGAAAGGGATCTAAGAAAATATCAATTCACTTGTGTGAAGTGATATTTAGTTTTCTGATACTTAATGATTCTTAAATATTGAAGTGATTTTTCATTACAAAATCCTGGATTCCCAAAAAAGGTGTAACACTGTCTAAAATGTTAAAAAAAACAACAACAACAACATAATGGACATACAATATAACATATATGTATATGTCAAAAATAAATTAACAAATGATCACATTGTTTTGTTTATGATTTTAACAATGCCCCAACTTTTTTGGCATTTGATTTTGTAAAAGTTTACTTGCAAAGATTCATGGTAAACAGTTTGAGTGTTTAAACCCCCAACCACGAGATACTAGTGTTGTAATCTATTTTCAGCCTTTTGACTCTTTCACTCCAGCATCTTAAACAAAGACAATAAGATAAATGTATCACCTTGCTTATAGTATCACAACATATTGAATTGTATCGTATCTTATTGCCAGATTCTGCCCTAGTGTAGAAAGTGTAACTATGCCAAACTAACTATTAGAGAAGAGAATAACTGATTTCTTTTTAAATGTATTGTAATGAAGGGCATTAACAATCACTCAGTTCGAATAAAAGCATCTGTTTTAGTTTACTTGGGATGTGAAGCCCTTAAGCAGGTATTATCTTTGAACAATATATACTCTTATGGAAATATTAGCAACCATCATTGAATAAAGAAACTGGAGGTTACTAAAAGACCAATAGCTCTGACATTTTGCAAGTACACTCGTAGGTTGCCATGGTATCAGAAATGTTGCCTACATATGTCTTGCCTTCCGTGACAAGGAATACAGAAATGCGTTTTTTCTCATTTGATATAGTGCTACTTAAAAACCACAGTTGACAGCAGAGGTGACAGAGGCTAGATGTATTTTAGACCCAGTGGAACAGAACTTTGTTTCAGAAGTGCAGAATGGGCACATTAACATCAGGTTAAACCAACATTTGGAATGGGAGTGACGCCAAGATCATTAGAGAGCGAGAGCAAGCACTTTGCAGGATCAGGTTTCATGTTGTGGACCCCAGACCTGCCCTGAACCTGTCTGTCAGAGGAGACGTAGAGTCAGAGAGGAGAGCAAAGGAGGAGAGCGAAGAGGAGGAGAAGGAAGAAACGACTGATGAGTGACACATTTTGACACATAAGCTTTGCTCAATGGCGTCCATTCAGCTGGATGCTGTTGCTTATTTTGGCGTTGGAGAAGAGCTTAATCAGATCTGATGCTTGTATTAGCCATTTCAGGTCGCACAATCATTAACCAAGATGTGTGTGTGTGCGCATGTTGGTTTTGGACAGCTTGCTATTAGTTAGATTTTAGAAACCAAGCTATCTGGAGACGTGTTTTCTTAATTATTTCCGCAGTAAAATAAGACAAGATCACCCTTATTTATTAACATACACTTGGTATTTTTTGTCCGGTGACGTTAAAGTAATATTGCAGTATGGATCAACATTATGTCAGTGATTTGTTATCCTGAATTCAACACTGAGATGTCTGTGGCCTGGATGTGACATCATGCAGGGAGGTGAACCCAGTGCTGGGTCAGGCCCTAATGAGACCCACAGAAGAGTCATTACAGTCAGTGGGAGAAAGTTAGACTGTTGAGAGTAGCAAACCGCCGGGTGGAGCAGCCCCCCTCCCCTCCCCCTCCATTTCTACTCCAACCCCCCCCCTTCATCCTCCTCTTCCACCAGCTGGCTAACAGATGGAAGGACCTGTTGGCCAAGAAAGTGAAGGAGAAGACGGGAATGTGGGCGAGGAGGGGGAAAAAAATTCAGTGACAGATATATTGAATGATAAGCAAATTTGCGGGTGCTTGAATCAGAGCTCGGGGAGCACTTACATATTTTTCCCTCTCATTGTGGACAAGTGTGACAAGCATGTGTGCGCAGTGTAGAGGTGACATTTGGCTAGGGTCGCCGAGTGGGTTATGCAATGTTAGCGTTTGGCGTGTTTTATTTACAAGACTTGTGAAATGGAGGAAGTCAGATTGTGCGGGGGAAGGTGATGAGAATGTCAGGATGGGAGACAGAGTTGGTACAGGCCGTACAACTTGCGGTTTGATGGGAGTGTGTGTATGCATGCCTGTGTGTTTCAGTGTGTGTATGTGTGTGTGTGTTTGCATTTGTGGTGAAGCAGCGCAGCAGTCAGAATGATCTCTGTCCTGCTGTTATTTACCTTCCAGGCCCTTCAGAGAGGAAACCAGTGGGTGTGGTGGGATCAACAGGGACTTGTCTTCCTAGATTTATACAAACACCACCTCCTCAGATCGGCTGAGAGTTTGCTCTGTCCCTGTGTGTGTGTGTGTGTGTGTGTGTGTGTGTGTCTTATTGAGTACAACATTTTTAAGCTGTATGCACAGGTGGTAGCAATGGAAAAGGAAGTCGGGTCCTAGTTTAACTGCTTTCTTTGTTGGTTTTGGTTTCAGTAGATATATTGTGCCTTTTTTATGATATTTGATAAGTTCTGTAAAAAGTATAATATGTGTATTGATAAAGTATCTTTTAACTACCATTTTCTGTTTGCTGTGAAAAATGCTTCAAATCAAATGAGTGACTTCATGTTTGGTTTTTGAGAGCCAATAGTAACCTATCAAAATATTCACGATTCATGATTTTATTACCATGGGAGAACATACACACTCTTCTTATTAACACATTTAAAACACCTGAAGAAACATTTTCTTACTAGCGTTGACAAAGCTGTGCACTGAATCACTTTAGTTTTTATCTGCACTGTTTAAACAGAAATAACATGCATTTTTCTGTTAAAATAAACCAGCTGTTGCTGATGGTGAGACACATTGGCACATTGTCGGCATATTTGTTTTCGTTTCCTGGAAAACTTGTGTCTCCTGTTATATCTATTGCTTTGGCTCTCAGCATCACCTTGGTGGCAATTAGAATACATATATTTTAATGGCAGCTTATTTTAGAGATCAGCTATTGTCTTCTGTTCAGTCTTCAAGAAGTAACTATACAAAGACTCATCTGGTTTTATCAGGGTGACAATGCTCCTGTAAAACCATTTAACATTTAGATGTTAAATGGTGACATCTGACCCAATGACTTAACACTCAGGTGATGTTATTTCCTGCTCCAGAGTATTGTTTTTGTTTCTTTCTTGCATACATCCTCATAAATCAAAGACGATTAATTTGTGTATGCCCTTCTCCTTCAGCATAATTCTGTGTGTCTTGAACAATTTTGATTAAATTAAATAGTTCAAAATGCTGGCTAAATAACTGTTTTGAACCATTATAATTTAATCTTCAATCCTTAATCTTATAGTTGTAAAGTTTCCCTTAATTTTTCATGGCACTCAACAGTCTGAAGTAAATACATCTTACCAATAGGACTATTCACTCAATTCATTAATTTTTGACTTTCACCACAAAAAAGCAATCTTGCGTTTATCAGAGATATGCTCATACATGAAAATAAATCAATATGCATAAAAAAATAATTTAAAATTGATAAATTTCGAAATAAATCTTAGTCAACTCAGACCAAAATGACCAGTTAGTCAACTAATCAACTGAGAAAGGGCAGCCTTAGAAGTCTTAAGCCTCAAGCCTGATTTCCACCGCACCCTGATTTTCTACTGCAGCGTCACGTCAGCGTCACGTATGACGTTGCAAATAGGTAACACTCTAATCAATGAGAGCATTTCCACCGGGCGCGTAGCGTAACGTTACTGCAGCGTCGCGTCAGCGTCTCTACGCGAGCATTAGGTAGGACTTCTATTTCTCCGCGAGACGCTGCCAAATCGCGTGAATCTCAACAGAGCAGATCGCACCAGACAGGAAGTCCGACTCAGAATCAGCGTAAAACACTTCCGCCCCTTTCAAAATAAAACACAATACGCAGTTCATGCAGCCTAAAACTACTTCACATCAACATTATGTTATGACCGGGGCACCAGATCGGCAATCAATCAATTAAAGGGTCTCAGAGGATCGGTGACACGGACGACAAGAGACAGATTGTTGAAGTGGAACATCATACAATCATTTATGACATAACATATTGTTTTTATAAGGATAGATGGTCAGATCAACATATCTTTCACCTCAGAGAAGCAAAGTAAGTTGGTTTTTGTTGTTGTTGTTTACTTTATACACACAGTTTATCCATAGACTGTATAAATAGAGTTTAAAGTTTATCACGGGATCTTGCGGTCTCCCGTATGGTCAGGATCGCGTGATCTCGTTATCTCGCGTGTATACGGCCGGCTCGCTAAGCTGACGTGCTGCTGCTGTAACGCGCCCGGTGTGAATTGACAGACGCAGCAAAAACGCTGTGGAGACGTGCTGCTGCTGTAACGCGTCCGGTGGAAATCCCCAGTCAGGGTTTTATAACTGTGTCTCTTCTCCTCAGTTATGACAGAAAAGTACATCTGTCAGCATACACAGTGTCTTGCTACATCCTCTGTATGGCAGCATGGGTTGCGCATCTTCTTCATCTGTTGGATATTCGGGGAAATCCAGACACGGAGAGGCTTTCCTCCCCAGCTCAACTCAGTTTTCTTTCCCACAGCTCTCAAGATATTTTGGCGGTCAGTCCATCTCAGCAGGAGTACACTCTGTATACGCCACTTTTAGGTGGTTTGTTTGACTGGGACTTGAAGTTGCAGTATAGTCCTGTCTTTACAGCTCTGGTACGGTACCAGGTTGGCATCTTAAATCTTTTGTGAGTGCCCTATTCAGCATTTGTCCATTACTTTGCTGACTATTTTGTTTACCACTTTACTGCCAGGGAATCTTTTGACGGACTCTTAATACTGGTGAGCTCACTCGGCAGGTGCTGGGTCCAGCTTGGCATTTCTAATGTGTTAGGAATTGTTTCCTTGGCAGTCTGCAAATCAGATTTAGCTGTTCCAGCTGTAGTTTTTATCCATCTTAACATATTTTTGCTTGGTTTCCTCAACTAATATTTACCTAACCCTTGGATGATCAGCAACAATGCCCTTTGTGAATGACGACTCCTTTAGTATTCTTTACACTCAGCTACGCTTTTACAACAGTATGAATGACAATCACTGTCATTGCTGTATCTTAGGTCAAAGCCCTCACTTCCTCTTACCCAACCTCTTCTCCACCTCCAACCTTGTTCTCTGTTGTACCTTCCTTACAACCCAAGACTATAAAATGCTAATTTGCGAGTCTGTTGTCTCAGGGTTTTGTTTTTGGCAGCTGAGAGCAGACCTGACCTGGCTGGGACAGTTTAGGTAGGTGAGGGACAGCTGCTCTGCACCTCACCGACTGTGTGAGAAAATGGTCATCGCAGGACAGTCCTCAGGGCTTTACTGTCCTCTTCCCCCATGTTTTGTCCTTTAGGGATTGAGGCACAAGGCCATTCAGACTTCTATCCCTGCCACAGCACTAACAGAGCTTCTGCTGTTGTCTGCTTTGAGGGAAGTTGTCCCCAAAGCTAGACGTCACCTGGCCATTCTGAAATAATAATTTGAGTCAGACTGAATATAGCTCTGTGTTTTATGGGTCAGACTATTCTGCATCTTTCTTTATTGCTGTCTGCACCGTAGGGCATTTCTGGAAAAACAGACTGCGTTTAATAATGTGAGAAACATGCTTGACTTGAAGTTTTGAATACCTTGTTGAACAGCCAGGAATGTTTAACGTGAGTGTGCCTTTGTTCTCTGTAAAGTTTAGGCATAAAGATGGATGGCATCCTGTTGAGCTGATTGACTCACTGATGTGTGGCACCTATGTAACTTGTGCTTAATGTGTTGTTTGTTTTCTGATAGTTCAGTACCTACTCAAATTGGATTTATGTCTGTCTGAGCAGTAGGTTAGAAGTTATTCTCTAGGGAATGTGCTAAAATAAACTGTTATGCCCCTATGGATCCTTAGGGAGTGCCCATAAACCCAAATTCCACTCCCAACTGAAATCCCCCTGTCTCTTGTAGTGAAAATGTGAATGGAAAATTGCAAGGCATTCATTAAGCTTTCACGAGTTGTTTTTTCAATGTGTTGAGTCTTTATACTTTGTGACTTACCTCGACTGTCTGCAGAGGTTAAGGTTAAAGTTGTCCATAAAATGATTCGTTTGAGATTGGTGTAAAGGTCCCTTCTGTGTTATACTTCCATCACGTTCTTCCATTCACAGCTACAGACCCCAATGCTACTGGTATGTCTTTAGCCCCATGAAACTTTTTAATTAGTGTAAGCTGGTAAAGTGCTGTAAGTGTGAATGGAAATAGCTCAGTGTTCTTAATAACCTGCCAAGCAGCCAAAGCCTCACACAACTGCTGTTTGTGCTGTTGTACAAAGTGAAAAAGACTGGAAGGAACTGTGTCATAATGTACAGTAAGGGAATTGGCATAATTTGTCAAATCCTCAAAGCTGTACACTTTTTTAAAAGAGGAAGAGCAAACATGCAGGTGTAAGTGAGTGTGTGTTTTAACGTCTGTGTGACTGAAGATACTGGCTAGGTCGAGCGGCTGAGACCTGCTGATAAGATCAGGAGATGCCTGGAGTTATTGGAGTCCCTCTTTGCAGGCTGTCATTTCCTCTTTTACGTGTCTCCGTTTAAAGACGTAATTGAATAACCTTTATTAGCCTGTTAGTTCTCAGCCTAGACGTCCTTCGCTTCTGTGAGCTCTCTATTGCTTGTCTGTCTGAAGTTGTGCTGTTGAGACAGGTATGCTTCTTGATCATTTTGCTGTCAGAAAAAGGACAATGACTTTGAATTTACCTAAATAGGGGATATTGGAGGATCATTAACATAAATGACAGCGCACAGTATATTGTCTTCTGAAAGTTGGCCAGTGGTGTCTTTAGTACCTCAGTGATCTTTTAAACACACTTATCTCCATTCTGTCTTAAGATCTGATCTGAAGTTTATTTGTACTACTTTTTATTGCTATTTATCTATTTATTTATGTATTGCCATTGTAGCATTTATATGATAAGTGACCTTGTATATGTAGACAGGTAACAGGTAGGGCTATGGCTTGTAGCAAACTCACTGGCTGCAAGTGCTGCAAATGTTGGTGGTTTCTCAAAATGTAATGAGTTTGAAGGAGTTCTCCTGCATGCATACAAATTGATTTATGCTGCAATTTTGTGAACAGGATAGCACAGGTTTAAACCAAGCTTGCAGTCTTTTATTTTTTAAATGTGCCCCTAAGTTTACAGAATCTACAAACAGAAAAATCCTTGAAATGAAGCCTTGCAGTAGATGCAAAAAGAATTTATGCTAACTTCACGCAAACTATTTGAAGGGTGAACACTCCGATAAGCACCAGCACATCATCCTGGTTTTCCTCAATGGACAGCCTTTTAAAAAAAATTGAAATAAGTCCAGAACCTGAGTCCTGGTATAACTCATCAGCAGACTTTGTTTTTACAACTTTATATAAAGGTTTCTGGCATTCATCTCCTGGACACAGATTCTTCCCAATAGGCATGTTTTCCTGTGTTTGACGATTAAAAGGAATTGGACTGTACATTTAAATTGTCATTGTCAGTATATCTGAGGGGAGATATAACTGCAGTTAAGGGAGGGGTCCCTCTCACTTGTATAGTCAGAAAAGCCTTCTTTTCTCCCTTTCCTGTATTTAAAGGCCACACCATGCTTCAGAGCATGAAGACATCAGACTCAAGGCAATAATAATTCAGCTGGAGGAATGGTCTTGCAGATATAGGTTCCCTTTGTCTCTGTTTAGAGCAGTTTGTATTCACACTGCATCTCCACCTGGCCAAAAAGATGAAACTAACTTTTTTCTATTATCAATTATGCTTCAACTTAATAATTTAATGTGAAATATGGCTTACATATTGACAAATACATATAAAAAGTTCCAGAACAAATTATATTTGATATTATATTTTATCAGTCTAATTTTAAAAATGTTTTGAATTTGTAATGGTATGAAGGCTAGAAAAAAAAGTATATTCTTACATTTCAAAAGCTCCAACTGAAGCTGAAACTGTTTTCTGTTAATTTTCTCTTCAAGTGTTTCAGCAGTATCTAAAAAATCTTCTTCAGGCTTTATGAAATGCTCTGCAACCATAGGATATCTCACATTGCTGAGTTTTTTAATCAATTTTGTTATATTAACTATTTTTCCAAAAGTTTGATTTTTAGAAAATCCCTTTTCTACAAAGAAAAACTTTAAGTGTTGCTTTGGAGACTCTTGACGCTGTGGTAGCTCAGGCATCCCTGTTGCCCAGCTATTAAGAATGACCCAGCCAGTGTCATGTGATCAATATGTTTTCCTTTCCTCTTTCAAGTCAGTGATGGTCCTAAATGGGTCCTGCAGCCTTGGCCTGTCTGGCCTTTCTCCCAGCCACACTAATCAGGGACCCTGGTGTATGCTTGTCTGGCTCTTTCACAGCCAGCCTGGGAGCTCCCCTAATTTATGAGTCATTTCCCAAAGAAAACACGCCGCCTCAGCAAGTCCTGATATAAGGATACAGGACAGTTTAAGTGAGGTTTGATTACTGAAAGGGTGGAGGGGGTAGCTGGAGGATATGGAAGAAAGGAGATGGAGTGATGTCTGACAGGAGGAAAAAAGGATTTATGAAGCACCTATGACACAAGTCAACATCTGGAATGATGGCAGAAGGGAGGATAAAGGATTAGAGGAAGGCAGACAGAAGGCGAGACAAAGATTGAGTAAGAAATCTTGAGAGAGTGATGAAAAGAGTGAAGGTGGGTAGTTATATTAGGCAGCAAAGGTGGAGGTAGGACATATGTGATTCACTCCAAAATGTCACTAAGGAGGCCAAATTGAAATCCCTTATAAACTATACAGTTCCAAATCTCACCTACACATACAGTTTGGTTGCTTTAGCCTGTCGCCTGTTTTGGTGTAACTGCTGGTTCTGGTTCTAAAATTGTATCCACAGCTATATTCTTACGTCACTTGTTCAAGTGGTTCTTTCTCTCTCTTTCTTTCTTTCTTTCTTTCTTTCTTTCTTTCTTTCTTTCTTTCTTTCTTTCTTTCTTTCTTTCTTTCTTTCTTTCTTTCTTTCTTTCTTTCTTTCTTTCTTTCTCTCTCTTTCTTTCTCTCTCTTTCTTTATTTCTTTCTTTCTCTCTTTCTTTCTCTCGGTCTAAATCCATGTCACTCTTGTAAATCTGTGCCTCTTAAGTCGCAGCCTTTTTGTATCACAAGGCTACATAAAATAAACATTTCAAAGTGCAAACGCCAGCGTCTGTTCTCTCTTACACAGGAATTATGTTGGGATATTTGAAGCTGAGTCATATTAACTGTCAGGGGGTGGAGGGGGAGGTATATTAACAGGTGTGTTCAATTTCCATCCTTTTTATTTATATGTCAGATTATCATGGTTCTTTTGGTGCAATGCGGTCCAAATAAATACAGGAACTGCCTGCAATGCTCCACTGGGTTGTTCTGAATTTAGCCAATTTATTGGTGGATTCCACCAAACGTTTGCTGTGTTTGTTTGATGTGTGGTTGGCTGGTCTCAAGGTTAAGGCAGCAGGTTCTGATGAGATCCAGTTGTGATAAATTATGGTCAGTTTTACGGAGTCACCTCTTGTTATTTTCACTTGATAGTTCAGTTCTGTGAGCCAGTATCACATAGAGATTATTGTTTAAATCTTCTTTCTCTGTCAGTCTAATTATACTCTTCAAGTTCTCGTGTACCAGGGCAATCTTTTTTTCTCTTCTTTTGTAATGATAGAGAATATGAGTCACTTATTAAACCATTTTGTGACTGCATGATCACGAGTTTACTCTCCTCGTGGCTGGCTGTTATTTGATTAAGCCAAGTGGTTCTCTCTTTTTATTTCACTCTGAACTTATTGGCATATCACAATACAGTGTAAATAATGCAGAGAGATCACAGCAGCAGGGATTATACCACATAAATATTGTATCTTCAGTTTAATGTTGCCATTTATTTGCTTAGCTCAGGTTTCTCCAAGCTTTGTGTTCTCACAATGCTGTTTTCCATTTGCCTGTGTTTACAGTTTGTGTATATCAAGTGACCACTACAACTTATCCACTTAAGGGACTAATCTAGTAAATGAGTCTTGGCAGTCAGCTGGTTTTCGAAAGCCTGTCAGGGGAGTATTTATAAGCAAGAAATCCGTCTTCTATTGTGCCTAAGTGTTGTTGGTGGTGGTCTGTACTGCACAAAATTCAGCCCTGACATCCAAAGGCAAATAGAGCTATGTTCCTGCGTCCTCTGACGTTTATGGACAAGCTGTGTCTGTCAGTGAATCCAGATGTTTCTGCAGTGCTTATTAAACAGCATATTGTTATAGAAGCAGTAAATTTGAGAGTGGAAAGAAAGGAAAAAAATGATCTTTTCAGATGTGAAGTAGTTTTCAGTTTACACCACACTTTTCAGAAGCACTCCCATCACACCACTTTGTTCTTCTGTTGCGGTCTT
Organism: Centropristis striata; assembly: GCF_030273125.1. NCBI lineage: Eukaryota > Metazoa > Chordata > Actinopteri > Perciformes > Serranidae > Centropristis > Centropristis striata. The sequence goes on from NC_081539.1 coordinate 17,808,515, forward strand.
GTTTCAAACCTGGAATAACAGGTGTTTTTCATTTATGTTGTTCTTAACACAGTCTTTTAGTTTACCGCCTGTCTCCCACTATCCTCCTGATCGGAATTACTGCCTGCAATTTGTGGCCTCCTAATCTCACCTTTTCATCCTGAGCTACTTTTCCTGTGTGGACGAGCATGTGTATCTTCAATAATAGAGGGGAAATGGACATGAAGGGAAAGTGTTTTTGTGTAAAATATTAGTTCTTTTTCTCCCTTTCCTTCTCTTTGCTTAACCAAACACCATTAGTCTCTAAATCATAATGATTGCACAGAAATGTTGTTGCATGCTAAATGCATGTCAACATGTAGTGTGAGATTAACTAACTAGCCCAAGGGAATATTAAGCATTCATTCATCACAGCTGGCAGCATCTGGCAAAGAAGCAACAAGACACATTCTACCCCACCCCACTCCCAGCACCTTTCAGTGATGTCTGAGCCCACCATGTATTTTCACTCCCAGGATTACCGTCAAGGCTGGCTCCCACTTTCAAAGGCTTAGTTTGAGAATCACAGCAAAAGTGGTGTTAAAAGTATGGAAGGCTGCATAAAGACAACAGCATGTACTCTCATAAACCAGCGTGAAGCAGGACAGCCACAAAAGCCCTCAAGGACATTGCTACGGTAGTCTCAAAAGTTCACTCAAACTTGCACGCAGTGAGCTGGCCTGGCTTGGCTTCTCGGATGGTAATTCTAAACAAAATCTTCTTGTAACAGAAAGGGAAGATGCAGAAGAAACTGTTTTCCAACAATTTCACGAAGGGCGAGCTGAAACATGGATTTTTTAACTGAATTCGTATTTGCTCAGATAATCTCTTGTACAGTTTAGGCACCATTGAAGGCTTTTATACTTTAGCCTATTCCTAGGGTTGGAAAACAAGCAGGCGAATGGGTTCATTGAGTTTATCAAATGGGCACCTCCCATCACAGATGTTTCATTGAATGTTACATGACAGCTTCTGAGCCAAACAGCACCTACACACAGACACACACAGACACACACACACACACACACACTGCCTTCCTCCAGCATTCAGAGAACAACATGTGCGTCCCATTGGAGGCGCGTTTCCAACACCTGATGAATTTAAGTCAGATAGTCCCTCACTTTTGTTGTGATTTGGACCACTAGCTATTGAGAAAAATATTTGCGGCTCTAGTTGTAGTTGCTATATTTCTTTTTCGATTTACATGCCAGGTGTTGAATGTTTTGTGGAAGAATAAGCCAATTAAACTATGATTTCTGGTGCTCAGGTTGTAAAAACTATATTCACCATGATGTGGCAGGCACTCATAGCTGTGACACAATAAACCATGGGTTATTTTATTTTTTACAGACTACAGCTGAAGAAGTTCACAGGAAGACGTTCAACAATGAGAGGTGCAAGACTATTTTTTGGAGAACCCTCTTAGATGTGACAGTTAATCCATGTGCAAACTTATTATGAGTTAATGATCCAGTTTCCTATATTGCATCGCACCTATAGGTGAAGATTCAGTATAAAGTGGAGGTTTCTTAGTTTGAATTAAACAGACAAGGACCCATGGGATGGGAAACAACCAATTTACCAGTAAAGAATTGGAGTTCTATGAGATAGCACAAACATGTAAGACATGGGAAAGAAATCTGTAGTATGGATCCCAGCTGGTGTGCTTCTATGTCAGTTTAACGCCACTATCTAAATGTGAGCCATAAGTGAAGAAGACCATTTATTCAACGCCTGGACAACACAGATATTTATCAGAGGAAATGGTTGACATTTTTCACAAATTTCCAGTTATGGGAAATTAGTGACCAACAACCAGGTAGTAATTCACACAGAGGAATCCCTGACAAGGACGAAAGAAGCACATTTTTTTTTCTTAACAATACTGGCTTTCTTCATTTCCCTCAATCATTCTCACATAGACACTTCCAAACCTCGTGGATGGTTTTCACATGGGTGGGAGGGAGGTAGAGCTGCTTTTTTTATATACATCTAGCTCCTCAGCTGAGGCCCACAGGCCCCTTCTTTTCAGCTGCTGGCAGAACAAGGTTGCTACTTGTCCTAGAATCCCAGTGCCATAAATCAATACACAACCTTGACTTGGGAATCAGATAATGAACCTGCAACAGTTTTGGTAGATATCCAGATTAGAGATGTCCAGGGTAAAACGTATTGCCAGGTCCACTGCATCAAACATTTACATTTAATGAACTTAGAGTTGACACTTTTTGTCTCTGCATTAATATCAGACCAACCATAGTGTAACTGCTGGGTGGTCATGCACCATTTGTTGTAGATGACATGTTCAAAGAAGCAGATGGACGCCAAGTTTGTTGTTGATTTATTACTTTTGACAACCAGCGGTCCTTTTTGTGGAAAAATATGTCCTGTATTTATATTTTGGTGCAGTATATGCTGGTGGCCCATATCCAACCCCTGCTGTAAGCTATAACCATGCATCTCCTTTAATTAAAATAATATGAAGGCACTTTTCTTGGTATTCTTTGGGGCATATGATAAAATGTCTCAATCCATGCTTTGCATTTTGTTCACATGCAGTCTCTTGACAGATAGATTAACATTGAGATGTAGAACATGGATAATTTAATACCTGAACTTGCTGTGCCAAACCAGCTGTCATGTTGTATTGTATCAGACCAAGAGTAAAACATCTTATTGCAGAAAACTTTTAATAAAATTCCTTCCACAACCTCATTTTGGAGGTCTGAGGTTAGTGGTGTTGCTCTGGGGTGGCACAGCATGAGTGCAGGATTGACAGCCATTGCTTGGGGTATTGGTGTGTTGGTGTTCTGTCATGGCACTCTGAAGATGGTTTGTCTCGTGCCGGCCACTTTGTTTTCAGCGGATACCACCAAACCCCAAATAGGAGGGGAAGTTTTTCCATTTTCTTGGTTTGTTGGAAATGAACGATGGCAGTGCAAATCCTTGCTCTGTGTGTGTTGATGAAAAAATCTATATAGTTGTGTAATATGTTCACTGTCCTGCTCGTTGTTTACAGCCATTCCATGGCATTTAAATTGAAGTGTGTGAAGTCAAATTACTGTCAATGTCATTGCTTTTACAGCCTTACCATAAATGATTAATGAATTCATTGATGATTATCCAAAATACTTCTCACCGCATCAGACACATTCAAATCCAAATGCTTTTACACGATGATGTCACATTGAAAACAATGTGGGCGCCGGCACTCCTAATGATGTGGTGGGAACAATATCTTCAACAGCATCAATGCAGCGATAGGGAGTTTGATTAATGATCTGGAGGAGACACAACTAGCAGATGGTATGCTGATCTCATGTTTTTGGTGAGCTTGTTTGAGTGCAGCAGCTGTGAGGCCTGTGCTTATAGCAAAGTGTGGAGCATGGCGCTGTCATTAGAACAAGCACTTTATTGGGGAGATAGAGTCCAATCATTTCTGACTGCCTTGAGACAAGTCCATGGCTTTTCCTGGTGGGTTGTCTGCCTTATGCGGGCTGCAGATGGGTGGGCAGATACTCGACAAGAGCGCCATTGCTTTGGCACATGAAGCATGAGAGACAGCAGTTGCGTAAGGGGAAAGTATGATGGTGATTTTTAAAAGGAACTCCTTTTAATGGTTTCAGTGTGGTTATGGCCCATTGTGGCCATTCTGTGTAATTGTTCCTTTGCTTTGATATCAGAGGTATTCCCCAACATGCAGAGACACACAGTACATTTTCTGTATTTAGTCTTTAAACAAGTGGTTATTAGCTTTGGCATTTGCTGTAGGGAAGGGGCCTTTTTAATGGAGACATGAAAAGCCCTGTTTAAAAATGAGAGTCATTTCTATAAATTGATCTATCAGTGTGTGTTGTCTGACAGGACTTGAGTCCTGAGGATGGCATCAGGAGCCATTATTGTTTTCTCGGATGGAAACCAGGCTTTGCTTTGGCCCTCTGGCTGGCTGCTGTGTGCAACACACTGATTAGCACTGCCACCACAGGGACCTAAAGCAGCCTTTTGAGAATCACATGGAACTTTTAAATGGGAGCCATTGGGGCGGAAGTGAACTGCACGACTTCTGAAGAACATCAGCGAGGCAAAGTCAAACTGCCATTGTGTAATGGTTGTCAAATTGGAGGTGAAAGAACTGCAGGCAGTGGAAAAGTTCTGACGTGGTTCATTAAAGATGAATCAACCACTGCCTAAATGTCCTACATTACATGAATAAAGTTAGACAATGTTTGGTTCTCATTCCCTGTGGCTGTATACGGGATATAATCTTGGCACAATGTCCAGCAGATGCACTCCATTTTTATGGATCAAAGGGCCAGAAAACAAGCATAGCAACGTCATGCCTACTGTATTTCACATCTGGACCTGGGGATGTCAGTCATGTGTGGCCACTTGTCATAATTTAAATGATTCAGCCTTCATTTTTTATGACAGGCATACTATTGTTAGTTCCAACTAATGTGGTTAAAGTCAGATTATTTTCCATAAAGTGGGATTGTTTTACAAATCCAAGGATTTTTGTCCTGCACTTGTGGTGACCTGAATTGCAACAAGGATGGATGATGTACTATATTCATTGTACAATTGGGAAATCTTCATCTTTGGAGTGCTTCACTGAAAAATTTTCATTGGTGTAAGTCAGCAACCTTTTGGTATGATATATGCATTGGGCCTCTTCAAATTGGAAATAAATCAGCGAGAGACAAATCATCTTTTTGACTAAACCCTGTCATTGCTCCAATCTACAATTTTTCTTCATCAGCTCATGTCTCTGCTTAAAGGAACATTTCTTCCCTGAGAAAACTTGGTTTATTCTGGGAATATTGACTGTTTTCCTCTCTATCTGAAATTGAAACAGGAACACTGCCAAGCCTATTGGTCTATTTCAATGAAAGTGAAAAGATTGAAAGGTATAATAGGAGAATTATAATACAATAATATAAACCTCCTTTGGTTTTACAAAGACAGACAGTATGAGGAAAATAATGCATTTAAGCATGTGCAATTATTTTGACGCATATTGCGATATGATGGAAGTTTTTCCAATTGTTTAATATGGCTCAAGTCCATTTTGCGATTCAACTAATTGTGTCGCCCTAGTAGAAACCCAAAATACCAGTAATAACCTGAAAATTCACACAATATGTCACAGTCACACCTCTTTGATTTGTGTGGTTGATAATACACATCTACCATTTCTTCGGCACAATTATTTTAAGTGGCATCCCCCTTCGAAAGTACTTCAAAACAAGTGTTGACATTAATGTTTGATGTTTTTGTGTGTGCACACATCATTGTCAAATAAGCGATAGTAGTGTCCTGGACAGGCCCTGCTGTTCCTCCTCTCCTGAGCTCAGGTTGCAGCTCCCAGATGGTTCCTTAATCTGTAGGCCCCGCTCAGGTCAGCTCCAACAGAGCCAGGTAACATGAGACAAACTCATAAGCCCACCATCCTCCAAAATGCATCCGTGGAGACCCAGACAGATGACTTTAATGTCTTCACTTCTTCTGAAAACCGAGCCACATGAAGCTCAGTGGGCTATGATCGAGGGTTTGCCTAAGTGAAACCTATTATCTACAAGACCTGCTGCTGTGAGCTTAAATCCTTCTCACTGTGTGCTTTTGATGACGAAGCATCTAGCGTGGACCTAGTGGAAAAGAGCTTGAACATGATAGTGATCGAATTACCGAAGACGTCACCTCATGTGGCGTTAAAACACCTCATCATTTCCCACTCACTCCTAGCCACCTTATAGCGCTGTCCTGTATAGTGTAAAGGCATTTCACATAGTATAGGAGTTGCACCACTTTCCAAACCACACAGAATTGCTGCTTGTCAAAGCCATGGTAAGAAATTACAGCACACTCTTGAGGGTTTGATTCCTGGCCAGATAAGGAACTGCTTGATGAGATTGGGTTACCCCCCTCCTAGTTGGAAGAGAACAACCACAGCAGGTCCTGAGCCTAGACTGTGATAAAATGCCTCCCTGTTGGAGCTCTCCCATCTCCTAATGTCTAATAATTTCCATGCTCCGATATCAGTTGACTTGACAGGGGTTGGGTGTTGTTGCAGCCAAGTTACAGCTGGAAGGCTTTTCCAGGCCAACCTGACGGGTGTGAATGAGCAGCTGACCCATAATTTCACATTCCAGCTTTAAATGTTTTGAAATTACCCCCTGAAATGAAGGCCTTTTGAATTCGTCTTTTTCTATCCAAGTTCTTGCTGAACTTTGCTCCCCTTCTGTTTCTGACTATTGTCTTTCATGAGAATTTTTTTTTTCACCAGTTTGACCTTTTTCAGGGTTGGTAGTGAAGCATTTTTCTATTTTAAGCTGCCAGTTTCTCTGCACGGTAAATAGAGCATTATTTATGTTTCTAATTGCAGGATAATTAGTGTTTAAGCCTCTTTACTGCTGTGTATGTACCTTCACATTGGTCAAAAGGGATCCCTTTCCTCTCAGCCTCTCTCTGGACACTGTAAAAGTACAAACAAAGTAAAACACCTCTTAAGATAAAATTTTAGTGCATAGGGGAATGTTTTCACCAATAAAGAAACTACACATGTTGGCCATTGGTATAAGAACAGGGTCCTGTTGTTCAGCTACTTCAACACCTCAACATTAAAGCCGTATACAGTTGCTTTTTTAATACCTGCTTTCTATCCTTTGTGTGCTGTCTTACAAATTGGAAAAAGTCCTGTCATAAACGCATTGTGAAAAGCCTTGAGGTTGATGTTTATAAGAAGGTGCAGACGTTTGTGCTTGTCAACATGTGTTTTCTTTTTTCCACTGACCCTCAAAGGATTCCAGTGATCTTAATGAAACCAATTTTCATATAAAGACGCCTTTTAGCTTTGGCTCCTTGCATGAAGGCAGCAGCATTTTGGACTCAGCCGCTGTGAGGAGACCTGGCCTTTGAAGTAGCCTCTGGTTATTTTTCTGCTTGACAGATCAGAGCAACTGTGCAGAAATCAAAAGGGAAGTGCCCTGCCGCCCCAGGTAAATGGTAACTCAGGACTGAGCCGGGACATTTTGAAAGCTAATATGGCTTCTGCTGAGTTAGGGCCATCTGGACAATTTGCCCTCCGTCCAAATTCTTGAAATGTGATGTTTAATAGAGTGAGATTGTGTGCTGCAGTTGTGAGCAGACTTGTGCCAAAGGTGTATCATATGACTCATCAGAAAATACTGCTGCACACCTCAGAGAGTGTGAAAGACAGACCAGAGTCTGAGACAGAGTTTGTTGCTGGTGAGGTGTTGACCAAGGCTATCCAGGCATGTCTGACCAATCTCCGCTCCTATAGCAGGAATGCAGGGTGTGGGAAAAGTTCAGAAAAATTCTTCAGACTCTATAGCACCTGGTGGAGTTAATTTTCCCCATGAGAACAGTAGGTATTGAAGGATGAGACATGGCCAATTTAGCTAAGTGAGATGTGCTTCTCCACCAAGGAATATCTATCTCCCCGTCTCCCAATGCAATTGTCCCTTATACAAGGGCAATGAGGGGGAGGAGGACAAGGTTTCCACAGCACTTGCATTTCATTTTCCAATGCCCCCTGGAGGGTTTCAAAACAAGCTCTGGGGTTAAGAACAAAATCACTGAAAGCCGTTACACCACAACTGATGCCTAGTCAGGTCTGCTTCTCATTGCAGTGGATCTTGGGTGAGGTAGAGGGCTTTCCAGCAAGGCTCAGAGTTGCAAACAATCAATGCCATATTGGCGCTCGACCCCACTAAGATTATAGATGCCATACATACACACATAAACTAAACAAGGATGGAAATAAAAGGAGAAATACATTGCCTAAAACTGAGAATATAATGTTTTATTGTCATTTACAATTGTAGAAAAGTTTTAATAATGATCCTGATCATTTTATGTATTGTGTAATCCGCCCCCTTGTGTGGCCCACATGTGGTTACTTTTTGAGGAGGTTCTGTTAGCCGGTTGACCACAAACCAACAAACTTTTAATTTATGTCAGGAGTAGGGTCGACAACCGATTTCACATGAAACCTCAGATCAAAAAAACACATTTGTTGCAATATTCAGTAAAGTCAAAAAGAAAGTTATTTTAGATTTCATTAGAAAATGGTCTTTTGACTTGTTGATTTTCTGTACTTGATGTTATATTAATGCCAGGTATATCTTTCTTCAACATTTCTACTTACTTATTCACACAAGCAAACACATGAATTTGCATTGTACTGTCTTAGTTTTTCTGTCCTAGTTCCAAATTTCAAATCTAATTTTATTCAGCTATAACATAAATTAAACAATTTGTGGTCCCAATGCAAAAAGGCCCAACCCATTTATGTCTCTGTCCCTTGAAAACACTGCCATGGCACAAGTCGCATACAGCAACTATTGTACTGTTGCATATGTTTTGTATAACCATCAGTGAAAATAATTTCTGTTTGGTGTTCTTTTTCCTATTCATCTAAAAATGTGAATGCTAGATAATACTTTTTTTCTGAAATGCATACAGGGTAGCTGAATATGTTTAAAAATCTGAATCTTACATCCCACAAGTCTAAAACTGAGGCAGAACTTTCATATGATGTATGTTCAATGAAATAATTTTTAAAGCATGTAAAATATTTGCAGTTTTGTAACTATCCGTTGGACTTTTCTTATCAATTAGTTAGATACTTACTAAAAGAAAATAAACCTATGTTACCCGTTGGAGAGGGAAAAGAGGGGAAGAAAATACTCTGAGAAGTGTATGAGCCATTTTCTTGAAATTTGCAATTTTGTCTAGATCTTAGGATACATTTATAATGTGCTGAACTTTCCTGAAATAAAGTTGAACTTGGTGAACTCTGACTACAGTATTAGGTCCCCTGAATGTTTGTTTTACTTAACTTATTCTAAATTATAGCTATACTCCTTTCATAACAATATAAAATGATCAAATGGACAAGCCGAAATGAACATTAAATGATTTAATGTGAGTAAAGTGAATGTTAATTTAATAACAGTATCATTTACAATGCGCTCAAGAAGGCATTTTGGTGTGTTCTATAGATCCACATAATGTAGTGTTGTTCTTGTGCAAGGTTGTTTATCTAGACCAGTGGTGGAGAAGATTTAGTGTTGTTTTGATACAGCTGCTTGTGGTCCTGCTGGGCCCAGGGAAACTGGGAGGTCTTGGAGGAAAGGAAAGGAGTTAGAAGAGGATATGGGTAGAGGTTGATTTATTTGCAGTCTGAGCTTACCCTGAGCTTCCCTTTACCTCCAGACCTCTCAACTCCCAGGGATACAGGCAGACAGCACACCAGCCAGCAAGGAAAATGAATGTGGGAAAGTAAACTTAGAGCGTTAATTTCTCATTAACCCTTATATCTCATATGTAAAATCTCAAACTCTTTTAGTGAAAATGACACACAAGTGCTCACACAGTCTGGTGTGTAGGCCCATTCATGATGATTGCTATATTCGTTATCCTAATTGTAGGTCAATATTTAAACTCTAAGTTTTATGCTGGAATTTAGTGCAGTAAAAAACACACCAGCTAATGATAGAAGCACAGGTTTTACTAGAATATGTTCAAACGTGGCTTTTAAATACAATTTTTATGCTGCAAAAGATATAAATTCACAGAGCCAGGTCATGCAGTGAAAGTATTTGAGGATTCTCATCCCCTGCTCACGAAAGCTGCCATCCTTGCCTAGGGCTGTGTACAGATCTGTGATAATGGAGCTGCAACTATCAATCTGCCACTAATCTTTTTAATTAATGGATCTAATCTTTTAATAAATAGAACTTTAATTCAAAATATCAAAACTTCTTAAGATGACTTGTTAAGCCCCCAAAAATGCTAAAATGCTAGTAATTTGCTTGGGGAAAGGAATTGTCAAAATAGTTGGAAATTATTTTCCATCAACTGACTAATAAATTAATTCACTAATTGTTTCGATGTGATATGCAATAGGTGGTTTTATAGTAAGACCTTTATTGTAAGTGGATTGCCTTAGGGTTTGGGTCATACAACACTGAGGGCTGATATCTAACTGATGGGCTGATAACCTCCTCCTATCAAATGGATGGCCAGAACTAACTTGCCAATAATGATTGGTATGTGTTCAGGACTGAGCCCAAAGCTGATACTGATGTTGGTAAAAAAAAAATTAAAAAAACTGCTCCACATAGTCTCTGCACCACATTTGCAAGGATAAGGCTGGAACTCTCTCTTACCATATCCTTATTAAAAAGAAACTGCCTGATCTTTTTTCCATTGATGAGGCCCATCTTAGAGGGGATTAGGGCAACGTTGTGAGGATTGCTGCTGTGTTTTTCTGTTGCTAACATTAAGAGGATGTGGGGCTTTAATACTTCAATATGTTTTGCATTAAATCTGAGCATGTTTGCCTCCCTTGGGGAGTTAAACGTGTTAGCAGATAGCGAATTTTTCTTCCAGCTCGAGTTTTTGCGGACAGGTTTGGCCTCACTGTGTGTTAGGAGGAGGAGGGGAACAAATCAACTCAGGCTGATGTGTTGTTTTTATTAAGCGATCCTTTAAAAACAACTCAAGCTGTGTGATAATGCTTAAATGAGGGCGTTCTGACACAACAGATGAAGAGAGAGATGGTTTTGAAATAAATTGACTCTTGATTAAAAAAAAAAGGGGGAGAGCATGAAGCAGGAGTAAGGCAATGGTGACTGTTACCTTTAGTCATGAAGCAACCCTCAGGGCTTAAAAGTGAAGCCATTGCAGAAAGCCAGCAGGGGGCAGCTCCACTGGTCACACAAATAAGTAAATTATATATATACGCTATGAGAAAATTACCCTACTTCTTACTTGATTTGTTACCACAGTAAACTTTTTCCTAATGACTTTTTGGTCTCAATCACTACTTTCAAGTCTTCTTCAATACAACACAATTTTGATTTAGTAAATTATGGTCCCATTTAGAGTAAAATAGACTATAAAGCAGGGTATGCTTTAGGGCGTGGCTATAGTGATTGACAAGTCACTACCACCATGCATGGTCTTAGGTGGTTCAAACCCTGACCATAGCAGCCTACATGTTAAAGTATCCTTGGCAAGATACTGAACTGAGATACTGCCAACCAAATTTGCCCAAATTGCCAACCGATGCTGCGTTCATCGGTGTGTGAATGAATTCCCAATGGTGGCAGGTGGCACCGTTGAATGTGTGCGTGAATGGGTGAATAAGCACAATCTGTAGTGTAAAGCGCTTTGGATAAAAGCGCTATATAAGTGCAGTCCATTTACCATTTACCCAGCTTTACCCTCTCATCCAAATATCAGTTTTGGTTAAAAAAAACAAGATGGTGACGGCCAAAATACCAAACTGAGGCTTGAAAACTGTAGTCTGTAAACTAATGGGTGACGTCATGATGACCAGTTCTATTACACAGTCTATGCTTTTATTACATGTTATTTAGTTTTGGTATAGTTGTCTCTGTGGGATGGAGACGTTTCTTTTTTGTTGCTAAAAATGTAACAATGTAATGGCCATTTTTGGCTCCCTGTACACTATTTAATCTCAGACACACTGCCAGCATGGATATTTGGCCCTCCTACTAATAAACAATGGCAAGGGTTGAGTCTCCTTTGGATGTGTGTGTGTGCGTGCGCATGCATGTGCACAAGTTCCTGTGTTTTGTATTGTGGTCTGGGCAAACCCAACTTGGCTCTGTTTGAACGGGGTAGGATAAAGGCTCATACATTTTAATATATTGCCCCCATGTCAAGCAAGAAGGAGCAAACACAATGCCATGGGGGGAAAAGCTATTTGGTAATGAGAATCAGCTTCAGAATCACCAGTTTAAAAAAAGGGGCCTGTTGCTATATATTTGTGTATACAGTCTAGATGTGGGAGACCGTAGCGTTGCCAGGTTAGGCTTTCGGCATCCACTTTTTCTTTTATTGTGACCCGTTGTGAGCAAATAGACATCTGGAGTGATTCATGTCATGTAAAACACATTCAAGGGAGCCTTTTCTCCTATGCATTGTACCAGTTACAGACGATTTAAAACCACCTGTTAAATCTAAATCTTAAATCTTCTAGCCAGATTAAGAGAAATGATTTCAACTTGACCTGTTGCCCCTTCATCATTTTTCAGTCCAACAGATTGCGGTGTACTTGACTGCAGTGCTTTCTTCCACTTCATTTGTGCTGAAGAAGACTCTTAGAGATGAGGGGGATTTGGCAAAAGTCCATGACTAAAGTGTCATTAACTAATAATCCCAGACCTCTCTGACTCCTCCATCCCAGGTCAAAGGTCATTGACCTCACCACTGCTCTGAGGTCAGTTTATCTGAGAGGAACAACGTGAAGCTGAGGTGGATCAGGACCAATCCTCCAAGTGTTGTCGTGGAACATTAAGTAATGCCGCAAAGCCGCTACATTGTTGAGGGATTATCACTCTGATTGTGGGCCTTATTTGTTCTATTTATAGCTGTAAATAGTTGCATTTCTGCTCCATTCCAGATGGCTTTCATGGCTAGGACTTGCATGCCCTTGACAATTGACTCCAAAAGTTTGGCTTGTGTACAGCAAACTGGCACCACACATGCATCTCGGCCAAACACTCTGTTTGCCTGCTGTGTGCCTGTGAGTAATTTGGAGTGTAGTGGCCTTGTCAGTCAAATGCAGTGCAAAAGGGCTCAATTTTAAGTGTTTTATATTCTGGGATATATTTATGAAGTCTTAATTGTGGTAGCAAAGACATTGAAGTGAAAGCCCCTTGACTTCCTGCTGATCCAGATTTCTATATTTGTGGTGCCAGCAGCCTAGTTTTCTTTGACTTGGATATAAAACTTGAGCTTGTGATTTCTATTTGGCCGGTGATGCGAGAGGACCAACTTGCTGTTTGACATGGAACACCATTGTGTAATGTCATTGCAGAAGATGCCAAGAGCATGGGGTTCATATGGCAAACTTGATGTGATGTGGAAAGTGCACAGAGCACATTTTATAGGCAATTTCTGTCAAACTTTTTGACTCTACATACTTGTGGCTGAGCTGAGTTAATATTTCTCAAAACAGTATTCAGACAGCTTCACAAAATGGAATGATTCAACATGATATATTGATAACTTTGCAACGTGTGGCTGGGTTATACATCCGCTTGCAAAAGGCATAAACGGCTTTGATTTCTTTGGCTGTCTATGATCTCATTTTACCTGTAGCCAGACACCTCAGCTGTGTAAAGCTGTCGCCTCCTTAATCCACACTTTTAACGACAGTTATTCCCAGCAGAACAGATTGCATGGACACTTTCTGGAAACAGAAAGCTTAACAGCCATGACATAGTTTCATATAATGCAGTATTCAATCTAGAATGATAAAAAGAGATAAATGGGCTCTTACCCACCCAGTCTACTATATTCCCATACTACAAAACTGCATTTACAGTTGTGTTTCCAGGAAAATATATTTCCTCCTTGTTTGCAGTTGCAGTTAATGTTGTGCTTTGAAAGAAAACTACAGATTAAACATATGGTTGATGTTGAGAAATGGTCGCAGTTCGGTTAGGTTTAGACACTAAAACTACTTGGTTAGGTCAGTAAAAGTTCATGGTTTGGGTTAAAAATAAATTTGTTTGTTAGATATATAAGTTAACATTGGTATTTCGTTTTCCAAAAGATGAAAACAATAGCCTTTTGGGTGAAAGTCCAGGGTTGGTTTGATCTATCCCACCACCTCCATGCACAGATATCTGCCGACTTTAATTAAAGCTATTTTAAGCGTTTTGTGATACGTCAACAACAAACCTAATCCAGGAGAAAATGGGTTTCCCTCAAGACATTGTTGACAATGCAGTTTAGTTTATTGAAACACATTTTTAAGAGATCTCACTGCTCATCAAGTTATAACTGTAATATAAGTAGAATATGAGAAGAAGTCTTTATTTTGTTACTGCTTGCCTTATGTTGCTGGTAGGATTCTCATGCTTATGTTTTAGCATGGATTATGATTAGTATTAGATTAGAAGAAAACTTGTCTTCATTGCCTACTGTAAACCTGTCAGTTTATATCTGGCATTCTCTAACATACCTGGATGGGATTAGACAAGTGCAGAAAACTCTTCAACAGCTGTAATGTTTTGCATTCCCAAAGCATGTTTATTTAAGCTATAGGCTATAATATTTATGACTGTTTTTGATTCAGTCAGCGTGCAGTTTTGATTTCACCATCAGCTCAAGTGGTGTACAGTATGTGGCAAGGGGTCCATAAAGCCTTCAACATGTTTTATCCCTTTCTTTCTTACGTGTATGGTTTCAGCATGTCTGACACCAAGCTAAACACATTTCTCACTGTATAAAATGAGAAACTGTTTTTCCATTTTTTTTTTTTAGGAATTCAAATTGAACCCTTACATTGAGTTCAGTTGCAGGATTTTTAAGTTTAAAAGTGAGATTTCTAAACATATCTACATGTCAATTACAACATGTCTTTGGGTCAGTATGCCAGTGTATGTTCTACTTAAAGTAAAGCTGTATGTTTTTTCCCGTCTTCCAAAAATTGATGATTTATGGGTAAAAGAAGTTGGACATGCACTGTTATGATACAAATCCCTCTACCTCCCACTTACTTTATCCTGCTCGGCACCAGCTCAGTCATGAAAGTCTTCAGTCATTCCGTTACGGATGTTCTCTGGATCCTTTGGCCATCTGGACCAGGACAGGAACAGGAAATGAAGAATGAGGAGTTAAGAGGGGTTCTTTTTAGGAATGAAAGCTTGAAAAAGAAATGCTGAGCACTCTTTTTCACAGTTTAAGCCTGGGCTACACAAATTGAGCCACTTTTTCTTTTCTTCTTAATATCTTTGCTACTTCTTTTCTTTATTCAAGGACTGGGAGATAATGCATTAATTTGAATATTTAATATGAAAAATAGTTCACAGATCTTATGTGATGAGGTAACGCTGTGGTGATTTTTGCTTTTTTGCTTTTTTCGCTTTTATTTCGCTACTTTTGATTCCTGTTTCTTCCATTTCTTTCTTGCTTTCATTTTCTTAATCTTTTTCTTTCCATCTGTCTTTTTTTTTTGGGAAGATTTTTCACAGTTAAATTTCACAATACTTACATTTTTTCATAAAGTAAATCTGCCCTTGTAGCCTTACACTGTGCTAGATTTGCCTTCAAGCACACAGGCCGTGTTTTCAAAAAACAAATTCAAGGGTTCAGGATTCTCGCCAACACAGGACGGATGTAGGGGAGGGTGACAGGGAGAAGGAAAAACATAAGGCTTTATTTTTTGGGGACTGAAATATTCACAAGATGATGCCCATTTTCTCCTTTTTGGCCTCGTCATTGTGGCTGAGATTCCATGCCTCAAGAGGGAAGATAAGCGCTTACTAGGAGGATATTCTGAATTCCTGTACTGTTTTTCTCCCCTCTAATGTCCCTCTTTTTGCAGGAGTGTATGCACTGAAATGACTCTGCATGCGTGTCATCTCGGAAAGAAAGAAATCTTCTTAAACAGAGGTTAATGGAGGTGTTAGGATTTATGATCTGTATGTTTTCACTTGTATGCGATATATCACGGTAACATAATGTAACTAATGCACCCCCATGTCCATATTTTCTCTCTTACTTTTCTGCCTCTTCTCTCTTTGTGAATATGAGGCCAGTTACAGAACAAACACAACAGCAGAGTAGCCCCGTCTTTTTTCTCATGCACATTCAAGCACGCGTGCACACACTCACGCACTGTGAAAGGCAGCTTGGCTCCTGGTCAAGGGATCTCGGCTAAACACTAGTCCTGGACAAGAGAGCTGATCGCCAGCCAAGCAGGACAGTTACAAAGTGGAGCATGGGAGGCCCCACCATGTTTGCCGAGATCTAAAGCCTCTTTCTCTAAAGCTTTGTTTGCATTTTGTTCACTGCAGCAGCTGAACAGTACACAGAAAGGCCTTTTCTTACCCTTTCTCTGTCCACTCTTTTCGCTTTTCACTTTTTCTGACTCGACTGCTCTCTGACAGTTGATTCAATTCCTGTGTACTAAAGGAAATTATGTGCTTAATTGGATTATTGGGAGTTTTTCTCAAATGAGTGCTCACCCACCCACACAGCCCGGGACTCTGAATTCTCCTCCAGGACGGGCTGTCCGGTACATGTTTCCAGACTCCGTAGTCTGCAGGATGAGCGTGAAATGGGAACCGAGAGTGTGTTAAGCCATAGCAATTATAATAAATATGATTCAGTATTCATGATGTTAATGGGCTTTGTTCATCTTGATTACAGAACATTTTTCCAATCAAATCATCCATTCTGTTAAAGAAGTTACATTAATTGGAAAAAAAAAGATTCACTCTTTCACTTTTTGTCTTTCCTACTAACACATACACATAGGAATAGAATGTGAAAATTCAACCTGATATGAAGTATGAAAGCAGTTCTAGCTGTCAGACATCTCTGCTGGCCATCACCTTCAGCGTGCTTCTTGGCCCAGGTTTATAGAGACACAGTAGTGTCCAAACACACACAGGCATCACTGGAATTTGCACCTGTGGTCTTCGCTCCCGAAAGCTGTCCCTCTGGCTCTTTCTAGGCATTCTTTAATAACCGAGGGCATGACCAGAGACCTGAGAATGGCGGTATGGAATTGTTGAAATCTTAAATGAAGGCAGAGAGAGTTCAAATGGGTAGAGTGGATGATGAGAGGGCCTTAGTGTATAAAAGAGGCTGGATGAGGGAGCTTGGAGAAGGGGAGTGTCCTGCTCATGTACCTATTCTGATACAAATGGTCTCTTACCCTGTGTGGCCCTTCAGTGGATCATAAACATCCCAGTGGTTGTGCAGTTGTGTTACTGATTTTCTCCTAGAGAGAGGAAACAGAGTACAGATTAAAAGGCCTCTCTTTCCCACCAGCGTGCGAATCACAAATCACATAGAGCCACAGTGCTTCCCCTCGCCCAGGAACCCAACAAACACCCTGTTAAAAGCCGCAGCCACATCCCTGTGTTTTCATCTTACTGGGCACAGAAAACATAGTTTGTATTCTAATTAGACGAGTGTGTGTACCCACGTTTTCCATGTGGACACCAGTGTTGCAGTTGATGTCTATTAGCTTGCCAATTTGGTTCTTGTGCCTCATTATTAGGTATTTTGCTGGTGGTATTGTAGTGGTTAAGAGCAATACTGATCATTCACTGGAGTTGTTATGTATCATTAAACTAATATGTCAACATGCTGTGTGTGCTCTAACCCGATCTCTCTTGTTCTCGCCACATTCTGCTGACAAATGAAAATTCTGCCCTTATCGTGGCCCGGGGCCAGTTAAGGCCTCTGAGGGGATAATTGAACGGCCTATCTGCCCTACGCAAATCCTAATTCTCTCTCTCAACAGGCTACCGGCGGCATGCTTTATGGGATTATTTTCAAACAGGCATTTTGAATGTTGTAGCATACATAGGCCTTCCTTCCCACGTACAGCTTTCCCCCTTTCTCCTTGTTCCTGCCTTTCACCTTCTCGCCTGAGAGGATTAGTAAGTCAGGCTTCCGGAAACGGAGCACCACTCGGTGAGAATGAGACTCCCAAAAGCTCAGAGGACAGGAATGAGCTGGACACTGGCTTTATGACAACAATTACTGCCTTCTCCGAATGTCTTTTGGGGTCTTTTTTTTTTAAAGTTAACAAAGAGTTGGCCTGTTTTTCACTGAGAATATCAGTGTAAACAAACACTTTTGGAACAGATTTTTCTTCTGCCCGAGAGACTGAGTGGAGTCTGTGGAGTCAGAGGGTATGAAGGGAACTGATTATTTGTTGAATGCATTATTGTTTGGTGGTGTGGTGACTTGATTTGTGGCTACAGAGGAAATGTGCTTTCGGGGTCAATGATATGCTTTACCAATTCCATTTTTCCTTTATCTCTAATAAATGTTTGCGAAGGCAAAAATGCATTTTTTGATGAGATTAAAATATATCCATGGCTTAGTGGCAGTTCCAACAAAAGGGTTCATATTCAGGTGGGGCTTAATCATATTTTATACTGAGCAAGAATAACTCTAAAAAGACAGTTTGTTTACAAAATCCTACATCAATTTCCACACCAAACTTGGATGGCTGCACAGACCTCCACCGAGGCCAATGGTGCATTCACATGCTCCTGGATGGTACCATTTCCCGACATGGGAAGTTATTTTTCCAACTTCGAATAAGAGCAAATTAAATGGATCAGGTGAGCCATGAAATCTGATTGGGAGCGTTTTTGAATTGTTTTTTATTATTCAGACACCACCTAAATGAAGACAAATGTCATACATTGAAAAGTTGGTGTGTTTGTGTAATTTGTGTCTGTCTGCCTCGTGATTCAAACTGCTCCAAAATGGGATGTGTTCTTCCTTGGCCCGTGCTACATCCTCCTACCAAGTTTCATTAAAATGGAAGTAGTTTTTCTTTAAACAGACCAACAAACTGAACTGAAAACATAACCTTCTTGGTGGAGGTACTCATAATGTCTGACCTAGATGAAGAAGAAACAAAAGTAGGGCATGGCTGCCTGGTGTGTGGTTGTTGTTGTAAGCCCAGAAATATAGAATGGGAATTGGGGAGGGAAAATGGCTAAAATTCAAAGGCTTAAAAGATTTTCAAAGGTTGAATTTTGTACCAAGATTTCTTCTTGAGGGAAGGTGACCTGACACACACCATGGGTCATATTTGGCCCAGTTGTGGAAATGGTTCTTTTATCTTGTGTGTCCATCAAAATTCCACAATACTGTCTATTCAACAACCCATTTTGACCACTTTTGCTGTTCCAGTGAAAGAGATGTTGCAGGTTGTCTTCCTCATCTTCCCAACCCCCTGCTGAAATGTCCTTAGCTAAAGTGTTCACTTGTCTGACAAGACTGACAAAAAGCACCAACACGTTCTTTAAATTCAAAAGTGGAATTCAGTTGTATTGCAGTCTTAAAGGTCCCTGGGGCTTTGCTTGTGGAACCTGGTTGCTACATGACCACCATTGTCTTAGCTGTCAGAATGTCTTTCATCTTCTTACCTAGACCCAAGGAGAGCGATCAGTATCTCCCTGTTGTATCTATCTCATATCTTCATGGCTTACAGCACTGGTTCCCAGCAATTTACCCATTTTGTTGAACCTTTAGGCTATCCCAAATCATTTCCGTCATCCTGTGATTCACCAGATCAGGGGAATGATAGGACTGCTTTCTCTTGCTATCTTTTCCCAACTTTTGTTGAGATCCTTGGAACGTCCTAATCCTGCTTTATAATGGCTCCCTGGGTGGTCCATCAGATTTCTACTGGATTTGTTCTATCATTTGATTTTATAAACAAACTAAGTTTGGAAAGGCACATGAATAAAAGAGGTCTGTTGTTATTGTATTCAAATTAACACAGTATTGAAGTATTTGTAAGATGGACTTTTGATGAGTCTGTCCATGGATTTTGAGGGCATGGGGCCACCTATTTAAGTTTAAAGGTTTGATCAGTATGGGTGTCTGTGTTCTTAAGTGCCTCTGGCAGATAGTGAGAGCCAAGGAATCACAGTCGGCGCTGACAGTTGTTGTTATTTGCAAATCTGGATACATTTACCTTTTTTCATGCCAATAATTATCCAATATAAGCGGCTAAATTATTTTTGAACTAAATATGTGGAAGTTAGTAAGTATTTGCACCTGTTTATCATTACTAATGGTAAAACCAAATTTGATATTTTTTTATGGAAATCAAACTCATAGTTTTCTTTAGATCTAAAATGATCAGCAGAAAGATTAAGTCAACTGTAATTTCTGGAAGCTGTTATTGGGACATAAAGGTAATGTGGCTTATGGAAACAATTGCTTTCACTGAAGGATAGTCGCTTGTGCTTTACTTGATTGGAAAAGATAAATATGCTAACTGCTCTGTACTAATGGCAATTATAATAAATCTAAAGGCCCCTAAGATAAGATGATGATGATGATATCAAAATTCAATATTATCTTTCATTGGAAGAGGAACTGGCTGACCATCATGCAAACATCTGATAGAGAGATAGTAGCACATCTGAAGACTGAAGTCTGTTGTTGGATGTCATTAACAGACCTCTAAATCTTATTATCATTACCTAACACTTGATCTCAGGTTACTGTTAATGATTTCATTGTGTGTAAGTGTATTCCCTTTGTCTGCAGAACTACCTACTAGCTGCTTGACGGTGGCATTTGAAAAAAATGTGTCAGGCATGATGGTTATTGTAGCAATGACCTCCTCTTAAGTTAAAAAAGTCTAGTGCTTTACCGTCAGTTTTTGGTGTACTACCTGGAACTTGAATGCAAATCCTGTTCACAATCCAAGATAAGGGTAATGGCTCAATTAAGCTGTTTAAAAAGTAGGAACCAAGCTCCAAACCCCAGTAATCTAATTTCCATGTTTTTTCTTAGTCGTTGCAAAAGTCATTATGGAAAAATAAGTTTTGAAACACACAACACTTTCTGGTTGTTAAATCATGCCTTAATGCTAACATGGAAAGTGTTTCTTTACTCTGGGGAGTGACTCAATGGATTTATGAATTTGCTTTATTTGGGATATTGTGACAGATGCTGGCACACATGCCTGCATGGATGTGAGGTTATCATGCGTTTTAAGTCAAATATATCTAGCACAGGGGCACATGCATGGCACAGCAGGAGGGTGGCGTGAGGAGATCTCCCTCCACATGCATGTGCTGCATGTTCAGCTGTCACTGAACCACAGAAGCCCCTCCTTTTCTTCCTCCTCCTCCATTACCCTGCTTTCTCTTTCTACATTTTCTTTACCCTTTACCCCTCTGTCCCTACTGTATTCCTGTCCCCCCTCTGTCCTCCTGTCTCGTCCCGCCTTTCATTTCTCCTTCTAGCCCTGTACATTCATGACCAACTGTGCGTGTCGTCTCCTGCTTTCCTGCTGTAACCCAGTCATCCCCAGCTCTCAGCTGTGCCTCTTTGGCATGAACTTGAGATGACAATGATCAACCCCCTGAAGTGTAAGGGGTCCTGGGAGCCAACAGGACCAAAGCAAATGTAGTACCTTTGAACAACAACACTAGGGCTGTCCCAGATACCATTTCTGAAGCTTCAAAGCTTCAGTGAGAATTACCTGCTAATATTCAGAGCTTCAATGGGGCCAGTTGCCAGTCATGGATGGAATCTACCAGGTACCTAGCCTATTACTTACAAATATATACTAAGATGTGCAAGGGTGGGGGCGTCCCGGTGGCTCACACCGGTAGAGCGATAACCATGTATGCCGAGTGCTGCGGCAGAGCCGGGTTCGAATCCGGCCTGAGCTCCCTTTGCCGCATGTCTTCCCCTCTATCACCCCCTTTCTATCTCTCACTATCAATAAAGCAACAAAATGCCAAAAAAATAATCTTTAAAAAAAAAAAAAAAAAAAGATGTGCAAGGGTGAAACAAACTGGACATCTCCACCACTCAAAAGGACCAGGCTCAGGTTTCAACCTGTCTCTATGACGTCCATGGACAGGAGGAGCTCCATTTCACACTCTTTAATAAAAAAAATGTAAAACCATTGGAATACTGATTTGTATGTTGAGTACCCTGGCAACAGTTGAAGCTTTGAAGCAATTGGGTGAGCCCTAAACAACACCATGGAATATCTTACTTTTGATCACACCTGGGCTTGACTGTGGAAAAAAGTTTTGTCTCCTCTACTGTGGCCATAAGCCCTACTCCCAGAGTTGGCACTTAATTAGTTGGTAGTTGATGTATTCACTTTCTCTAGTGTCTTATGACTCAAGCGGATCTTAAGCAGCTGACACGTTCAATACTTTGATACACATCAGTCATCTGACACGAGTCTACCACACTGCATTAAAGAGGTTGGTAAGCATGGCAGTAGCCATGTACTTGGCATTTAAAACGCTGCGTGGCAGGAGACAATGTCACCCCTAGGTTTGCCTTCCTCCACATCATAGCTGTATCCCCCTTCATCAGCCCTAGCCCTCTATACTGGCACAGAGGCAGGATCACAGCTATGACACCCCTATGTATCTCATTCAGCCACAGAGAATGGGGCTAGTGAACCGAGTAGCCCCCCAACACTGGCCTCTGCCTGCACCTGCAGCCCCAACTGATGGTTGGGAAGTTGGAAGGAAAAAGGAGGGAAGTGAATTTAAGATCTGGGGAGGCTTGGATGCAGTTTAAAACTTAAAGTTGGGCAACAGACAAGAGTATGACATCTATACGAGGTGCCCCATCAGAGGCCAAAACAACAACAAACTGATGAGCTTAAAGCCAATTTCTGTGTTAGATATCCACCATTTTGGGCTTGGGGAATTCTTTGTAAAGTAAGGAAGAAGGCAAGTGAATGGGGGGTAGCAGAGAACCTCTGGCCCCCCTGCAGGTCATTCAGTCATTCATAAGATGAGGCCATTTTATAGACCTCCCTCTACCCTTGCTTTTGTTGCTGTTGTGTCCATCAGCGGAAGTGAAAATGGAAAACGGAGATTAAGTGTGCAGAATGCATGATGTTTGTTAACCAGTTTCTATCTCTTCAACATTTGATTTCTATGTGCCCCTGGCTGAATAAGGCTTTAGATGTTTTACTTACAGAAACTGAGCTTGATAACCTTTTCTGACTGCATGGATTCATGATGTTTACAGATGTGCTCAGTTTATGAAAAAAACAGGCCCTTTCCCCCAGTGGGGCAGCCATCTTTAATCCAGTAAAGAGCACAGGGATTTGGTCGCCCCTGGCCTGCCTGAAGGCCCTTTAGAAACCTCTCGGCCGTGAGAATGGGGGCTGGGGTTGGAGGTGTGGGTCGGGATGTGTGTAGCCATGCAGGAGGGGCTGGGGACAGTCTTTGTGAATTTAGTTAATCTAATTTGAGCTCTTTCCCCCTAAGGCCCTTTCTCTCCCTCACCACTGCCCCTGTTTCAAACATCAGTCCAAGCTGGGGAAAGTTTCACGTGTCCCTGGTGAAAATAGGCTTTGTTTAGTTTAATCCAATATCCTCATATACAAACCTGAGGGGAATATAGCTGGGTGCGCCACTGAAAAAAGTCAGTGTCTCTCTGCTGTTTGTGTGCTTTGCAATCAAATTGAAATGGAAAGCTGATACACATGGGAGATCTGAGCAATATTACTGCATAATATGTAAGAATCTTCACTAGTCTGCTCAGGCAGCATATTTTTAAGATGCATCAAACAGTGTCAAAAATGAATCCAAAAGAAAAAAAGTCATCCCCATTTTTGAAAGGGTTTAAATGTCCATATATTTATATAAACAAATTAACATACCATTGATTAAGAGTCAGTTAAGAGAGGCAATCAAAGTCTTCATTAATAACGTTTAGTAGACATGTTTGAACTTAATAGTAATTATCAAAGGACAACTTGAATAAGGCCTTGGTGTTGCTGCTGCTCATAGAATGTAAATGAACCACTTAGAAGCCTTTCTTTGGTGTTTCACACCTCTGATTAACTCATTGTGATGCTGTCAGATATCAAATGGGTATTAACTCATTAGGCTTTGCCTTTGAAGTTGCTCCTGAATATCATCAGGGTCTTGTAATCCTTTTTTAATGGCTCAGTGAGTAGGACAGTGGTTCCACAAAATGATTAATGTGACAGCCTTTCTCACCTAATGTTCCTTGTGTTTTGCATGAATGGGTTGAAAATTGGTTGATTCATTTAGGAAATGCACCAGTAATGGTGTTAATGTTGAGAGGTTGATGGTAAATGGTGAATTGCTTTATCAGTTTGCTGCCATCTAGCCGTAAACCCATACCCCCCTCTTATCTTTACTCCTTTTCCTCTTCTTTCTCTTACTATCTTACTCTTTCCTTAGCTTTGTAATTTTAGTGTCTTCCCCTCTGCCCTCCTTTTTAACTTAAGGCAATAGGTGGTGAAGGGCAGGAATGCAGCCACGGGACTGTAAGGATTTATCACACTAAGGTGTGAGGGCTGCTGCCTGTGCTTCTGTGCCTTGAGACGTAACAGTTTAGTGCTAACAGCATTCCCACCACGGGGCCAATACAGCATTTTATTGCTTTTTTGAGTTTGATTCTTTAGGCCATACTTTGTGGCTGCAGGAAGAAGAATGGGAGAAAAGGTGTCCAGGACAGAGGGTAAAGTATTTTATATGTGTGTGTGTGTGTGCATAGGTTCTCAGATTTGTGTTAGAATTACAAGCAAGGCAATATAAAGCATAAAAAGTTTATCTCCCTATTTCTCTTATCTATCCCTGCTTTTGCCACTTAAACATGCTCTCTGTCTCTCTCAGCTCTCCCGACTCTCTCTCTCTCTCCCCCTCTCTACTCTTGCTCTCTTTCCCTCTCTCCCCTCCCATTCCTTCTCTTTCCACTCCTCTCACTCTCCCTGTCCCTTCCTCCTACTCTGCCTCTCAGGTTACGATGACTGGGGGTTTTCTTGCTTCCATCTCGTAGAGTGTCTGTGTGTGTGTGTGTGTGTGTGTGTGTGTTTGTGACTGCATGTGTATGTGCGTGTGTCTCCCTCAGCGCTGAGCTGTGTCCTTGTCCCTGCCTCCTGGCAGCAAGGAGCCACCCAGCAGCCGGTCTGTGATTGGGCAGGGGAGTGGGGTTCTTGACACAGCGCGGTGCTGACTGCTCCGGGACGTGTTTCAACAGATGGTCGAGGTTAGAGAGTGTCATCACATCGGAGAGAGGATTAGAGGAGAGAGGTTGTCTTCCAGGAGCTGTGTGGTCCCCCCTACTCTTCAACCCTAAATCCCGGCACCAAGACACAAACCCCTCTATGAGTGAGGGGAGACCCGGTGAAGAAACGCGAGAAGAAAACTCAGAGAGGAATCCTAGCCTTGCCTCTCACTCGGCCAGCACTCTGCTCTCCTGCCTTTCAGGTACTTTACAACTTTCTATTTTTTTGTTTATTTTCTGCTATTTTCCACTGATATTGCAGTTTCTGTGCGTGTTTGTTTTGCCGGTACATTTTTGATGCAGCATACAGTCAGGAGCGAGTCTACAAGTGCAGTGAATCTGTGTTGCCTGTACAGCAGCTCTGTGTGTGCTGGACTTCATAGTTTTCCCCCTGAATGACAGGAATTCCCTCCGTCGCAAATTCCTCCGTCTCAAGGGATTAGAAGGCAGCACATTCCATTAATGTCATTTTTTCCCCAATCCATAAGCACCCATCTGTTAATTTCTAGTTTTCTGAATGCAGGACGTTTGGAAGTGAACTGAAGCTACTGTAGATTTAAAAACGCTTGCTGTCACACAAATAAGTGTGCTGCATAATGAACTGTGTCAGTGAGGTCATATTATGAGTCAAAATATAGAAAAGGTTTAAAAAAGCAAGAGTTTATTTTATTCTGTTTGTATATACTGATTGCATCATTTTCTTTTCCATCCTAAAGTCTTTAATGAAGATGAATTGTTTCCTCATTAACTCTGTCAGTTCTGATTAGGAAATTAAAACACAAATTTTCACATTCCCAAAACTCAGTGTGGCATTTAACGTTCCCTCACTTCGGCCCAGATAAGTTTTTTCATAAATCTTATTCAGAGTGCACTTCTGGCAGAACGTGTCAGTATACGCTAAATGGATGAGCTGCTGAAGAGCGCTTTCCGGACAAACTGTCAGAGCTAAGCAGAGAGGCAGAGACTCAGAATGTGCACCTCACTGCAGCTATTTAACTCAAGTCAAGTGAGAAGGGAAGCTTGCCAGTGGAGTGGGAATATGATGTATAGTATTTATACCTTGCTCCAGGCACTGTGTATATGTGTGTGTGTGTGTGTGTGTGTGTGTGTGTGTGTGTGTGTCTGTATGTGTGTGTGCATGAGGTGTTTGCAAATGGAGATTGTGCAGCTGTGAAAGACTGTGTGGACAGCAGCCGGGCTTAGAGGAGAGGAGGTTGTATTGGTGAAAGCTGCTGTTGTGTGACTTTGTGTTTACCTTGGTAAACCAGCCGTAGCTACACTTCCTGCTTGTTACTTGAAGTATTTAACACAACCACCAATAGGTTGTGATGACTGCTGCTTTAAGTACAGTGGAGACAAAATTTGGTTGCATGACCAGATCAATTCGGGAAACAGCTGAAAGATCTTTGAGAGAACTGGGAAGGAAAGTTTATTGTCTTGTTATTTTGGACATGGGTATAGTTAAAAAAAAAAAAAAAGGTATTGATTAAAGTTCAACTCATTGATGTGTTTTTTCTGTAAAAACTAGATCGATATGTAAACACAACTTGTTTAAAATCAATTTTATGCTTCCATTAAACTTCAGTTTAACTGAGTGTGACATGTTATTACATTTCCTCTATTTAAATGTGAGTGACTTGGGACTCTTTATTTTTTTTTTATTGTGTATTGGATCAATGTGAACTGCACCAGTCCTCAATAACTTAAGAATTTAAACTAGTGTTCCTAAATGGCAAAATTATGCAGCAGTCTTGTTCAAAGTGGATGGCTTGTGCCAGGGACAATTGGCAATAATGTAGCAAACTGGCTTACATTTCAATATAGTGGCACTGCCAATGTGTTACTGAATGAGAAAGCCGGAGAAATATGTAGAAGCCTAACTTAAACTTTCAGCATTGACGAGACTGATCCATAAATCTTCCCTTCACTTCAGTTTCACCCGGCAGCGTTTAGATTAAATTTCTGATTACCCTACCCAGAGCATAGCAAAGCAGCTTTTTAAAAGGCAGCGCTGCCTGCCAGCTCAGAAGAGAAGGGAGATCCTTTAAACAGTTTAGCTTCACTGTGCTACAAACAAGAGCAAGAGCAGCTGCTGCAAATAATTAGGTTCTGGGGGGTAGCCGCTTGCCAAGACAAACGTTGTTCCAGTAGCGGCTCTGCCATCACTCGAATCTACCGTGGTGTGTGTGTGTGTGTGTGTGTGTGTGTGTGTGTGTGCGTGCGTGCGTGCGTGTGTGAGAAAGCAATACGTGAAGTCATTCGTTCTTCTGATAAGTATGCTGAGTGACTGAGTTTAAGGGAAGGGGTAGTATCTGTGGTATTCATTATTTGTACAAATGGGATCCAAGGAGTGTGTGTTTGTATGTGTATGTGTGTGTGTGTGTGTCCGTCCTTTAAATGCCAGCCACAGTGAATCAGAGACTTCCCAGACATCTTGCGTGACTCCATGCATGCCGACTGATGAACAAGGTCAAAGGCATTCGTGGCAGACTAATTAAAGCAAGAAACGAAAAGGGCATTAAATGTATGCATTTGTTCTCAAATGTGCTGAAATATCATCGAGATTCTTCTATGTGTCAGAGCAGTGGAGACGGTCTTCAGCAAGTATTCTACCTTTTTCTATTCTTCTCCAAATCAAAAGCCTCTCTCCAGATCAGCACCATAATTTTATGTCAGCCGAGTCAGACTTTCATCATGCAGCGCTTTACTTTCTCAGTTTGACCCTACAATGACAGAAGTCACAGTTATGAATTCTATCATTATAGGGTTGGAGTAAAATTGAAAGCCTTGCAGATGACTTTCCATGATCCTGTAAGAATACAAAGATACTCACAGCCAATAAAAATGCAGTTTAGATGGTGTTGAAACTGAGAAAAATGGAAAGAGAGCTGGAGATGCATTATCCCAATACATATAGATTATTTTAAATCATACTGCACCTCATCAGTTAGACTGGCTGACAATTTAATGTATACTCTGACTGAATTATTCAAAACGTTTTCTTTGGACAGCAAGAATGTCAGTTCCTCACATTTTTCATCTCTTTGGAAAATCCAGCAAAAGATGCTATATAACTATAGTTTGTGTGTGTTCTCTTGTGTGCGAGCATGTTAAGAAAAGATTTCCTAAACCACCCTCTCCTCCGGCACTTGTTTATCTCTTCAGCTTAATGATAGTGTTCCTCATACTAGCCTGATTGCATAGTAGCGTTGGAGTAGATTGCACAGTCCTATCACTGCAAATGACCAGTATTTGAACAGTGAGCATTTGGCATGCTTTTATTTATGTGGGATCTCGAAAGGCTATCTTTATATGAGTCAGCCACTTTCTCAGTTCCTTTGTTGTCCTTACTGATCAAACATTTCCATGAGTTTCCAGGCACTTATATCCAGTCTTTATACGAGATGCGTCCTTGACTTCTGAAGACATATCTCCAGGGAAATATGTCATACATATCTGGATGCCCACACAGACGCACTGCATGGATCTATTTTGGGGTATTTGGGAGCTCACGATAGCACCCCCAAGTGTTTGTTCAGCCGCTCATTTGAGCAGTAAGTGTCAGGGCATGCAAACATCACATTCAGTTGGTAGGAATATCTGATTGTCTGACCTTTTAATACAGTGCTTGAACATGTTACTTTTGTGTCTGGCATTGTTTCAGTTGTCTTTGTCTTGAGTCTCTGCCCTGATTACTAGTTGGAAAGAGAAGATGTATTTTGTGAAGTATGGGTTTTGCAAAGTTCTCAGTAGATGTTCAGCTATGCAACAGCAAGAAATGACTCCTGACTTCTGACCAGGTCCTTGTAATTTTGCCCTGAGGATGAAAAACGATAGAGAAGATGTGAGATTGCTGTTAGATGTTATTCAATAATGTGCATTTTTAGCCAAAGAGTGAGAGAAAAAGGATTTCAATGCTTTTTCTGTGATGTCCGGAGCAGCTTTTGTTCAAATGTCACTGCACATAGATGCAGCATGGGCTTAAGAGGGAGAAAGAGAAAGCTGGGTCAAGAGAGACACAGAGGGGGAAGTGGAAGAGGGATAAAGGAGAAGAGGCCAAGATAAGAGAAAGGGAGGTGTGAACGTGTGAAGACGAGTGGAAGAAAGTAGTGTTTTGAAGTGGACAGAAGGATCCAATGATCTTGTCGTGATCTTGCGCACACGCTCTTGGTTGTCACCCACACGTGCGCGCATTTGAAACACTTGGACACAAACATAATCTTCTTCTGACACAGGCATGTACAAAAGAGAAACATAGAAAAACATGTACACACACACACACTGTGCACAAGCTTACCCCCTCCGTCCTCCACCCCCCAGAGGGCTGCACTCTCCCTGCTTTGTCATCTCTCTTGTCCAATAATCCCCTCCCCAGGGAGAAGCAATCTGTTTTAGATTTGAAAGAGAAAGGGCCCTGCCTGTATCACGTACAATTAAGCAGCCGTCAGAATGCGTCGGCGAAAGTTTGGAGGAAGAAGTGCTGCCACTGGGGGGTTGTCCCTTTCATCCGCCGCTTTTCCAGAATGGAGATAATGGGGTGGGAGGGTTGGAGGGATGGGAATGGATGGGGGGGCAGAGGGAATGAATACATTTCCTCACCCCTCCATCCCACTCCACAGCTCGACTAATAGAAGCCAGCATGCGTTTGTTTCAGCTCTTCTGCTCCCTTTCTTCCCTTCTCCCCTGGAGCGGGCAAACACATTCAGCCTCTGCCAGCACTCCCTCCTCTGCCCGTGTGCGTCTATGTGTGTGTACATGCACAAACTCTTATATGTGTGGACTTGGCCATGTGCTACTGGTAGCCTCTGGTCCTGTTTGCCCTTACTTGAACGGCCAGTCTTTGCCATGTGCATGAAGAATGGCTGGAAACTTGAACAGTTGTCGTATAAAAGGTTGAGCAACTTTGTTTATACTGACAGGGTCCAGCATTGCACGACACACATTATCTTTGCTTAGCTCTCCTTGAATTGCCTGTAGCAAGTACAGCTGAGTTTGGCGGGTGTCTCTTGAGCATGTTGGGATGATGCATTGACTGCATTCCTTCGACTTTGGCTCACATGTTAAGGAATAGAAGTATTTGGAGGGGTAAGCTTCCTGTTTTTATGCTTCGTGAGCCAATTAGTCTTCAGTAGATATCGTATTTAAGATATTTTGCAATGCACTAAGATCTGGAATTTTTGCCAGGCAGGATAAAGTTAATTAAATTACAAATGACGTTGCTGCATGCTTTGGAAAGCCACACACTGAGCCAGAGGCAATGGAAAGGAGAGCTCCCCTGTGTACAAATTACAGGTTACGTGTCTGTCTGTGTTCAAGTCTGACAGATTCTTACTCTGGCTGTTTCAGTGAATGACTAGTGCACACACACACACACACACACACACACACACACACACACACACACAAAGTATATGATATCCAAATACACACACGCATACATGCCCACAGGCATGGACAGAAGGGAGTGCTGAACAGGCACAGGTGCAATCGGACGAATGCGTTTTTATGAGTGGTATCATGTTGGTGTGTCACAGCCATGGAGAAGTTTGTTTATGGCATCCAGGGTCACGCAGGCTGGTTCTCATGGTCTATGTTTGTCTACGGTTCCCAGAGAATATGCCTACACATGTTCCGCATTTTAGGGGTGTTTAGTTTCATGCGCCAGCAGCAGCACTACACTTAACTGGGTTTTGCTGACTGAGCTGCTACCACCTCACCATGAGGAATCTCCCTATTTTTTTTTTATTTTTTTTATTGATTGCCGCTCAGAATTGATTTGGTTTGTACTCACACTAGTAGAGGAACTTTTTTTTAAAGGTTGTTCATGTTTCAGTTATTTACTCCAGCATTAGCTGGCTCTATGGGTCAGCAGATAGCATTGTTTATGTGATATTAACCACACTTCAGTCCACTTGGCTAATGCCCAATTTTAAAAACAGAAATCATTTGTAGTATTATTAGTGTTTTTAAGTCCAAATTGTCCACATTAGCTATTCACTTGTAACTGAAGTCTGTTTATCAACTCAATTTAAGTGTAGGATTGAAACATTGAATTTAGATGCTTATTGGTTGAATTTGATGCATAATATCAATAATATTGGTAGACAAAACAGCTGACAAACATATTTTTCCTTGAATTTGTATTCATTTCAGTGTACAGTCATCTGATTGTGTCTCTGATTTACATTGTCGAGCATTAAGTTGTGCTCTCTCTCTCTCTCTCTCTCTCTCTCTCTCTCTCTCTCTCTCTCTCTCTCTCTCTCTCTCTGTCGTTCTCTGTCATTCTCCGTCTGTCGTTCTTTCTCTGTGCCACCATGCTGCTGATTTCATGGAAAAGAAGTCAATCTCTTTATTCTTGACAATTACCTCAGTGGAAACCCATTGAAGCAATTTGCCATAGCTCTCTTTTGTGGTAAAAGGAATAATTTATCTGGGGTATATTTGACGAGTCAAAGAGACAAGAAAGCCACCCGTGAGTGAGCAATACGTTATCCTCCCTCTCGCTCTGACTTTCTCTGGAGCTCTCGCAGCCTGATGGAGTGTTTCTGATGGCAGTGTGGGTTTTGACAAGAAAGTGGCTGGAGGAATATAAATGCGGCGTATTTTATTCATCTGAGGTCGTCTATCGCTAATGGTTTCCATTCATGGCTTAGAATAGATTTAACAAGTAAGTTCTTGCTCGAGAGTCCTATCATGTAACTGTGGCTGCTGATCCTCTGATTGTGATTCCATGTTTTCATATCACACAATAAATCAGAGGAGTGGTTTTCCTTTTGTTCACTCTCTTCCACACCGTTTCTCTCACTCTTTTCCTCACCCTCTTGAATGTAAAATCTGATTTTCCATTTGTATAATAGAACCTCACTTGAAAAGCAAGTTCAACAGTAGACAAGAACATGTTTTTGGAAAACTAAAAAAACATTTTTATGTGCTTTTGTATTGATAGCATATATATAACATAATAAAAGCAATCACTGCAGAACTACTGATCAGTCAAAAGTGGGGGCAGAAATTGACTTCTTATAGTTTCCAAAATTTCCATCAGGGAACTGAACATAATGTTAATGAGTGTATTGCTGTTTTCTCATATGAACTCCGGACAATGTTCACAGAAAGGTCCAGTCCCTTTCACACATGTAGCACAGATTGTCCTTGACAGAAGAACTCT
This sequence comes from Centropristis striata, assembly GCF_030273125.1. Classification (NCBI taxonomy): domain Eukaryota; kingdom Metazoa; phylum Chordata; class Actinopteri; order Perciformes; family Serranidae; genus Centropristis; species Centropristis striata. The sequence goes on from NC_081539.1 coordinate 17,840,289, forward strand.
CACCTACTGGAAATGCTCTCCTGGGTCTCTTACTGCGCCTTGAGTTTGTCTGACATTTTCATCGTTGGCCCACCATCTTCCCCATCGGCAATATTTTTCCAATTTCACACCAGTTGCATAATAGAAACGTCATCAACACATCCACTCATTCACTGTGAATTTTCCGGACGATGACTCGGTTTAAACATTGGACATTACATGGAAATTGTAACAGAAAGCTGGCATGGTTAATGCCTTTTCTTACTGATTAGAACATTTGCATTCTCACATATAGCTCCTCCGAGTAATGTCGGGTAGTTTAGTTCACTTGCAGTGCATGTGTGAAAGGAGCTTCTGTGGGTGTTACCAGTCGTACTGACTGAAACTAAGCCCCATTTGTCAGTATGACCATGTCTTTTTCTTATACAATCAGACCTCAATAAAGGGTGTCCATAGTTAAGGACATGAACACTTAAATACACACCACCTTCAGGACTTCAGGACAGGAACCCACACACATTCAGTACATAAATAAATACAGGCAGCTTTCCCCATTTCTGAAATGACCTTGTGTGTTTTTTAATCATTTCCCTCTTAGGGTTCTGAAACCCCCTCATGATTTCCATCAGACCACCTGGTGGCCCGCAAGCCATTCCCACTTTGAAGTCTTTTGGACCAGGATTCATTTAATTATACATTAAGATGCATCCATAATATTGATGGGGTGGCCTGGCAGCCTTGGCACTACAAAGGGTCTCTTACCAGGTCGGAGAGAAACATGAGGGGTTTAACTAATAGCCATGAATGCACTCACTCCAGGTTCACATTTCACTGAATTGCGGCCATTCTTCTTCATTAAAGTAGCCTGGGTTGTACCCCAAACACAGCACATACCGGTGGATGGGAATCATTTCTAGCTATAACATTTGAAGTTTTGTACTTGTAACGTGGACAAAACAAAGACTCTGAATGTGCCTGTGAAAGTTAAGAGTTGTGAAGCAATAAACATGCTGGAACAAGGAGCCAGTGATCTCTCCTCATTGCTTTGTGCTTGGTTTTCTCACTGGAATTTTGTCATAGATCCTACACCAATTTGGGCATTTTGGTCAAACAAATCAGTGGAGTTAAGAGTCTGAAAACACCAAGGTCTGAGCGTTTTCCCAGTGCAGACCCACAGCCAAGTGAGTGCACCAGGACAGAGCTCTCCTTCAGGCAGTTCAGCGTGGCTGATGGGCGGCCCTTGGTGGGTACAATGTGCTGCCCTTGGTCTACTGGGCATAGCGAGCCCTGACACAGGCGCTCCTCAGTGTAAAAGGCCCTCGTCAGTCCTTGTGGCAGCAGACCAGCCAAATTCCCTCGGATTACAGAAATATTTGGACAAACCTTAATCTAAGGCCTCACAATAATTATTTTTTCCTCTCTGAAATGGAGAGGGAGCAATCAGCCTGCATTTAAAAATGTCACTGGTCTGAAGCAAAAATCAAGAGCGCTAACGTTGTTCTCCATCTTTATCTCGTCTGCTTTGTCCCTGAGTTCTTTTCAGCTAAATATGTTTATCTCTACTCTGTCGTTCTTATTTTTCACTACACATTGTTCTCTCGTGGTAGATGTTTGAGAGGAGTTCCTGCACAAAGTTGTGACTGTATGCAGAAAGGCCTTTGCGAGTCATTAAGCCTATAGTTGTAGAACAGCCTTCAGAATTCAAACTATGCCATCAGACTTTAATTCCCCTCTCTTTGCCATTGTTCCTCTGTGACTTGGCTGCCTTACAGATGGCCTGGGCAAATAGAGAGGGAGCAAGAGAGAGAGACTGGACAGGAATAAGAGGGGATTTGAGGTGCTTTGAAATGGCCATTGTCCTTTATAGTTAGGCTCTTTATAAATGACTGATTTACTTTGTGGGGCAGGGCATCTGGTTTGGGTTTGACTTGCATCTTGTTTTGGGAAGGTGAACCCCCTCACCTCTGAAACTCTCCATGTTAACAGGAACAGGACTTTAAGTCTGTGGGCAGACACACATTAGTGGACAAATACACTGCTCTAAGGGATAGAGGGATTCATTGCTGTCAGTCAGTGTGTTTCTTCTCAGTGCGTCTGCTGTATTTCAGTGACAGCTGATAAATACATAGACTGCCACTGCTGACTAAACAGAACCCTAGCCAGATGCTGCCTGTTTGCCATTGCTGAAATGAATATGCAGGCCAATCACAACCAGGCTTTTACAAGACTTTTGTTACCTTCATACCTCTGTACCGAACCCCCCTCCGCCCAATTTTTCTTCCCTCAGAGTTTCCCCTCTTAACCCCTGTGTGTGGGTAGCCTCAGGTTGCTGAGGTTAGGTTAAACAAGCCACCATCAAAGCCATATTACCACTCGGGTCAGAGGAGGGTCAGGGTGCAGCAGGGTGTGTGGTTTGAGGCCCTAACTGGAGGGCACAACTGCCAACCAGCCAAATAGTACTGCCCTGGATGGTTACACAAGCAGCAACTCTATTATGTTCAGCTTTACTCAGTGCACAAAGCACAGCTGTCTGTGCAGCCATACCAAATCACTGAGCAATGCAGCCCTTGCCAAAGGAGAGTAAGTGAATGAGCTGTTTTCTGCAAGTAAAGTAAGAAAAAAACTTTACTGTCATGAAAGTAAAGATTAGTAGGCTGTTGAGGTGTGCTAAAAGTCCCTAGTGTTGATGGCCATTAATCTGAAAATTGCACATCTTTTATGTATCTGGCAGCTGTGTGTCAGAAAACTCCATAGTGGCCTTTTTGTTCCAGTCCTTTGAACCCCTGGGCATTTTACGTTCCTCCCATCCTTCCCCAATATTCCTCCCCCAGCTTAACCATGATGAGTACAGTACAGGCTCATTTAAAGGGTCATTAGTGCTAATCCTCCAAAACAATGAGGAAGGAGAAACAATGTGCTCCCTAGTCCTCAGACTCTGTCCAGGAATAAAGACCTCTTGTCTGTTGTACAGATGTATAGAAGAAGACTGTTCTACTTATATCACGCTAGATGACATAAATAAATGACTCATTCAAAATTAAGAGTTTATGAAAATTGCATGAAGCATAATTCTCACAGAGGGTTCTCAATGGGTTCATGAAATTGGCAACATGCATTTTAACTCAGAGGCAAGTAAGAAGCAGTAGCAATAACAGAGGAGAGTTCAGAAGCCAGCGATATAATAACTTTCAGATTTAAGCATATTTACTCATTTTCTTTTGTTTTTACAGAGTTTGAGCTGCTTCTTTGGTTTAAATGCATCCAGCAATGTTTAGAGCTGGATGCACTGGGTACCTTCCCTGCTGCCTCTCATCCCTAAGTGTGCCTAAAGCCAAGAACTCTGGATAAGACTTTTTAAAGTGTGTGTACAAAACAAAACACTCAGTAGTGGCTGTGTTTGAACACACGGATCTAATTCAGTTAATCTTGTGCAGTTAATCCTAATAACCATCAATGATTAAAGCAGCATTTAAACTGTCCAATCTGGACAATTTAGGTTTTCTCCAACTTTCAAATCTGAGGCGTATGTAGTTTTAGTATTCAAGTTAACAGAATAAATTAAGTATTTACCATTAATGGTGAGTTAATTTTGCACTTTGTGCAGTTAATTTGGCTCCCTTGACTTTTAGCAAAGACAATTGTGTGAGGAAAAAAATGCTTTCCTGTGCTACTCTTTGTGTTTTTCCTCCAGCTCTTTTTAGTCCGGTAAAATTGGACTCTGGTTGGTTTTACTCCTAACTGCAGTTCGTTTAGGCAGGTGTGAACACAGTAATCTCACTTAGGTGTGCACCAAAACAACCGTACCAAGACCCTTCGGGGAAGTGGTCTCTATCCAGTCCCAAACGAACTCTGGATTGTTTTGTTTGTGATGGGAATGTGATTTCCTGAATTGTAATTTTGATAGTGAGTACAGCCACTTTTCTAATTTTCCTCCTATGGGAACAGGAAACTTCTTACATGTGCCACAGGTCTAAAAGCCGTCCAACTACCATCAGTCTACCTCTGCCCCAGAAACGGCAGCAGCTAATCTCTACATGTGGTCTTGTCACTAAGCTGGTCATTTCCTGTGGTAGTTTAAAGTTCCATATGTCATATTGGCATGAAAAAGTCAGGTTACTGGGGATGCCAGATAAATAAATAATAGTGGCGTTTCCTTTGATTAGGGGTGACTTTGAGATGGACAGCTGTCAAATGATCCAGGGGTACATTTGGCAGACACGGAGCTGCTGGAAATCCTTCTGGTTATAAGTGAACTTCAGTTGACCTTGTGAGGAAAGTGGATCAGGTGAAATTGAGTTAGGATGAGAGGTAGCCCAAAGGACAAGGGGAGGTCCGCGTTCGTTCGTGGCGGCAGCAGTGTCGTTTTGCCTGCGTAACTCCGGCCCACATCCCATTGGTTGTTATGTGTGGCACTTTATTAGCCCTGCCATCTCAGACAGTGTATCTATTGATACCACTATAGCTAACCACATCAGCACCACAAGGTTTGTATCAAATTTCACAATGAACCCTCTTGTCTGTATTCTCACTTCTTTAAGTCGCATGAAGAGGCTATTGCTGGGAACCATTGGCATGTAAAATTGAATTTGCGCTGGGTGCTAACATTACACTAGTTGGCTGACTGGTTTACAGTTGATTTCAGGTCTCCCACAGCTCGACAGAAATAGAGACTTGAGATTTGGGCTGCGTCTATTGTTTCTGGGAAGCATTCCCATTTCTGTAGGAGGACTTGGACCCTCACAGCAGGAGAATGTGTTTTTATGGGAGAAAAGCGTTGTGTGTGAGTGTCTTATGAGTTTCTGCGTGTCACCATATGTTTGTACAGTAGTTTGTGTTGTGTGTGTAATTCACTGTGAGGTTCTGTGCACTCTGCCACCCTGCGCTGGAGGGGTGTTTGTCCAAACGGCGCCAATGTTTGCACAGGGCTGTCACGATGACTGGGCTGGCTGGCCCGGACACTGCTCGTCTGAAACGCAGGACTGACCAAAGTGCTCCTAAAGCTCCGTTTTAAGCTCTGTTTATCACATGCAGCATCTGACTAAAGGAAATACAGATACACAATGGAGTGCAAGGAAGACTCACCAATTGACCTATTTGATGTGTTGGCAAGAGAAGATAATAGGGCAATTTGTTTGGCACATCAATGAGCGCAACTGATGCAGTTTTTTTTTCTGGATTTGCATTTTGTGTGTGTTTATGAAGAGACAGAAGAACGTTAATGACAAAAATAATTATCATTCAAAATTTTGACACATACCCAGAGTGCCTTCCATTACAAGTTGGACACAATAAGTGATTATTATTTTAGGGTACAGTTTCTGCTCTTTGCCAATTGTCTCTGGCCCTTTTGTGGAAATGAGGGTAAGGGCGGAGCCACCCAGTGGGGTTTGACCAGGCTCAGGTGTCATAGACCTGCCATTTGTTTTCAGGCCATTAACTCAGAATAGCGAGCAGTATGGTGCCACTCAGTGGGATTGCTGTCCATAAGGCACTTTTTCACAGGCAATGATGGAGTGCTTATTGTTACAGCGTCATGGTTCATCCCACAGCCACAAGTCAATTCTTTCACATATATTACTGAATGAATATATATATATATATTTATATATATATATAATGTTACTTACCTGATATATTTAACCACTTTTGTATATAACTTATGTACTCAGTCTTGTTTGATTTATAGATCAATGTTGTTGCGGCATAATAATCTGCGCTATTTTTATCATCCTCTTAAGTTAGAGAGCTCAGGCTTAGCACTAGGACTAATTTTACACTGCATTTAAGCAAAGGATATGCAGTCTTTTTCTGACCAACCATGACATTGTAAGTGAGCAAGAGGCTGCAAAGTGCTATGATGACTCAGTGGTAATCTGTGATTGGCGACAGTGGCAGTGGGGTTAATGTAGCGGAACCCTCTCTCCGCCTCCCGTGCCCCCTAACCCCCTCCCCCCTAGTGTGGTCCCATCCTCCCCACCGGCCCTCTGTCACGCTTGACTCACCAGGGGGTGACTTTTGAGTGACAGGTGGAAGGTGGACAACGATTGGCTAACACAGGAGAGTGGCTGTGGGTGTTTTGAGTGCAGGCAGCCAATGGCACAGTCTCAGCACAGTTAGCTGTAGAACAGCTCTCCAGTAGAGATAGAGAGTTTCCGTGTGTGAGTGTGTGTTATCTGACATAGAAGGAGAGAGTGAAAAACACAAGAAAAAGTACTTGGATAACATGAAAAAAGGCCAAACAAAATGAGACTTATGGGATTCTCTGAGGTAAGATCTGTGTTTCTAGTTCTGCTTTTGTTGTTTAAAATGTTTTCATGGTTTGCTGTGATTTAGTTCTTTTTTTTCAGTTAAGGTCAGGAGAGTTGATGTTAAGGGATTTTGTTTACAGGGGAGTGTATTGATGGGGTTTCAGTATGCACGCAACTTTTGTTGGAACTGCTGGGTTAGTTTTCCTTGGTACACCATCAAGGGCTAAAGTGCGGAAGAATTTTTTCTGGCTTCTCTGTTTATGGATAAACTGTTGTGTTTGAGCATGATTTGTGAACAGATGCACACAATTTCTCTGAAGTAAATACGCTTAAATGTTCCTGGAGGGAATCTTGGCTTTTCACTGACCGTCTCTCTGAGTATAATGCAATTCTCTATTCTGCTACTTTAAAATAGCCCCATTTATTTCTTTTTTTCTCTCCTTGTTGTAATGTCTCCATGTGTTTTTCTCCTTCTGTCTCTTCATAGTCGACCACGGCTGCGAGAGCTGCACGGGTGTGAGTGAGTGGCCTGGCTGGACCTCTTCTCCCTCCCTTCATCTTGCCATTAATCCTCCCATCTATCCACCCCGTCTCTTGTCATCTCGGGCACCATGCTGATGCAGTGGCTGGCTTGGTTGGCCCTGCTGTCTCTGGACTGGGCTCCAGGCAGCTGGGCCTTCACCACCACCAGGGCTCAGGGCCTGAGGGGTCGCATCCAGAGAGACCGCAGAAACATCCGGCCCAACATTATCCTCATCATGACTGACGACCAGGACGTTGAGCTGGGTAAGGTTGGCACAAACTGGTCTTCCTGGATTTCTGTGGGCTTTATTCACTTTTCATTTGGGTCCTCTTTATGTCTAACTTTAAAAGAGGGAATTCTGTGATTTTATCTATTTTTCTCTCTGCACTGTCGTAATCAATTCCTTTGTCTTTGTGGAAATCAGGATTTATGTGATCTTTCTCCACACATGAAATATTAAATAGAGGCCATAAGCCAGAGCAGAATGGCCATCTGGCCTATTAACTGCTGAATAATAATTATTTGCCACTCAGGGAATTCAGCTAGGAAAGGTCAAGTGATTTAAGTAGACTGAAGTGTGCTTGTCCATATTATTTACTTGATAAAAGTGATTGTCATAAAAAAATAAATTAAAAAAAAATCATGATGTGTATTGACACGATAGAGGAATGATTGAACGGGCCTACCGGGCGAAGGCCCAGGCGATCAAAGTTTCAGGGGGGCCTCCTCGCCTCCACCTGCAAAATGACCCTTGAAGAGACATGTACCACCACTAAGAGAGATAAAACAACTACAAAGAGAGATACAATTAGCCTCAAAGAGACAAAAATGACTACAAAGACACACAAAATAACATAAAGACACAAGATGACCTCAAAGAAAAATAAAACTACAAACAACAAACCACAACAAAGTCTGTAAAACAAAAAGATGGTTACTCCTTTTGTCTCCACCAGTGATTGACAAAACCTGTTTTCTTCATAGTATACATGCAAAATGAAAATACACTTGCAAAAACAAAAGTGTTCAGTAAAGCTTCAGCATTCAGCACTGACCTTCATACCTTTTCCTCCAGGTTCTCTACAGGTTATGAATAAAACCCGTAAGTTAATGGAAGATGGAGGCACATCTTTCACCAATGCCTTTGTCACCACACCCATGTGCTGCCCTTCACGGTCCTCCATGTTGACCGGCAAGTACGTCCACAACCACAACACCTACACCAACAATGAGAACTGCTCCTCCCCTTCCTGGCAGGCTCAGCATGAGCCACGCTCATTCGCCGTCTACCTCAACAACACCGGCTACAGGACAGGTTGGTGAACAAAGACATGCACTCACATTTATCGGCATTATCTATCTATATTTAGTAATCATCATTAAGACCTGCTGCATTTCCACCTAACAACTATAAATGCAGTTTTGGTGATGTTTTCCCATTGTTTAACATGGAAAAAAGTGGCATTTCTCAGGTTCTGATTGGGCATTATCTCACTTTTTGCCATTATACTGTCAATCACCACCAGCTCAAATGTCCTCCTGGGCCCTCAATATTCTCTCGTGCTAGTCCATGCAAATTTTACAGTAAGCTAGACTCCACCGCCCCGACTGGCTGTCTGCTGTGAGAAATGCAAACAAGGTGAGCATGCCAGGTCGCTGTCCTGTCCCATCAGACAGTGTCTGTGTGAGTGATGGGCAGGCGTTGGACTGGGCAGCTCAGTGGGGTCCTGTGGACTGCAGCACGGCTTGTGGTTTTAGAGCTGATGCGTTAGTCTGCAATTAGCTTCCTTGAGGACAGGCTGGCTCCCTGCCCAGCCTATCCGAGAATGTCGTGCAGTGAAGCCAGGAGGAAAAGGAGACAAGCAGCAAAGTTATGCATCACATGCACATACACAAAAAATCACACAGACACACACAATTATATTTTTCACAGGTGCATTCATAAGAAAACAAAGAAAACATGCATTTATGGCCTGAGACTGCATATTTAAAGAAACCTTCCCTTCTCTCTCATTCTCTCCTGCAGGCTTCTTTGGCAAGTACCTCAATGAGTACAACGGCACCTACATCCCACCTGGGTGGCGTGAATGGGTTGGATTGATCAAAAATTCCCGCTTCTATAATTACACTGTCTGTCGCAATGGTTACAAGGAGAAACATGGTGCCGATTATGCCAAGGTATGTGCTCCTAGAACTTCTTAAAAGGGACTGTTAGCTCAATCACTCATTTGTTTTCGCTTTATCACCTAATATAAAGAAGTCGCCTGACAAATTGCAGGTTCCACTCTAGTTATAAATACAGACAGGGAAGCACTTCACTTATCACAGTGTTGTGATCTAGGCTGGCAGGAATTCTCATTCGAGAATTAAAGGGAATGACTCGAGTTGCTGTCTACTCTTTCTGCAGGATCCCTTTATTATGACACGCCTCACCTCAACATTTAGACGCTGTAAAACTGAAGCATATTTATGAGAAGCCTGTGATAAACACCACCCTGCATTTGTTTTTGTCTCTCTTTCTGTCTGTCTGCCCTTTTATTCTTTTTTTTGTCTCGCTGTGAAGTTTTGCAGAATGATTTTGTGCCACATTAAAAAACGTGGGGAAATTTCACTTTACCACTGTCAGACTCTGGAGATGAACACTGTGGTTTAGTCTCTGGATGGCATCGGTCATCAATCTTCCCCAAATGTTTTTGTAAGAGCTGTCAGTTTGTTTTCCCAGCTCCATGCCAATTCTTCCCAGGTAGCGTAGTCCTGGGTACATGAGGAATCCATGAGGAGGGTTTATAGTTTGGATACGTGTCAAGTTTCAAGATCGCCTGCCCAAAGGATGGGCAAACAAATGTTTGGACTGCTATTCCTTTGCCAACTTGGACTGAGGTGTACAGTTACCCACAAGCTGAGGCCGAGGTGTTTACATGACATGGGCTTGGTCAGCAGATTGTGGTTTAAAACCAAATGTGCACACTATTTGCTATTTACTGTCAAAAACCATGAACCTGTTACCACTAAGACAACCTCAACTCCTCTTTTTTTAAGATTCACACAGGGTTAGAAGGTTATGATATTCCACACAGAGTGCAGCTGGCACACCAAGTCATTGTGATTAGATGAGGCACTTGCCCGGTGATTTCATTTAATTAGGTCCCATTTCATTTTCCATCTGTGGGAGGATGAGTTCATTGAGGTTAAGGCCTTTGTCGAAGACCTATTGCGTGAGATTAAGTTGGAGAATATGAGCCATACACTTTTTTTTTCTTCTTCAAATTCCATGACAGAAGACAGTCATAAAGACTCAAAGCTGCCTGTGTTACAAGCCAGATGTCATTTGTTGGTGTCATCAATGCTAACAGAAACTCTGATCAAAGATCAAGCAGAATTAAATTAACTGATATCACAAATCTTGTAAATTCAAAGTTATAATGCCCGGCGCCACTGAAGCAAATCCATGTAGGTTGTTATAAAACTTTAAATATCAAAACCTCAATTTAAATGGGTGAAAGTCATTAGGGAAATCAAAGCATGTGTGAATGGGTTTGTATTATGTGACTACCACTTTGAACTAATCATGTCCAAATGGTTATGGGGAAAGTGATACTCCTCATCCCCTTGACCACTTTCGAGCTGTTGGCCAGGCATTCCCCATGACACTGCTGCTTCCTTTTGACCTGCCAGAGCCCTCAGCAACGGTGGCTCAGATTTTGGAGAGCTGGCAACTCAGGGAAAACAAGTATGGCAATGCTTCTCCATGTGCACGCAATCACCAGCCTCCATGGGCATGTGCAGCCGCCAGGCCCTTAAAGCTGGCCTGGCTATAAAGCCTATTAATAGAGACAGGATGAATCAGCCAAACCCACTTCTGACATTTCAGGAAAACCCTTTACCCTTTCATTCTGAACCTGGCACTCCCTTCCGCATGCGGTATGCCAGACAACAACTGCGGCGTGCCAAAACTGCAGGTAGAATGGTTGATCTGCTGGAAACTTGGCAAATGCGATTGTGATTTTAGTTCAGGGTGTGACCTACTGTGCATTTAAAAAGACAGACTCTACCACGCCTGAAATAAAGGTTTTGATAAAATGTCAGGCCTGTGGGTTGTTTGATGTGACATTGTCACATTTTCTGAGTCTAAGCTCTTTACAGTAAGTTACACTTTCATTCATTCAGTTGTCTTCTCTCTCATGCAACTAAAATCTAAAAACAGAGCATTCAGGGATTTTGTGTCTTTCTCATTTCCTGTATACAATACAAGTCATCACTCACTCCAGCTCATTTCCCTCGTAGTATTGCCTGAGGCTTATAACTGTTGAGGTTCATTGTGTCTGATTTGTGTGTTCCATTATCTCCACGAATGAATCCGTGACAAGGAAAGAAAACGTGTTAAGAGATAGGGGATAAAATAAAAATGGAGCTAAATAGGAGAGGAGGAAGCTAAAGGAGAAAAAGAAGCTCAGAGAGGAGTAGAGGGTGGGAGCTGTCATAACAACATACCATTTGAGAGCGCCAGGCTCCTCTCACCATCAAGTGGTGTCACATTCAATAGTGCAGAGATTCACTGATGAGGCAACAGCCCATATACTGTATACACATACACACACAGACTCAAGCACACACTCACATTTACACACACACAGGCAAGCTGCCAGCTGTTGACTCGACAGATTGGTAGTGTAGTGTACTCAATGGCCCCAGTTCATATCCCCACTGGCCCCTGTCCATTTATCTAAAAATGACTGGATGAGGGGAAAGCAACATGTCATGGTGATTGGACTGCAAACGAGTTTTTATCAAAGCTCATGTTGTTTTGCATTTTCCCCAAGTTCCACCATCTCTTTTAGCCTTCTGTAGATGGGATTTTGGCCCTGCAGCACCTAATAATTCCTATTTATTTACTCTTTTCCAGGACTATTTCACAGATCTGATCACCAACGACAGCACCAACTTTTTCCGCATGTCCAAGCGTATGTACCCTCACCGCCCTGTGATGATGGTCATCAGTCACGCTGCTCCTCATGGCCCAGAAGACTCAGCTCCACAATATGCTGAGCATTTCCCCAATGCTTCACAGCACATGTAAGTTACATACAGACTCACATAGTCACTGGATGTAGACTGCTAGACTGGTTGTCTATTTCAGACAGAAATCTTCTGCTATCCATTTTTCATGGACACCTTTGCTGCATCTTGGGCTAAATCTCACCAATACTAAAGTGATTGGCTGAAGGAAATACAAACACGCTGGAGGTTTTTTCCCCTTATTCAAGAACGAAAATGGGTGTAGCCACGCAAGAGAGCTATACACACTAATGGCTAGTTCACGCTACATGGCTTTAGCCCTCAATTTTAAACTTTCATCTGCAACCGTTTTTGGAAGTCCCCGAAGAAATCCCCCAGTGGCTCAGCACTCAAGCGTTATGTGGCAAGTTGCGTAGTGTGAACAGTAACGCAATCTGCCGACTTTGAAAATCGTTTCGTGTGAACTTAGCCTAACACATATACACCCATCAGGGTTCTTTAACCCCGTAAAATCATGCAAAATGAATGTTCAGGACCTATATTTACAGATTATATACACAGACATTCAGGCTGCTTCCATCTGCTGCTTTATGGAATTTTTCTCGTTAACATCCAATTTGACTTTTTATGATTTGGTGTACATAACATTATTACAGTACTCACGCCCCTCAATTCCCAGTGATGACAGGTTGCTTAGAAGCGGCTTGGGCCGACAACTCGACAAGCGTGAAATCAAAATGATTTATCATCCAAGAATAGCAGGGGCACATACCATGAAGATGATCAGGGATGGCTTTTTTTACGGAGCACGGTGCTCATGCCAAGCCCACATTGGCCTCCCACAACTCTCATTACTGAGTTGAGGCAGCGTTGCAATGCTTTGGGTCTTTCCATGGCAACATGCCCTGCCATCTCTTGGTGGGCCCTCCAACAATCTCCCAGGATGCACTCCTCCACTGGGTGGGGGGAGGCAGGGTGTTTTAGAGAAGAGGATACAAGGTTCAAGGCTGCCATTTTTGCTTAATTTTCCGTTTCTTGCTGTTTCTCAGCACTTTGAGTGTTTCCCACTCCCATCTTCTCACTTTCTATCCCACTTAACATTCCCTTCTGTCTGTTTGCTCCATCGCTCTATCTGTATATCTCTGTTTCTGTCTCTCTATTTACTTCTCCCTCTGTGTCTCCCAGCATCTTCTCCTGTTTTCTCATCCCTTGCTGCTCTCCCCACGCCTCCCTCCCCTCCTGTGAAATTTGCAAAGCACTTCCTGATCCTGTCCATATCAATCAGCATTTTCTCCCTGCGGCTCTTGGGGCGAGAGGAATGCATTGTGTGCTTTGGAACACCCTTTGTGACATTATTAATTTATTTTTAGCTCTAGCCTCTGGGTGAAGTGGGTGGGACTAGGGGCCCGGGGGTGACCAAAGGGGTTGCCCCAGTGATTGTGTGTAGGTGCAGGGTGGGCGGTATGTGGTGTCCTTACTGCAGCAGCACAGGTGGTTGGTTTGGGTGTGTGGTTGTTTTGGTGTTTGTTTACTACATGCTTTTATAACCAATATGGAAAAAGTTTCTTTTTTCCTGGCAGATGTTGTGGAGCAAATGCCTTTATATCTATTATTTTGTTTTGACACTGTTCCAGCATGAGTTTAAATGGGTTCTTTAGTAATTCTCTACAAAACCCAGTCAGTTCCTGGTAAGGCCATCCCCTAATTGAAAGATAAGACATGACATTTGTCTGCTCTGCCACTTTCTGCCTGATACCTCTAATCCCTAATGCACAGAGTTGGGAAGAGACAGCGTGGCAGTAAAGGAGGAGCTGCCTCATAAATCAAATGAGCGTCTGTACTTTTGACAGCAACAATAGTAGGGGAGTGTTTGATGTTAATGTCATTAACATTCCACACTGAAGGTGTTTTTACTCCGTCTCTAAGATGTAAGCCAAGCTCTTGACTTATTTTAAACACCATAGATGCTGTGTGGTTCCTCAGTGGCATGTCTGTCTAGAGCAGAAGTTATTCTGGTCGTAGCTCAACAAGTTGTTTTAGGGAATGTCACTAATCCTCATGCGGGATGTGTCTATGTTAAGTTTTGAAAGGTCAGGAGGCATTCTGGGGTGAACAGCGGGCCTTGGGCTGCTGTAATCCAGGGCTAATACCACAAAACAACGACCTATATGTGACAGGTGGCAGGTGTGACCTCTCCTATGGACTGGCTTCGTTCCACTGACCTCTGCATTCCTGGTTCCCTTGTGCCCAGGGCCCCATACCTTGGTGGCCCATTGCCCAGAGACAGGTCCCTTTGTGGGGCTTATTAGACCGCCTGGCTAGGTGGGTGAAGAGTTCACCCTTCTCACAAAGCAGACCTGAGGAGACGAGGGCAGAAGGCAGCTCACTCAGTCAGAGCAAAGCAGCTTCCAGCAGGTCTTTATTAAGTATCTAAGTCTTGATACTTTGTCCAGCAGCTGCTTATTAACGAGTAGAACCTGTTCATTTATTTTTTGTTTTAGGAATTAACTTGTTTCACTTGTAGTGGAAGGGAAAATATGTTTTGTTGTCATGACTATGAATTTTGGGGCTAACTACATATGCTTGCAGTATATTATTACCTATGTTATGTTTTCGGTTTGGTTTGTTTATTTGTTGTTGGTTTTTTTTTTTGTCTGTTTGTCAACAGAATTACGGAAACACTAGTCGCCTGATATTCATAAAACTCTGTGTAAGGGTGTAGCATAGGCCAAGGAAGAGCCCTTTAAATTTCAGTGCAGATACGAATCACGAAGCATGGCATTGGTGGATCATATACCATTTTGCTTTGAACTCCAGAAACTTTCATACATAAGTCGACTGTTTATCTCTCTTCTTTACTCTCCAGCTAATGCGACAGACAGGTGAACAGCTTCTCTCAGCTATAACTCCACAAACAAGACTGTTTCTACCTCCCTCTTGCTCTTTACCCACTCTTGTTATTCCCCTTTTCAAATGACCATGACTTATTGAGTTTTTGGTCCAGAAGTTGTTGCAAACTTGACTTTGGGGCCTATTATTTTCTTAAGCATGTGCCAACCCTCAAATGACTTGTCCGTGCCAAGAGCGCAGTGGAGCTGGGAGACTCTCGTCTCTGTGTGAGGGGAGAGATGGCCTGAGAGAGAGAGGTGTGGAAAAACAGCTAAGGTGCTGGCTGCTGAGTATTAAGACATTTCCTTCAACAAACAGAGCAGCTATTGATGCGTGTCAAACGCAGTGGACAACTGTGGCACCTGTTACTGAGCAGTAGTTTGTGAAAAGTAGCAGACAGGTGTTTTTTGGCATCTCAAATGGGGTCTTCATAGTTGTTACGTGCTCTCATGACTCGCAGCTCGCCATGAAGATTTTCTTGCGTCTTTGCGATTTCATCAGGCACGCACACATGTATGTTCTATAAATCCTAAATACAAGCAGTTTATTCACATGCCTGTCTCCTCTCTCCTTCCTTTGTGCCCTCCTCCTAGCACCCCCAGCTACAACTATGCCCCAAATATGGACAAACACTGGATCATGCAGTACACTGGCCCCATGAGACCCATCCACATGGAGTTCACCAACTTCCTCCATCGGAAAAGATTGCAGACTCTCATGTCAGTGGACGATTCTGTGCAGAAGGTAAGACGAATTATTAATAGATTTTTTAATGATAGCTGTTCCTCTGAGGCATGTCTGGGTATTCCACTGTCTATCTTGTTATTATCACTCATTTTGCTTCTCAGGTGTTTGAGATGCTCGAGGAAACTGGAGAGCTGGACAACACTTACGTCATCTATACAGCAGACCATGGCTACCACATTGGTCAGTTTGGATTAGTCAAAGGCAAGTCAATGCCTTATGACTTTGACATCCGTGTGCCATTCTTTCTGAGAGGACCCAACATAGAGCCAGGGGCAGTGTAAGTCCAAGCAACAGCTAAAGCCTTTATCACATTTCTTCGTTAACAAATGACAAATGGTCTCCACATTGTAAAAGGTCAAGGATGAACTGTGCTGTGTGTATCTTGATTTATCTTTCTCTCAGCACGTGAAGTTCTATCTTTTGTTATTTAATGTCACATGTATTTCAGAAGATTAAGAAAACTTTATGTGCCTGTGCTTCTTCAGAAACCCTCATCTGGTGCTGAACATTGACCTCGCTCCCACGATTCTTCACATCGCCGGGCTGGACACTCCTCCAGACATGGATGGAAAGTCCATCCTTAAGCTGCTGGAACAGGAAAGGACTGGCAATAGGTCTGTATGGATACATCATACCATGCTGTAATAGATATTATGTACAGTAATTGCACAGCGTGCATGATATGACCAACAGTCCTGTTCGCTTGGCATTATTGAGCAAATGCAGATTTCCATAACCAAAATAATTGCTTTTGCTCCAGCTGAGCATAAAGTGGGTTTGGGGCAATTTGGTGGATTTTCCTTGGCTGCAGGACTTTGGCTCAGATTTACTGAGGTTATTCTGATGAAGTTTCCCGTAGAATTTGTTTGCAAGTTGAATCATTTGTTTCCCCAGCAAACCCACTGTACAAACACGGTCCAATATGAATGAAAAAACATTGTCCTTTTACTATTAGACATTTAAAAAGAGCACAAACAGCTTTTGTTAATATGTCTGCAGTACTAAAGGGAAAAAAAACTCTTAGAAAAATAGAGACTAACAAAAAGAACTGGGATAATCCATTTAATGCTCAAAGAATTTTTACACTATTCTGCAGCCCACAAGGTCTTGAGTTTACTATGATTTACTGCATGCCCGACATACTGCAGCCGATGGTGAGTGCATAGGCCATATGAATTCTATAAACTTTGTGCGTTTTGTTTTCCCAGATTCAAACCCAACCGGAAACCCAAAGTCTGGAGGGACACATTCCTGGTGGAGCGAGGGTAAACTGGTGTTCTTTATTCCCTTTCCACACCACAGGCACATCCATGTCATTGCAGAGCATTGTGTGTCACAAAAACCTGACAAAACATTTCAATGAACCCAAACTGTGCAGGGCTCAGCGACGTTCCCTATTGCACTTTTCCCAGTTATTTGTTATCTGACAGACATTTCCTGACCACAGGCGGCTTGGAAGGCGATGGCGGTGGACAGGGTTGAAGTATTCAAAGTTGTTTGGTAAAGCTATAAGCGGCTGGCAAATTACGATAGTTCACGCAAGAGGCACTGACGCATGTGTAGCCAGGTCATTTGATCATTTACAAGAAAAACAAGCGGCATCTTTGTCTTCTGAGGGGGCCTTGCATATATGGAGCACATGATCAGGGCCATAAACCTGACTTAGCCTGCTGTTCGTGCACTGGCAGAGACAGACGGAAGATAACTAGACACACGCAAAATAAACAAAGACTAGCCAGGCTCAGGATGATGTTACCTGAGGAATGGCTGGGAGGCTCACACTCAATCCACTCACAGGACATGTCACCAGCTCTCCCAGTGTGGAATGCAGCCGCCACACTACAGCCAACGCTCCACTGTTTCCCCCAAGACTGTTTTCTTTGTAGTGCACGCGATGGCATACAGCACATGCTCTCTCACAAACCCTGTCAGCTCTTTATTTAACCTCTCCTCCGCTGCCAGGTATATGTTGCAGAAAACGATACCGCCAATCTGACAGCCCGCTTTTGTTCACTTAGCATGTTAAGCTGTGGTAATGCCAGGGGTACACTGACAGAAACCTGACAACTTGGAAATAAATAATCCCATCAAGCTTGTTTTGTCGCATGATACAGGTGCCTCAGAAAAAAAAAATGAAATGAGAAAGGAAAGACATTGGTAGGAAAATGAAGAGTAAGAGAACAGTAACACTGGTTGACGCCAGATCGTGCTTGCAGCATGTGTAATGATACTGTATATTACAGTATGTCACCCCTCCAGCTGCTGTTTTCCCCACTATCATTTCCTCGCAATCCCTTTTTTTTTCTTCTTCAAATCACTGGCTTGGCCCTCCCATCTCCTTTCCACTAATTTGCTCATTTGCCAACATCTGCAGACACGCATCCAAGAGCACAAAAGAAGCACTCGTTAACTGTGCTGCCGTGCATACAGATCAGTCTCCTGCTGGTGTATGTCTGTGTGACACAAGAACTCGCCGGCCTATGGACTGCTGTGTATGAAATGAAAAGAGTGTAACCTTTGACATGTAGGGGCTTTAGCTCTTTTAATCCATCCCTCCATTAATCCACACTGTTTATAAAACCTGTCAGCTTGTGCGCCTGTCTCTAAATGCTGAGATTAGCCTCCACAGACCTTTCACTCTGTTACTCGGGCACAGATGTAGCAGCACAAACAGAGTAGCTAATGTTTTTTTGTACTCACTGCTCATGTGATATGCTCTATGATCTAAGATCCTCACATGACCTTACAGTACTGTTCCTCCGTGTCTGCGTAATGCTGACGGACAGCCGGGGCTGAATATGTTGTTTGAAAGTCTAATAATCGGCATAATGCAGCCATCAGGGAGTGAGATCGACAACAACTGTTAGCTTTTTAATCACCCTTAGCTAAAGGCTGGGGACTAGAGCCAAGCCAGTGTGTGAACATTGGCTGTTTTCCCCTGGAATAGAGCGCTAGACAGGATCAGACAAGACAACGGTTCTAGTCTTGCAGGGCACAGGTTGTTTTATGCTTCGTCGTCGCCATCATTCTGTCTGTGGGTCGTGGGCAGACAGGCCGTGTTGGCAGAGAGTTGGGGATAAAGCAGGGGATGGAGGGGGGGTTGGCATGGCCTTAGCAACACACTCAGCCAGGTCTTGTGGTAGTAGCAGAGGAGAAAGGGGCAGGACAGTTGAACATGATGCCAAGCCAAGGTCAAACAGCTTGGCCTGAAGCTGAGCAGTGGTGTGAGACTGAGCTGAGCTCCGTGCCCAGACCTTCTGGCACACACAGACGCTACATAACTTAGCCATTCACTGGGCATGACCATGTGAAGCACACAGGAAATAGTGAATCACACTTTCAGCTCAGCTAATATCATAATAATTGAATTGTGTATTGACTCCCTAAATAAGTCTGCAGACGCCAATTTCCTCTAAATTCTGTTTATTTGTTGTTTTATGCAGAAAGATCCTGAGGAAGAAGGAAGACTCGGTGAACACGCAGCACACCAACAGCCTTCCAAAGTACAAGAAGGTCAAAGAGACTTGCCAGCAGGCGGAATTCCAGACGCCCTGTGAACAGCCTGGACAGGTAAAACAAACACACCCATGTGCAAATGAAAATGAGTTCCCCTGATAATCGTTCAGGAACATTTCTTCAGTTCTTTTCTAACAGTAAAGAGTACCACTCGTCTTGATGTGATCTCCATGTTGCTTGCTGAGCCAAAAGTAAAATAGCCATTTACAGTGCATCAGTTGGTTCATAATTGGACCCTTTTGCACTGTTTTGTAGTGCATTAATGTGTTGGTACTTCTCTTTCATCTGTTCCCATTAATTTTCTGGCAGACCAACAGCCAAGTGGTACATTATGTGGCCTTGGAGCACAAGGACCAGAACAAAACAAATTGTTACAAGTTTCAGGTAGCCTTAAATGACAGGCAGGGTTTCTATGGGCTAGAGTAATGCAATCCAGATCCAGTTTATGGTCACATAAATGTGTGTATGTAACAATCAGTTATTAAAGACAGCAACGGAGCAGTTGAGCTCAGCAGTGTGTGTTGTGTGAATGCATGTGAGGCTGTGGTTACAGTATGTGCGTGCACCTGTGTATAGTGTAAAAGTGTCTTCTTGTGGCTGCATTTACAGTTTACATCATGATATGTTGCTGCACAGCATGAAGGATAAAGTTTGGTCATAATTTGCCCGTCTGGCATGATTTAACATGACCTCCCAGTGAGCAGCCTGAGAGCCAGTGGTGTGTCTCTTAGAAAATTACAGGGAAATTGTACTTAAGGCACAGCAGGCAAGTGCTGTATCGCTCCTCTTCATTTTGTTCTGATCTCTCTTTTTCCTCTTGCTCTGTATTTTACAGTTTGTTTTATGACTTTAAATGCCAACTCAACTCCCTGTCGGAAAAAAAACCTTGCTCAGTGCTCTAACTGACGCATTGTCCTGAAATTCCTTGCAGAGGACATATGATGTTCGTATTTGTATTTTGAGAAGCTGTAGCAATCCCTTCAAATGTCACTGCGTAAAGTCCCTATTGGCTGTAACGGCACTGTAGCAGCACCTTCAACCTATATACTGTATAGAGACATCACAACCTTATACAGTAGAAGTCCTTACGAATGTGGGCTATGTGAATTTCTGCATAGACTAAGCATTTCAATACTTTCACAGTATTTATATTATAGTATTTATATGCTTTACAATTAAAAAATATGAACAAGGAAATCTCACTTTTTACAATATGGGACCTTTAAAGGGGTCAACGAAGACATTAAAACTCGGTCTTGAACCCGGTTCGAATGGGAGTTTTGTTTTTGCCTTTTGAATATGACCGCATGATCTTTTGTTCAGACAGAGCAGAATTTTCTCAGAGCAAAGCCTCTGTTGTGTTTTGTCGCCGAGCTGTTGCGGTCCTTCAGAATCGATCATGTGATAATGCTATGGGTCTGTTGTGGGTACACGAGATTTACTCACCAGGGACATGGATAAATATCTGTTACTGTATGTTTCTGGGGGTACAAAATGCTACGAGTGGCTTGCGGTTTCTTTGGGTCTTCCACTTACCGCTCATGTTTCGGTTGCATGGTCACCAATGTCTGCTCCCAACTACCCCATCCTCCTCATCTTCCTCGCTTTCTCATCCATCTCTGCTGTCCTGCTGCTGCAGTGGTACTTCTGTGCCGGAAAAGCACTCAGGAGGGAGGGCGAGGGAAAGGGATAAAGAGAGACAGAGATTGTTTTCATCCCTGAGTGACAATACATCTCTCTCTCTCCCCCATGTCTAGTCGAATGCTGACATAACAGCTTTGTTTGGCCCGTAAGCTCTTCGTCACTATATGAGCCTTCCAAAAGAAACCTGAGCTGCTTTATGGCCCTTTGTTTGGACCCTCGTTCCCACACTCGCCACTGATCATCTGCACTGCGCTCTGCAGATGTGTCTCTTCCATTTATACAAGACCTACTCACAGCAATTAGCCTCAGCTTTCTTTTCCTGGTGGGAATACATGTTGAGAAAGACCAAGCCATGAAGGCGAGTGCGTGGATATATATTTACACAATTACGCTGGTGACGCACTTGGCACAGACATACCCAGTGTGAGAGTGATAGGGGTTTCCTCTTCATTTTCTAGACACCAGACAGGCCCAGTTCATCTCATGTGGTCGCTTTGGTTTATCTTTCCTGCCGCTTTTGGATGCCATTCTTTCCCACAGGCTGAGATTTTCCCGATATATCCGTCAGAAGCATGTGTTTCTCAAGGAGTTCGAAAAATCAAAACAGAGGCTTTTATCTGGGATTAACTTATTCTTATTGTTAACATCTATTCCACTTATTATTAGCTATGCCAGAAAATCTGTTCATTGTTAAACTAACATGGAAAATTCCAAAAAGTGATACAGATCAAGGACACTTGATCGCTTGAAATCTGCCCATAGAAATTAAGTTAGCAGAAAGAATTTGTGAGGGCATATTGTTTCTCCTTGTTTATTTCTGCTGTGGTTGTTGTTGACAGAAATGGCATTGTGTGGAGGAGATCACAGGGAAGTGGAGGATACAAAAGTGCAAAGGTGGTTCGAAAGAAGGCTCGAGGAAGAGGGCCCGCAGCCTGAAGCCCCGCAGCAGTTATGACAATAGAGAGAGAGGCTGCGACTGTGGGGACACTTTCCACAAACCCTCCCGAATGGAGCGCCAGTCCCACCGATCGGGCCAGCGTGAGTACACATGAATCTGGCATGCCTAACATCAGCACCAGCTTTCTCCTTAACTTACAACTTTGTATTGATGTTTCTCAATACCATACTGAGAGTCTGCAAAGGCTCCGGCCTTGACTTCCTGTAACGGATTATTCACGCTCTAAGGGGAGACATATGCACGGAAAAAGCAAACATCCTGCAACAAGTCCTGCAATTTGTTCTGTGGATGCTGCCTTGTGTGTGTGCGCTGTTGGGATTGTGGTTTTGAGTGGTTTGATGCCCTCTAGTGTTGCTCAGAAAAGGTGTAACTGAAATGTGAAAACTGATAAACCTTGAACCCTCTAAGCCCCAAACAGTTTCAGAATTCAAAAATGTTTTTATACAGTGTGACACAGTTATAATGCCATAAATTATATAAAAAAAGAAAAAACACAAGTTGAATATCTTTAATCACTTATTTTACAAAAAACTGTAATAAAACATGATCTATATATACAAAGAGTACTAATATTGGGCAATAAAAAGCAAACATCACATGCTATACATATTGAACTATTTTATTCAACCTGTACTTACTGTTTTGTTGCTTGCCTGTTCATTCAGCCCAGTTGCACTAAAAAGGGTGGAATTTAATGTTTTTTTCATGATCTAGTTTGGGCAAACACTTTTCGAATTTTAATTGAGATGTAGAATAAAGTTATTTTGATAAATATCACTATTTTAGGCTTTGATTTGGTTATTTTTCCTAACAGAAGTTTTAGTAAAATAGGCTTAAATCAAGTTTTTAAAAATTTTATTTTCCAGGTTATCGGCCACGTTTTGTCCACACCCGGCAGACCAGGTCTCTGTCTGTGGAGTTTGAAGGTCAGATATATGACATCGACCTTCAGGCAGACGATCAGTCAGCTGTCCGCCGCCGTGTCATCTCAAAGCGCCACTACAACCCAGAGGACCCCGAGTTCAATTTGGGGTCGGATGACGGTTCGGAGGAAATGCTGGCCGATGATACTAATGCTGTGGGATACCCCAACTCTGTGAAAGTTACCCACAAGTGAGAAGCCAGCCTCTCTTCAGTGTCTCAAAATTGACTTCCTATGCATATATACTGTATGTCTGTCAAAAGAACAGTGTATGACAGCTTTTCCTGCATCTATTTCAGGTGTTATATCTTGATGAATGACAGCGTGCATTGCGAAAGAGAAATCTACCAGTCCTCCAGAGCTTGGAAAGACCATAAGAGCTACGTGGATCAGGAGGTTAGAAGCCTGCCACACAAAACACGTCTTCTCCAGTGGTCAAGGATTTGTCATACATGATCAAAGTTAACTCATCATATATATGTTGTTGTATATTTAATTCCAGATTGAAGCACTTCAAGATAAAATCAAAAACCTGCGAGAAGTAAGAGGCCACCTCAAGAGGACACGTCCAGATGAGTGTGACTGTGGAAAGAGGAGGTTAGTCATTCTCATTCACATTCCACCTCACACATATGTGTATCTCTTTCATGTTATTTCCACCCAGAATGCAAGTTATTTATAGCTTGTTTTAGGCTTGATGCAAAGCCCTATTGGAGTCCACTTTAAAAAAAAGTTTTACTGCCTGGTCCTTAGTCTCTGTCTCTGTTTATAAAACCAGCTATTTTAGCAAAGGAGGCAGAAACAAAGCAGAGAGATTGAAGAACAGGAATGATCAACTCCATCCATTTAAGTGAGTTCCCCTTTAATTACGGGTTTGCCCCATTTAGCGTCAACCCTTATTAATTAACACTGACCATCAACTCATCAAGTGTGAAACTATCTTATGATATTAGTTGACTGTTCATGGTTGCTGCATGGTCACTGCATGTCAGAATTAAACACAAAGCTTACCTTTGTTTAGATAACTAGATTAGCATGTGTGTGTTTTGAATGTGATCATGTTTGTATGGACATTTTCATTCAGTATTCAGTATTTGCTCCCTGAATGGAGTTTAAATGACCAAGCAGATGCATGTCCAGGGATCTATTTTATGTGCGTGTGTCTGGAAGTGATTGACTCGCATGGGAAGATAGAATGACTCAACAGTGGGAAAATCAGTCAATCCCTCAAACACAGTGATCAGCTTGCACCGGGAAACATTGGAAACAGATTACGGCAATACAAAGCAGCTGCTCTTTTGCAGCGCCTGTTCTGTGTTCAGGCCGGGAGGAAGAGGGGACAGTGGCTAGAATGTCATCCCAGAGAAAATTAGACCTAGTAGGAGCTTAAACATGAAAGTAAACAGACTGTCGTATCCTGGCATCGGAGATGCCTTCTGGAAGTCCCCTCCAGATCCTCCACCACTGTGGTTCCTGGCATTAGAGAGGGTAGGGCTGATGTCATCTTTGCAGCAACACTGTTTTGTAATTCTCTCACGTTTCTGCCCACAGGGAGGCAGCGCAGGAAATGGACGGGAAGGTTCAGTTGTACAATGAGATCCGGAGAAGGAAGAAGGAAAGGAAGGAGAAGAAGAGGCAGAGAAAGGGAGACGACTGCAGTCTGCCCGGCCTCACCTGCTTCACACATAACAATGACCACTGGCAGACTGCTCCTCTCTGGACATGTATGTATATTGGCTTCAAGCTCTTTTATAATGCGACACAATTTAATATAAGAAGCTCTTAAATTTTCCTCGCCCTGTTTTTAAGGTTCAAAGTTATTGGTCTTTGTATTGATCATGTGTGACGTTTCCCAACTCTCTCGGCTGGCTATACAGCCTGTAGACTGTACATTCACATAATAATCAACATGATGGCCAATCATGTTCTGTCACAAGCATTTAACTCCCCTTGGTGTCATTAATAAATGGTATTTTCTGAAAATTCCACATAGTACCTTATAATCAAGAAAAACTGTCTCTAAAGCAGCTATTACAGGGAACATGCTTTCCTCTAGAGCATTGAGCAAATGTGAAAATTAATGATCTGTTAGCTCTGCCAAGATATTTGTCAGTAGTTGCTGAAGAGTGACTACAATTGCAATGATTCTGTCTAGTGGGTGGATTCTGTGCATGCACCAGTTCCAACAACAACACCTACTGGTGCCTGAGAACCATCAACGAGAGCCACAACACCTTGTTCTGTGAGTTCTCCACTGGCTTCCTGGAGTACTTTGACCTCAACAGTGACCCCTACCAGGTGGGTGAACATCAGCTGTGTCTCTCTGTTCTCTCTCTCTCTCTCTCTCTCTCTCTCTCTCTCTCTGTCTCTCTGTCTCTCTCTCTCGCTCTCTCTCTCTGTCTCTCTGTCTCTCTCTCTCTGTCTCTCTCTCTCTCTCTCTCTCTAAGTAAATCTGAAGGTTTTTATGTGACAATAGAAACATTGAATTTCAATATTTTCATGTGACTGCTAAATTTCTGTGTTTGTTGTACCTGTGCAGCTGACCAACGCGGTGTATTCAGTGGATCGGGACGTACTGAACTCTCTCCATGCCCAGCTGATGGAGATGAGGAGTTGTCAAGGTTACAAGCAGTGTAACCCTCGCCCAAAAGGCTTGGACACAGGTAAAAACGCTTTTTTCAGCCTGTTTTTTTGTTCCCTACCTACCTGTCCTGAAACAGATGGACATATGGAGTGTTACACTGGGTTAGTGGTTGCTGTTATGCCAAAAAGGACTGAAACAGATTTTGCACACAGAAGAATTAGAGTGAAGTTGAGAGCTGGACCAGTTAATGTGTTGGAAAAAAAACTTAAATTTAATTCAGTTAAGTTAAAAGAACACTGCTAACTTGATGGTAGAACTGATATTTCAGTCTAGTCTTCTGCTGTGTTTCGGATCTGTTTCAGTCTCAAGTGGTGTGTGTGTTTGCACATATCTGCATGCTGCATGTGTTTGGGGATGATCCACTCAGTGATGTATGCTGAAATTTCAGGTGGAGGTCAAGGAAATTCGTCATTTGTTGATGTTTGTTGAAAAGTTTTGTTCACGATGACACACACATGCACACACACCCAGACCTCTCTTTCTCAGCCCAGGACCTTCCAAGTACTTTTTCAATTAAAAATAAGGCCATGTCACAGTTGAAAGTCCTGGCCATCATCCCTGGTGTGACTCAGAGTGTTAGAGATATTATTTTGGAGGATGCTGTCATCACGGCAGTTGAGGCTGTCATTTTATTTGGGCTTGTCATGCATCACTGCCATAATCAGCCACAATGTATTTTTTACTACTACCACATGGTCCAAGCATCCTTACTGAGCAGACATCCCAGCAGCGGAGGTGGTTAATAAGTAATGCCACAGTGACCGAAGCCTATAAGGCCGAACTGCAGCGTTCGTGTGTGGCACAAACTGGCTACGTTGTTTATGTCCTGAGGATAAAAACTTAATGTCTGTAATTACCAGCTGGAGAGTGGAGCACTGGAGCGGCCAAGCTGCTCTGAGAAAACTGATTGTGTTTCAGTGCTGGCATGGCAGACTTGTCAAAACGGTGCCAACGCATGTCACATAGCAGCCTAAAATCTCTTACTTGTACTGGCTGCCCTCGCTCTGGGACGATGCCAGCTCCCTGAACCAATGAAATTGCTGTTGTGGTTACATCAAGTGATGTTTTTGTTGGAGGAATAGATTATTAAAGTTTAACTTTCTTGTGAAATGGATCTAGCAGTTACTTGCATCTACTTACTGTGTGACTTCACCATCACGATCACCTGACTGGATAACCCTGTGTGTTCTGCTTTGAAAGGGAAACCCCTGTTGAACTCTACACTTCACAAAGCACTCAATCTTCATCTCTCCATCCAGACCAATCGTATGACCTTTTCCAACTTTTCCTCCATTCAAATCTCCTTTCTCCTCCTTCCTCCCCTCCTCATTCTGATCATCCAATAATTGCATTTCTCCATAGGGAGTAGCAGCTGTGCATGAAGAAATCTTCAATGTGAATGATCGATTTATTTCCCTTCCCATATCTCCCTGAATCAAAGCATTAACAATCGATTGCTTTTATTTTTCCGATCAGGAGGTAAAGATGGAGGAAGCTATGAGCCACACAGGTATCCACCAATTTTTGTTTCTCTTCAGTGGCTTTTTTCTTTTAACACCTGCATGGGCCGAATTGCCTCATTCCCACTAATACATCCATCCGTGGAGTTGCTGGTGCTTAATCTGTGGCTGCATGCTGGGGACATGCTAACCAATCATAACAGATTTTTTTTTCTCATCAAAGCAGCTTGATTTGTTGTCACCTCTGTGCACACAGTCTGTCTTCACTTTTATCTGCAGCTTTAACATACAAACAGCAGTTCAGATATTCTCTTTGACGCATATTTTCACACCTTTTGCTTGAGAACGCAACATTTGTAGCAGTTGCTCACGTAAAAATACAAGTTGATTCTTTATAGCTATTTTTATGATAGCATGGCTAAATATAAACTGAGAAGTCAAATATGGAGGTGCTGAATATGTGCTTCTACTTGAGAGCCAACTGAGCATCAAGTGCATGTGAATGACAATGCACGATACTGTATCATCCCACCTCATGCATCATATTCTACATGAAAGCTTAAAGGGGGAGTTAGACATTTTGGGTAATAAGTTCATTTGCTTTCTTGCAGAGAGTCAGAAGATTAATACCACTCTCACATCTGTATGTGAAATATGAAGCTCAACCCAGCAGCTGGTTAGCTTACTAGCTAATTAATTACAGGGTTCCTATACCTTCTTAATCTAATTCAAGGATTTGAATCAAATCTAATTCCAGGCCCAGCACCCCACACAGCATAGCAGCAACAGCGATGAAACTGCAGGAGATACACATTCAGAGTCAGCCTATTTATAAACATTAAGTTAAAAAATATATACAGTCATGGAAAAAATCATAGCCATTTTCCATGGTTTTCTTGTTAATAGCCAAAATCATTCACAAGAAAACCATGGAAATGGCTAGATATCAGCTCTTAAATTAAACTCTTGTGAGTTTTTTGTTGTTGTTATCATTATATTTGTCCAAACAAATGTACATTTAGTTGTACCAGGCATTAAAATAAACAAGAACTTTCAGTCTATTTTTAAAAAACTTTCAAGGCCCTTTTTTTTCCCCTCAAATTCATAGACTAGGGATTTCAAGTGGAAACCCTGTAATAAACACATAAACTGTACATTTGCATCTTTATGCAAAGCTAAGCAAATTGTCTCCTGGCTGCAGCTTCAAACATGTTTGTTACAGACAGATATATGACAGTGGTATAAATCTTCTCACCTCACTCTCAGAAAGAAAACAAATTTCCCCAAAAGATGTCAAACTACTCCTTTAATATCACCCTCCATGCTATGCCAAATAAACCCTCATCATCACATTAGTGTTCCAGTGTAGCATGACATCCACATAGCTAGTGGTAGAGTGGACACTTGAGTTGCAGCGACCTCTCTGTCCTCCCACTGACCTTTGCCCTTTTGACCTCTGTTTCTGGCACCTGCTTACCAGGCAACAGCA
This sequence comes from Centropristis striata, assembly GCF_030273125.1. Lineage (NCBI taxonomy): Eukaryota > Metazoa > Chordata > Actinopteri > Perciformes > Serranidae > Centropristis > Centropristis striata. Next base: position 17,868,324 of record NC_081539.1, read on the forward strand.
GCATCGAAAATGGTCAAAGAGGAGACCAAGCCTCTCCTTCCTGTGAGTCCTGGAGCGTATGTCCAACCATCTCCATTCTCTAGCTGTAGTAGTTACACGAAAGCTGATCTCACAAGCAAAGCCAACCTAAAGTGGCACTGATGCTTCTTTTCCTCAGTTTTTACTTGCAGACATCAAAGCGAGCCCAACTCTGCCTTTTTACTGCAATTTTCTTTTATTTGCTTCTTTTTCTGATAGTATTTTGAATCCTTTTTTTTTTCTGGGGCTATGCCATTCAGCAACAAGCTCATTTTCTATTTTATTTTCTCCTGAGCATCTTCTTGTTTTATTCATCACATTTTTGTTTGCTCTGCTGTTAAGTTCTTTTGTTCCAGGTTGCCTGACTTTGCATTTCACTCCAGTGCAGGCCTATCATTAACTATGCCACTCCATTTTTTTTATGTGCAGCTCCGTATGTTAGTCTATTATGATGAATTGTTTAATATTTTTCTTTTCAGTCCGTCATTCTATTGTGAATTTTTAAGGCAGCATGTGTTTGCACTACTCATGGCTTGAGCTTAGTGTGGGTGCTGTGTTTGTCTAGTTTATCTAATGCTGCTTTGATGTGTGGATGTGAATTTGTCTCTGTGTGTGTGTGTGTGTGTGTGTGTGTGTGTGTGTCTGTGTGTCTGTGTGTCTGTGTGTCTGTGTGTGTGTGTCTGTGTGTGTGTGTGTGTGTGTGTGTGTGTGTTGCTTGGGGCTTCAGACCCTGTCTGGCAGCTTTAGTGAGAGCCGGAGGCTGGGCATGACTGCATGGTGTCTGAGTGAACTTCTTTTTACTCCAGATCCTCACAGTGTTGTGTTTCTCTGTTCGGCAGCACACAGCCAGTATGGGACGGACGACAGGGTTAAGCTCCCCAACTTGACGGACGAGGAGGTGAACTGGCAGGGACTGGAGGATCTGTATAGCATAAACGAAAGCCTTTATGAATGTAGGCCTGACTACAGCCCCAGCCCAGACAACTGGGTGAACTTCCAGAAGGATGTAGATAATATGTTTGCACTGCAACACGTTTTTAAACTCAACCGAACCCTTGACGACACCACCCTGCCAGAGCTGGGCTCCGGGGCCGGGGGTGGAGGCCTTGAAGAGGGCAGCGGAGAAGAGTCGGCCTCAGCCAGCGACGTCTGGCCGGGCCAGTCCGCAGAGGCTCGCCTCACCACCCCCGCCCCCAGCAAAACGCCATCAGCACCACCCACTCCCAGGCCCACACTGGAGAGGAAACTGGAATCTGTTGTCAACGACCTTCCAGAGAGACTCATAAGCAGACCTGGGGCGTCTGTGATGTCAGCGTCACCTGTGACGGGATTACCATTGGGTCCGAGAAGAGACTGGGTCGCCCTCCGCAGCGAAAAGTGGGCGCAGCAGCTGGAGGAGCTAGAAGGAGGAATGTTCAGCGGGAACGGACTGACAGAGCTGGAGACGCGGCACGACAACCTGCTGCGTGCTCACAACAGCCTGCAGGCCCAGCTGGAGCGCGGCCCGGGCCACGGAGACGCAGCCAGCCCTCAGGGTCTTGGCTTGGACCTCGAAGAAGAGGAGGACATTTTCCAGGCCCAAGGCTACCTCCCTTTCTCCCCACAGACGTTGAGGCCCAAGGTGCAGGCCAGCACCACCGGGAGCCCCCCCACCTCACAGACTAGCAGCCCACAGAGCGTGGGGTTGGTACTGCAGGCCCTGCCCCTCACCTTGGACTACGAGGGCAGCGGCTCTCTGCCTCAGCCCTCCAATCAGACCCTCTGAGGCAGACGCATGCGCCGGCCAGCCAGCCAATGAGCTGCTGGTCGCCACAGAGACACAGAGACAGTGATTGGGAGATGAGCTTGCCAAGAGAAATGGCAAGTAATGCCACCTCAGTCAGTCAGAGTTGTATTATGAGTATTAAAGTTATTGTTTATTTTTTTACAGGTGCCTACATTTATTAGTAAACAGTGTTATGTTTTTTTTTTTTCAAATATATATTTAGAAAAGAAAAAGCCTTAATGCAGCTAAACTTAACTGTTGGGATTAAAAATGATTAATTCCATATGGATAACACCATTGATGTTTTTAATATATGTTTTTATGAAAAACAAGTGTGAGTGGTGAAACCATTTGAACATCTGAATGAATAGTTAGCATTAGTCAGCTTTAGGTACGCTCCAGTCTTTAAAGGATCCGTGGATCATAAATCAGTCACATCACAACAGCACCCACTCACTATCTAACGGCTCAATCTGACCCCAAAATGCACTTTTCCTGAACTTTTCCACTTGAGGACCCTGTGTGTGGATATATAATTTTCTCAAATTGTAAAATTAGATTTTAAAAAAAATAGATTATAACTGACTACTTTTTACAACTAAGAACTGGATTGTCACTTCTGAAAAAGTTACAGAATCAACAAATAAACAGCAGTTAAAATAATATTCCCCATCTTACCATATGACATTAATAGTAGTAGAAAGTTTGGACAATCACAGGACAGTTTTAACAGCCAGTTTGTGCCCAAATACTAGGTTCAGTATGATGAGAAGAAATGCCACATTTGTTCTGTTTTGTCTAGTCTTAAAATATGTTACAGGCATAGTTTGGGTAATATCTAACAGTAGAGCTGTGCATTTTTTATGTCACACCAAAAAACACACTCATAAAAATGAGGAGACATGCTAACAAGTTGTTAGTTGAATGTTTTCTTTTCTTTTTTTCCATTATATATATGTGCATATGCATTTATTGTGCTCCTTGTAGTATTTTTTTTAATCATACTAAATTTGGCTTTGGGCACATTTAACTGTTTTTTTTTTTTTACTGGGTTTTTTTCTAAGCCAAAGGACATTCACTTACGGGCATAAATGAGTTACTGAGTTTTAGCTCGCTGTTTCCCGATTGGTTGCACGTCCGTCACTATTCTGAGCATTTTATTTTATATAAAATGATCCTTAATAATCACAAGCAAATGCTGACACAATCACTGTGGGTGAGAACTTGTTCATTGTGTAACTTCTTTTTTGATAACTTCACCAATTCCTCATGTGGTGTAGTGCTTTTGATAATCCTGAGTATATAGTGTTGCACGTGGCCAATTCATTACGAATGTAACTGTGTAGTCCTTACAACTGGTTATGACATCAGGCTCTGTTCCAGCTTTATCTCTGACAGTGTAGTCGGTAAAATACTAAGCTTAGTATTTCAATGTTTAACCTTTCTGCCTGTAATTCATCTCTGCTGTTAAGTGAGATGTACCTTCTGGTTAGAAACTGGTTCTGCAAAAACCTGCTGCTGTCTTTTTCTCTCTTGACAGTGTGTATGTGTACAAGTGTTAGAACAACTCTGGTTTCAGAAAAGCCATGAAGCTGTTAAGAAATAAACCCAGTCAACCTTCAAAGTGATGTCTGGTCTGTAAGTGTTTTCGCCCTCCCCCCCACACACGCACACACACAACACTTTGCAATAATTCACTCAGCCCAGGTGATTTTTTGTGTTTTTTTAATGACAAATATCAAGTATTCAAGGCATTTGTAAACCAAATGTTCACAAACATCAATTAGACTTCTGCTCCTGAGGAACAAAAGCGATAAGAGCTCGACTTTCAGAATACAGCTTCTGTTCTGTTCAGAAAATTCACTTTCGGTTCAAATACTGATGAAAGGAAAACGTGTTAAAGCAAATCTACAGTCAACCTGAAGTCGTCTGAGTCAGTAGTAGTCCAGGCGTTTGAACAGCAGGACTCTGAATAACAAGTAGTGTGTGTACAGTACAGTTCAGTAAGCAGACATCCCTGCATTTACTGTGTCTAATGATCTGTGTGGCATAATTGTATGATTCTCTACTCTTCTTTAAGAAGAGGATTTTAATCTATTTAGACATATAGTAACAAGCAGATTTGGTATTTTATCAGAAGTTTTTCATAAGCAGCTATAAGGTTAATTGAATGCAAAAAATATTTATTTATTAAATGACTCAGCGGTGATCACGTTTGGCTTTCCAGTCACAAACACCTGATCAATAATCCTTTTGAGACTATGATAAATAAGGAGCCCTAGAGAGAGTAGAGAATCATTACAGATGGAAGAAGGGCATTCTGGGTAGCATTACTTCTGCATTTAAATGATCTTGATTGTTCACTTCACAGAAAACAAAAATACATTGCAACCCAACTCCCTCCCCACATGATTAATTCAGCCCTTCCCATGTAAATAATACTGTTCAGGCACCGTGACAAAAATCCACCGTTTAAGTTTTTTTTTTTTTGTAGCTTTAAGTCTTTTTTATCTTTTTAACTACAATGTCATTGGTTAGTTCATAAATATGCTTCTACCTATGTGTGAGCTCTATAATACGCTTCATTTGCTTTGTCAATATTTACACGATGATCACTTATGAATATGTAATTTGAGGTACTAAGTCACGATAATACTAAAATTAGTCACTGCCATTACAATTTGATAATCTTTACCTGGCAGATTACCACGGATCTTGGCCAAAAATGTTAACTTTTAAAATGTATTCACTGCATTATATCCTCCATTCCTCTGCAAATGTATTGACTAAAATGAAGTTGTGCTGATAATATAAAATACATAACTTTAACCAAAAAGTCATAAAATGTGGTTTTCAGAACAAGAACAAACCTTTTTTTATTTAAACATGGAAAAGGCCATATTACCACCTCTTCCAATCATTTTCAAAGAGTTTAATCCATAAGACACTTAAGAAAATAACACGAGTAAAAGAAAATTTAACTGTCCTTGTAAATCATGGCATCAAATGTTAAGACTTCACCACCAAACAAGCAGGCCAAATGTTTAAATTTGATCCAGTCACGTGGCCTGTGGAAGGTGTGTCTTTGGGAAACTGGAGTGCTAAATTCAGTGCAGTGATTAACTTTAATAATTAACCTTTTACCCAAGAATTTAATGATACAGTAGGTCTGACAAACAGCAACATTCACTGGCCTTCACACAATCATCTCTCTGTCCACTAGAGGGCCCCACACACCCAGGAACTGAATAATCAACATGTGATCACTCTGGCTGATAAAAGGGGGTTCATTGTTTCACATGCTTGCTGCACTACTTTCTTTAAAGCCTAGACTACGAGATAACTACTATGTACATCTGATGACCTTTAGAATGGAGAAGCCATTACAATACAAAGCCAAAATGATGCATTCCTTTCATTAGTTGCTGATTGTTTGCAGTAGATTAGATACAAATCATTTTTACTTTGAAGATGTTTAAAAGTGAATCAAATGTGTCGCCACATTCTTTCAAATCTCCATCGCCTTTAAAGTACAATCACATCTTTTTGGACATACAGTAGCTTCAGCACATGGTCAGAGATGAGATACCTTTCTTATTCCTTTCTCCTGTTTGCCATGTGGCTTAATTATTACACATTAATCATAAAGTAGTGTGATGAAATACAGATCTCACGGAAGTCGTGAAACACTGTACCGTTGGTGCTCGTCGACTTTAAGCTACATGGTCGCTTTGCAGATGCGAGGAGCTTCCTCTGCCTCGGTGACGGCTGTTCCCGAACACACAAGCTGAGGGCAACAAAGCAGAATGTTGTCGCTTGACTGAGAGGACAGTGACTGGCTTTTTCGGTAGCTAGCATTTACACCCTGGTAGCTAGCATTGTATACTGGACTGGCCAAGACAGCCTGAGAGGCACTGTTACGAAAAAGGAGGAGAGGATTAAAAAAAATCCCACTTTTGTCAATTGTTATGATCCAGACAGGAGAACAGGTGGAATGGCTCAAATACAAGAGGTTGCTGATATGTTCACAGCCCGGACTGGAAGGGGAAAGTGGGAGCCGACAACATGTATGAATTGAGCAGGAAAGAAGAAGAAAGAGGTATAGATGTAGAATACAGAGGGAGCTGTACATTTGATCTTGCATAGTACAGGTTTGTCAGTTGTGCTTTAGAGGCTGTTGATGATGACTCATCTGTCTGTACAGAGATTTTAATGCCCTGCCCTTTAACAGTAGCACCATGTGATGTCTTTACATCGTCCGGAACTTCGAGTGGAGGTCTGACCTTCGCTGTGGATGCTGTGTGTGGCTGCAGCTGATGATATGCTCAGAATAAAACAACATCCGTCAGTCTCCTGTTATTATAAACAACAATGAGCAGCCCTTTAAATATGGTGGGCGCAGCTGTGTCTCTGCCTGTCAGTCCTACAGCAGCTGTGGAGCCCCGCCTGGCGTCTGATTGGTGTAAAGCAGACACTGTGTGGTGCGGAAACAGAAACAGGAAGGCACGTGTCACGATGGACCCCGGAGGGAGGCTTGGAGCTCTCTCAGACATGGGCGGAGCCTCTGTGGTGATGTGGCAGCAGGATGGGCGGGGTTATTGCTTTGAGAGCGTTGCCGGGGCAGCTGAGGCTGCTGTGTCCGCGGTTGAGCAGCAGGGCGGCGGGCGGGTCGGGCCGAGGCGGGATGAAAACCGGGCAGGAGCGGGTGCGTGCGTGGCTTTTGTGGCCTCCGGCGTGGCAGATCAGCTCGCTGACGGTGCCCAGCGGAGGCAGGTGCTGGCGCCAGCGCTCGGCTCGGTCCTCTTTGTGCTTGATCGAGTACCAGGTGAGGAAGATGAAGATGAAGCCGACAAACTTGAGGCTGGCGGCCAGGCCGAAGTAGACGAATCGGAACGAGGTGACGTCGTACTCCCAGCAGGAACCGTGCACGCCGCAGTCCTGCTGCCACAGCATGCAGGTGGTGTCGATCACAGCACCAAAGTAGATGGGCGTGGGGATGTAGGCTGAGGGAGGAGAGAGAAGTGGTGATCAATACTTAAAGACCAGAACTGTGTCCCAATTCCAAACTGCAAAGTTTTTTGTCAAACAGTTTCGACTACAATATACTTTCATATCTTAAATGTTATATGTTTCAGAAAACTTTAAAAAACTTTTAGATTGAGTTAACCCCAATAGTTGATAAACATACCGTTGATTTTTGAGTGGGATGTTGATGTACACATTTGCATCACAATATATTGCACAATGCAAACAGAAAAACTTTTAAAATTTGCACTTTAACCCATAAAACCCAGACTCAGTTATCCTTAAAGGAAAGTTATGGGGGATATACCACAGACCAAGTGGACCACATAGAACACATTTATGATGTTTTTTTCAAAAACACTATCCCTAAATGTCAAAGATCTGTAATGTGACACATACGTTTCATTGGGCATTTATAGTATTTGTTTATAATATTTATGTTTATAATATTTATTTTAAAATAAAAAATAGACACATTTTCTGTTTACAGAAACACAAATGTGTCTTTTTCTTTGCATCTCCACAACATTTATTAATATAGTGCTGTTTAACAATAAATTATTTTTCAGATTTGTTTTTAAGTAACAAAATAATAATAAATCAATAATAAATAAAAAACATTTTTTATTTTTATTTTATTTTATTTTTGTTTGCATCTCCATAACATATATCAAAATTGTGACTTATTTGTTCAGGAAATATGGTCAGAACAAGTTAAATGCAATACAGGACACCCTATTAGCGGATTACAATTGTTTAATGGGTTAAAATTTAGCCTCGTAACAAAAAATAAGCTTTTTGAAATTAGCTACTTTTTCACATATCTGTTTCCAGTCACAGCCACATTTTGGAGGAGTCACTTCTTGTCACATTCACATGACCACCACACCAGGGAGTTGAGTATGTGTCTCTTAGGGATTTAATGAGTTAAGGTGAAGCATAAAGCTGAATATGGGAGATTCTAGAAGATATAAAGTGTTTGTTACACGGTGTCACCATGGGTTCTTATGGGTTAAAACTAAGTTTGTGTTTTGCAAAGCAAAGGCAGTTTGTCTGACATATGTTAGCACACATATTGTATTATTTCCTGTTAATACAACACAGTAAAACACGTCTGATTATGATCATTGGTATGTCATGAAACTGGGATACAGAATTAGATTGACTGTATTGTAAAATCATTGTTCTACCACTAGGTGGCACCATTTCATGCAGATCAAAAGCAGGTCTGATCCTTGAATGTAAGTCAATGGAAGTGGATGAAATATTAGAAACACTTATTTTAAAAATAATGAATCACATGATGGCCTCAAATATTGAATTATTATTTACAGGTGAGTCAGCACCTTTCTAGTAGTCAGTACATTTTTTAATGGAACGTGGTACAGGATTGCATCAGACTGTTAACTGTAACAAGCTGTACGCAAAAATCATGAAGTCAAATTTAATAACATTTTTCAGGCCTTTTTTTAAGACCATTTAAAATAATTTACAAACTTCACTGCCACATTTAGTTCTAACCAGCTAAATGTCATAGTATGGTACATCATTAAAAAAAAAAGTGTGAGATTTCCTGACCCATATTCACGGTGAGGATGGTAAAGGACCCAAAACAACATTAAATGGCTAAAATTTGAGTGGTTGAACATTAAGATTTACTGCTACTATGTATGTAAATGTTTCTTGAAGTCATCAGAAACTCAGAGGGAAACAACTACTATTAAAGACCAATCTATGAAAACAATATGGAAATAGAGGGAAACAGAAGAGTTTGGCTGTGCCATTGGATGTCACAACAGTCAGTCCTTCTGTTTGATGGCTTGCAACCATAAACGTTTCTGTCTAGCCTTAAAGGGTGTCTTTGACGAAAATAATCGATATGATAGAATGCCATTTTTTTTTTTTTTTTTTTACTTTTTCTGTTCTGACATCCAACAGTCTGAACAGATATATGGTGGTTGGGTTTTTTTTGCTATTTTTGGACAAACTATACTACCACACGTATCAACAGACTATAATTGACCCATTTCTTTAATTTTTTGGCATTTTAAAATCTGATCATTTTTGACAAGAATCGACATGCTATAGTATGACTTTTGTTCAGTTTTTCGACATCCCATAATATGGCGTTTTGTCATTTCTGGCCATATTTTGCTCTAATATGTATCAACAGACTTGACAAAAGATTTTTTAGAGGGTCAATTTTGGACTTCCCATAATATGGTCTTTTATCGCTATTTTTGGACAAATTGTACTACTACATATATCAACAGTGTATAATTGGACTATTTCTACCATTTTTAGGCATTCTAAAATTTGACAATTTTTGACAAAAAAAGTTATAGTATGACTTTTTTCTGAGGGGGTCATTTTTGGACATTCAATAATAAAAATGGCCCGATTGTAGTCTTTTGATACATTTTATAGCACAATGTTTCCAAAACTGACAGAAAAACACGATATTATATGATGTGCAAAACATTTTCAAAAACTTCATACTGTGCCGAAAAAGGTCACAAAACTTTGAAAAAGTGTGTTTGTGCTAAAATGCCTGAAAACGCTTACATTGAGTACGCTGATCATTGTAATAGTATAGGTTGTCCAAAATAATAAGAAAAACACAACATTATAGTGTATCCAAAAAACAATCCTATAGTATGTCGAAAGAATTTTTTTTAAATGGTCAAAGTATAATTTGTCTAAAAATGCCTAAAAACGCTTAAGAATACTATGCTTATTATGGTCATAGCTTAGTTTGTCAAAAAATGACTAATAAACACCATAATATATTATGTCCCAAAAAAAACGTGTCAGAATAGTATGTTGATCATGGTACTAGTGTTGTTTGTCAAAAATATAAAATAAACACCATATTGGGAAAAAATTGATAAAAAATATACAAAATAAACACCATATTTCAGTATTTTAAAATTATGGTTTAAGAGAAGTAATAGGACAGCTTTATGTTCACACAGCCACACGAAGCAGATCTGAGGCATGTAAGGGCAGAGCTTACTAACCCTGAGGGCAGTTACACACCCATCAGGAGGAAGGTTCACAGAGGTCCTACAGCGCTGCATTCCTGCTCACTCAGAGATAATTAGACGTGATTGGTTGAACATTTTTAACTGCTCAGGTGGGTGTTTCCTTTCCAATTATTGACAAATTAATTGCAAATATATCACCCTAACTAAAGGACACCCTTTGTGCTTGATGAAAATCTTTTGAACTTTAACATCTACTCTTTATTAACAAAGTAGATCAAGAGAAAAGGCCTTATATTGTTTCAACCCGATTGACAGGGTCACAAAACACTCAGTGTGTGGTTCTAATAGGTTTATCTTTCATCATAGTGCAAATATTAACTTACCGAGAGTTCGGAGCAAGACAAACTGCATCCCAAGAGCAAAAGGCCTCTCCTGTTCATCAACAGACCTGAGAAAGAGCAAGCAAACGATACAGATTTCCACATAAAAGCTTGTAAGTGAACATAAAATAACACAGCAGATTGACGGAGTGGACACAAAAAGACAATAATTTGCAGAAGCTGTCCCTTACCTGAGTGTGACGATGATGGCGGAGGGCTGGGCACAGGCGGTGATGAGAGTGACGATGAAGAGGAATATGAGGAAAGGGATTAAGGTGTTGCAGGTGCGGTCGCACTTCCCCGACACAGCGTAGCCGTTCTCGTTCAGGTAGGTTTTAACGATGACCAGCTGGAGCTGGTTGACCTGGCCACCGGAGGACGGAGTGATGACCTGTCTGCTCTGCACACAGCCGCAGTCTGTGTAGTTCCTAATCTGTTGTCAGAGCGGAGAGTGGGATTTACTCATGAGGTTTCTCTTTTGGAGCTGACTAGAATCTAAAGTTAATCACAGTAAAAGATTTTGCATGTGAAAAATCAGATGTAAATTTAGACACACAGACAGACTGGGTGGCACCAGCGCAAGTTACACATCTCCTTTCCTCACGCTGTTTTAACTTCCTATCTGACGTTGTGGAGTTTGGGACTTTCTGTACTTCCAGAGCTCTGGGAGGAGAATACGCAGAGGACAGGTCTTTGTGTATCCATTCATGATTAGTGTGTCCTTTCTCTGAAATCACTTTAATCACTCCTTTTTTATTCTACTTCATGTATAAATGACTACATAGCAATTATTTCTGAGACAGGAAAACAATAAGGTAAGGGTGTAGCGGGGACATTGTGTGTGTGTGTGTGTGTGTGTGTGTTCTCACCCCAGTGCTATCATTGCCCACTGTGCTGCATCCAGCCAGACAAGGGTTGAAATATGTAATGCCGTCAGAGCCGCAGACTGGAGCATACTCATGGATCCTGCAGCCACAGTTCACGTTGCAACTGCCCGTCAGGTTCCTGTGGGTCATCGTCAGGGTCGGACTGCACAGAGGGACACAAAAGACATTGGTTATTAGATGATATTAGTGCAGGGCCTACATGCTTCTTTGTAACTCTTGTTTTTCTTTGCCTATCGCAACCTATTGGACATTAAAATGCATTGACAAGATTGCTTTCCTTTTTTTATTTCGCACTTTGGCCCTTGCTGACACAGCATTACTGTGGAAATGCATCTCCAGAGCCAGGGGACTTGGCCATTCAACTATCTGTAGGGGCATTTATTCATTTTCAACACATTAATGCATCTAGGTTAGTCTCAGTGCAACCTCTTATACAAGTGTGGCCCTGCTGGGAGAGTCGCATGCCATTTAGCTGCAGAAAAAGTTATGGCGCTGTATGTCGCATTTAAGACCACATTTCCCATAAAACTCAATGCTTCCTGCTGCAGAGAGGATAATACTTCATGTCCCCACGGCATCACTCCATGAACCTTTGTTTCAGCAGGAAAAAAGAGCCAAACAGCCACTAAAAAAATCATAAATGCTATGTATTATTGGCAAAATATGAGTAATTTCCGTTCATTGCAGCTTTGCATTGCTTCATAAGAGGCAAAATGTAGCGTGGAAGCTGAAAGAGGCTTCCAATCTTCTTGGCTACTGTAGTCTATGTGTCCTATTATTATTCGTCTGCAGCACATAATCCTTTTAATTTTCTTTAATCTAGCCCTCCACCAGCCTGTGTGATATGTGATGATAGAAGGACAGAGGAGAGTGGGTGAGGAAGTGACACCTCCAGTGACTCCAGAGGCAGTGTGGGAACAGGCGCTTTAAGCCAAACAGGACTTTGGCTCCGTCTAAACGGCGAGCAGTGAAGCGAGTCCGGGGTTTTCTCTACGAAGCTTTGCTCTAAACCCTGCGGAACAGCCAGGGACGGGCCCTAACAACACATCAGTCTCACAGTGACGCTGTAGCACACACAAAACCAAAACTGACAGTGCATTTCTATCTGAAGGTTTGTATTTTGATAATGTGTTAAAAATGCCTAAAAATGTAATTATTTTTATGTGCCTTCTTTAAATCAGTGGACCATCATCTTTCACCATAAAGAGAAACTCACCCTCATTTTGTTGCAGGGGAAGCAGATTTGGGCCTGTCCTGACATAACAGTGTCACATTCCAGACACTGTGTGTGAAGGAGAGAGAGTGTGTGTGTGTTTGCACGCACATAAAAAAAGGCATCAGCCCTGCTGTAGTCAGAGGCTCACTGCACTGATTGCACATGTCCTTTTTCCCCAGACTAAACCCCGGCCTTCCCTGAACCCTCCAGATGTTGTGTCGCTGTTGGCCGGCTGCACTGTATAAAACCCAAACAGAGAGCCAAGAGAGCGAGTGGCTCGGTGCAATTGAGCAATGTAGACACTGAACAGGGAGAATGATGTCAAGAATGTGGAGGTTTTTTGCAGGATAAATCATAGGCATGAGCAAGAAACAGTCACCAGACTCGTCCTCCAAAAAAACAGCACAGTAGCAACCTTACCCAGAGAGGGAGACTCCTACAAAAACAAAAAATCAAAATAAGAGATATAAAACAATTTATCTCACAAGCCATCAACTGCATGGAATGCAGGTTAATTAAATGGTCACTTGCACTTTTTTATTCTTCAAATTTTGATTGTACTGTTACTGGTGTTTTGATAGTGACATTATGATATATATATACTTTTACTTTTACAAACGATGACCCTGATCACCCTGTTCAGATACTTCTGTGAATAATGCTTCACAATAAAGATATATTCAAAACAAATTTGATTTTACTGTTGGCTGTTTATTCTGTCTCAATGTGAACTAATGTTTTTTTGTGAATATGCTGTGGTCTTCATTTGTGTTTAATGTGGACTTTATGTTGTCTTTATGTCTGAATCAGTGGACCAAAAAAATTTCCATGTGTGTGATAATAAAGTTGACTTGAATCTGAGTTTATCAAGATTTTTTTAATAGAGAAGGTGAGTTATGCGGATTCTGATCATTGGACGGATTCATTTTCAAAATGAACTTGTAATACCATTTCAGATATCCAAAAATCCTGCATAAATTGACCTCTTGCCTCTGAAAAAGTTGAGAACCTTTAGAGTCTGTCATGTCAATTGGTCGCCAGCCGGTCAGCGGGGGGAGAGCCACGTCTAGACTTGTGTGTAAGTGCAGACAAGTGACACAAAGGGTGGGCTTGGGCTAAACATTCCTCATGTGGGTGCTACCGGTGACTAGTGACCAGTGCTGTTCATAATGAGGTGCCCTACCGGCTCACACGTCTTGTTGACCCTTCTATAAACACTGGCTTAAACAAAGGCTGCAGTTATTAATGGGTCAGCTACGGGGCTTTGAAGAGCCCACTATTTGGCAAATAATCACCATGATTAACTTAGTTATGTGAAAGGCAAATTTCACAGAGGCTTAGCAGTTTCACCTTTGTGTGTTCAGTGTTTAGTGAACTTTGAGAGGATGCAGTTGGTTGGTCCCTAAGTAGGGTTTGTGCATCTTTTTGAACATCATATTCAAGTAGTCAGGCATTTTCAAGCCTTTTTAAAGGTGCATTTCAAGCTTTTCCAGTATTTACAGTTTATTGGTTTTACTTGTTTGTCACATTAAATTAGATATTATTGTGTTATTAACCAAAATGATGTTCGTGATAGCCATCTACAAAAGACTGACTTTAAACAACAAAGTTGCATGCTCAAAAAGATGTCGCCTTTTGCACTTTGCATCCGACATAACCTACATTTCAGGCACTTTCATTAAATTGGAAACAACACATTAAAATGTAAGTGTTCAAGGGTTTACAGCACCCACAGGAACCTTGTCTAATACAGGCCCAGTTCCAAAGAATTTGGGATGCAGTGTAAAAAAATGTTTAAAATGCAAAAATATAAAGTTTGAACATTAACCTCTTAAAACCCATCTGCCCGGGTAGGTTTAGGGGTAGTGGAATGGTTAGGATTGGACCAAAAACCATCTTATAACAGAACATGTACGACAGTTTGTAGTGAACAGTATGAAAAGATGGGATATTTTTAAAAAAAAGTAGATATTAGTAATATTATTGTCTTTTCCATCATCCAAGGTCACTTCGTGCATGCTGCCCCTACGCCTCTATACCAGTGTGTTTATGCCCGTGTGTGCCAACAGACTCTGTATTTCTGTCCGCGGGGGCTGACACATCGGATGACTGTTTTGTTAACTGTGCAGTCTGTCTGCTGATGTGGTGTCGAGCAGCGGCTTCAGAAATAGAGGTGGCAGAGTGATTCAACAGAGCCACGAGAGCAATGCCAGTGTTACTAATTAATCATTCGCACTCCAACACAACACATGAGGATGATAGGAGCAGTGACAGCACGCTAGGCCCACACCTTCTTCAAGTATGTGTGGATTTCAGATATGATGTCACATGCAGACAATTGGTTTAAAATAAGCAGTTAAGAAAATGTAAACGTGGTTCCCAAGATTTAAACTGTGTACAGCCAGGGGAAAATAGCTTACAAAGCAGTACATTGTGTCCTTACCCGGTGGTGTAAGGTATGTTGATGCCTCCTAAATTAATGCTCTCACAGCCCACTATGAAGAGTGTGGAGAAGCAGAGCAGAGACACGCCGCTGCAGATCATGGCCAGCTTGGCTGACTCTCTGGCTCCGAGCTTCAGCTTCTTGATGATGTAGCCCCCCAGTACGATGCCCACCCCGGCACTGGGTACGATGATCACACCTGTGAGAGAGATCAGGGGAAAGGAGAGGGGGAAAAACTTCAGAAGTGTTGCAAACGACACAGAAATAGAGCAGCTAATTTGTGACAAGCACATTTTTTAACACTGAATTAATTACTGCAGATCATGACTGGCTGAGTGCACTAAACATCTGATCTTAAGTATTTCCATCAGGCACACTAACACGAATAAAGTGAACATGTGATGGTTTTATGGGAAAGCTTGTGTGGTGTCTTGTTCGACACGGTTGCTTGAAAAAGAAACATCAATCTCAATGTGTCTTCCGCCTGTTATCCCAAGAATAAATAACTTCAAAGAAAACTGAAAAAAAGGGATCAGAATGGGCTTTTCAATGTGACCAGGCTACACTGTGGGCTACCAGTGAGTCATCTCAGACTATGGCAGCACAGAGCACGTGTTCTCAGTCCACTAGAGCTGGTCTAATTGACAGCTTGAAGAAAGGCAAAGCTGGCTGCTGGCAGGATGGACCGGGTGGAAAGTGTCACATCGTGCAGGAGTTAAGGCCCGGGGAGGCTGCACATGGCAGCCCTCTAGCCCAGCCACAGGCACTCGTGGTCGTGTAACGAGCAAGACGGGGTCATCCGGCGGGGGTGGAGGGTCGTCAAAGACAGAGGATCAGCTGAGAAGTGATCCAAGTACACACAAATGTCATCTGGCTTCTTCCTCTCTGTATGTGTGTAACAGAGATAAAAAACGTGTCTCTTTGAGCACGCTCAGTGAGAGCTAGGCAACAGACAGCTGTGGCATAACATTATCCTTTAAGTGCATGTTTATGTGCTAAAACCTTGTGCTTTCTGCAGGATTAAGCATCATATCACAGATATATAAGGCACACACATACTATACTGTATTTTTTAATGCTACATGAATGACATACATACCCATTTCATCTGGATTAACAGTCATTTGATAAATGTGTGCATGTTGGTCATAATCTATTAAAGAGATCCGACATCAAAGAAGCCGCGACTCTCGTGACAAACCCTTGAGCCGCTTACAATTGTAAACTGAAGCTAGTACAGCAGAGACTGAAAAGAAAAAGTTCTTGGACTCAAAGAAAAAGAGAAAAATAATAAGAATGGAAAGTGTATATTGGAAAAGGAACAGTGGGTGACATTAATAGAGAAATAGTCAGAGGGCAGCATGGGGGAAACTGCAGCTGAGGGAGGCGTATGTGATATGTTACAGTGCTATTTCTGTAGCAACATCTAATGAGCATGTAGCAGTGGCGGATCTTTAACAGGGCATGACACACACTCATCGAGGTGGTAATTTGCGAGATTTGCATTTATCTTATTTTGACATCTTTTGTGTCTACACTGCTGTTCTAATAGCTGACTTCCTACAGATTAGTCGGCATTCAGTAAAACAAAGCTATTATGTTTTTCTTTATATACTGTTCCTTTGACTTGTCAGCCACTGTGGCTAATGCTGTTAATTTTATGTTCCTATTTATTTTTCTATTTCTATTTCTAGCAAAACACTGTTGGTGCTGCCAGAAACATAAAGCAGACTGACTTGGCACCTCACATATACAGTAAAAACAGTATAAAAGCTTTGATGAACAGAACCACACAATGTTTAATTCACTGGCAATTTGGGCTGGGCTCCTTTAGCTGGTTCCATTTAGGA